>NC_064826.1:123774646-124083171 GCF_024166365.1 Elephas maximus indicus
CAATCGCCTTGAGGCATATTTTGCTTCCACTAAAATTCTCCTTAAAGCCCTTCCAGCTTCTTCCTGCTATGCAGTCCTGAAGCTGATTTCTATATTTTATATTTATATTATTAAAAAACAAACGAAAACGTTGCTGTCTAGTCGATTTTGATTCACATTTCTCTTATTAGAAAAACAAACCAAGCCCTTTGCCCTCAAGTTGATTCTAACACATAGCAAACATATAGGACAGAGTAGAACTGCCTCATAGGGTTTCCAAGGAGCAGCTGGCAGATTCGAACCACCAACCTTTTGGTTAGCAGTCATAGGTCTTAACCACTGCACTACCGGGGCTCCATAGCTCCACAGTGACATCATATTTCCAATTTCCAAATTGTGTTCAAATTACTATTGCTGCATAACAAATACCCCAAGTTTAGTATTTAGTATTATAAAACAACAACAGTTTATTGTTATTATATCTAATAGCTTCTGTATGTCAGAAATTTGAACAAGGATGTTAACTCAGGTCGTGTGATGGTACTCAGCTGGTTGATGGTCTGGTCTTAAGGTTCCAAGTTGGGACCACTCACTTAGATAGTGCTTTGGCAGGGGTAATTGGAAGGCAGGACTAATCTGGGACCGTTGACCAGAATGCCTGCATGTGCTCTCCCCAGCATGGTGGCTTCATGGCTTTTGGACTTTTTACGTGACAGCTGGCTTCTCCTAGATAAGTGGTTCTCAATGGGGACAACTTGACAATATTTGGAGACATTTTTGGTTATCACACTGGGGTGATGCTATGGACATGTCAGGCATGCCACTAAACATCGAACAATGCGCAGGACAGCACCCCTCCACAAAGAACTGTCTGCCCAAAATATCAATATTGCCAACGCTGAGAAACCTATGTATCCCAAGGGAACCATAAAAAAACTACATGGCCTTTTCTAACTGAGGCTCGACAGTCAACCAAAATCACTACATAAGAGAGGGTGGCAAAGTCACGTTGCAGAAGAGCACATGTAGCGTAGGAAATATTGTCACAGCTATCTTTAAAAACTGTAAACCACTACGCAAACTGTCAGGAAAATCTGAATGTGATCACTGTCATGAAAAAGGGACCAGCAGAGTCACTTGACCTTTGACAAGGGCCCAAAGTCCATGAAACGGGGGAAAGACAGTCTTTTTAACAAATGGTGCTGGCAAAACTGGATTTCCAACCCCCCAAAAATGAAACAGGACTCAGACCTCACACCATACACAAAAACTAATTCAAAATGGATCAAAGACCTAAATATAAAACCAAAAACTAAAAAGATCTTAGAAGAAAAAATAAGATCATTAACAGGATACAAACCATAACTAATAACACATAAACTCTATAAGATAAGCCAGATAACTGGGATCTTCTAAAAATTAAACACTTATGCTCATCAAAAGACTTCACCAAGAGATTAAAAAGAGAACCTACAGACTGGGAAAAATTTTTTTGGCTATGACAAATCCGACAAAGTTCTAATCTCTAAAATCGACGGGAAAAACCTACACCTCTAAAACAAAAAGACAAATAATCCAGTTTAAAAATGGGCAAAGGAAATGAACAGACGCTTCACCAAAGAAGACATTCAAGCAGCCAACAGACACCTGAGGAAATGCTCAGAATCACTATCCACTAGAGAAATGCGAATCAAAACCATAATGAGATACCATCTCACTCAGGCATTACTGGTACTAATCAAAAAAAAACAGTAAATAACAAATATTGGAGAGGCTGTGGGGATGTTGGAACTCTTATGCACTGCTGGTGGGAATGCAAAATGGTACAACAATTTTGGAAAATGATATGGGGCTTCCATAGAAAGCTAGAAATAGAAATACTGTATGAGCCAGCAATCCCACTCCTAGGAATATACCCTAGAGAAATAAGAGCCATCATATGAATAGACATATGCACACCCGTGTTCACTGCTGCATTGTTCACAATAGCAAAAAAATGGAAACAACCTAGATGCCCATCAACAGATGAATGGATAAACAAACTATTGTAAATACACACAATGGAGTACTACACAACAATAAAGAAGCATCTCACAACATGGATGAATCTGGAGGGCATTATGCTGAGTAAAATAAGTTAATCACAAAAGGACAAACATTGTATGAGACCACTACTATAAAAACTCATGAAAAGTTTTACACACAAAAAGAAACAAATGGGACTGGAGGGCAGGAGGGGACAGGAGGGCTTGTGGTTGGGGGCTTGGGGTAGCGAAGGGAGAGTGTTGACATATGGTGGGTTTGGTGGCCAATGTAACAAAACAATTAAAAAAAAGAAGTCCCCAGGCTGTGACTCAGTCTATAAAGACTTCTTAGGTCATCCATTTAAATTAGCTTAGTGACCCAGGGTGAGAAAGAATTTAGATAGACATGGTGAAAAATAAATGAGACACTAAACCAAAAAAAACAAACCCAGTGCCCTCGAGTCGATTCCGACTCATAGCGACTCTATAGGACAGAGTAGAACTGACCCATAGAGTTTCCAAGGAGCGCCAGGCAGATTTGAACTGCCGACCCTTTGGTTAGCAGCCGTAGCACTTAACCACTATGCCACCAGGGTTTCCAGTGAGACACTAGAAAACTCAAATACAGAAATCAGAATTTGGACTCTCAGCAAGAACCCTGATCCTGTTCTGGTTTCCACATCTCACCACCGTCCAGATAGTGAGGGCACTCGTAGGGGCTGGTGCATATGCCTGTGTTCCCTGGGAGGCAAATTTAGAGAGCTGGTCAGAAAGGAAGGGGGAAAAAAAAAGAAAGAAAGAAAAAGGGACCAGCAGAGTGCTTTCCAGATCAAGGAAGGACTTGGCACTCTGGTTAAAGGGAGAAGTGGGGCTTCCTGAAAACTTGCCTTGAAAGAAGGTTGTGTTTTGAAAAGTGCAGTTGGAGGGGAAACATTCTAGACAGCAATAGAAATATAGGCATTGACTCTCAGAGATCAACCAACTGTGCCTCTCTGGTAAAATCTGACCTGCCACCTGTTTTGCAGATAAAGTTTATTGGAGCAAAGCCACATCATTTGGCTGCTTTCACACTAAAACGGCAGAGTCGAGTAGTTGTCATAGAGACTATAAGATTTCGGATGCCTAAAATATTTACTGTCTTTACAGACAAAATTTGCTACTCCCTAGCAGCAACTTATTCATTAATTTATTGTTTATTCAGCAAATATTTGTCAAATGTGTGCTATGTGCCACTAAAGGAGCCCTGGTGGGGCAGTGGTTAAGTGCTCTTCTGCTAACCAGTAGGTCGACGGTTTGAACTTACCAGCCGCTGCACTGGAGAAAGATGTGGCAGTCTGCTTCCATAAAGATTACATCCTTGGAAACCCTGTGGAGCAGTTCTGTTGTGTCCTGTTGGGTCACTATGAGTTGGAATTAACTCAAAGGCAGTGGTTTTGCTGTTTGGTTTTTAGTATGTCCATAAATTGTGCTACATGTAGAATATACGGTGGTCAGCAAAACAGAGGTAATCTCTACCATGGAGGATAATTTTAACAATTACGCTATTGAAAGCTATGAAGAAAATATTAAGAGTATTTCAGAAACATGATATACAGAGGCTTTACTAAGAAGATGACTCATCAGGTTAGACCTAAGAGATGCGAAAGAACCAGCCATGTGATATGAGGGGAAGAGATAAGAATTACCAGGTAATGCTGGTGGGATTGTAAAATAGTATGACCGTTGCGAAAAACAGTTTGGCAGTTCCTTGAAGAGTTTAACATAAAATTACCATAATCCAAAACCAAAAAAACTAAACCGGGTTGCTGTTGAGTTGGCTCTGATTCATAGCAACCCTATAAGACAGAGTAGAATGGCCCCATGGAGTTTCCAAGGCGGTAATATTTACAGAAGCAGACTGCTTCATCTTTCTCTCATGGAGTGACTGGTGGGTTCCAACTAATGAGTTTTCAGTTAGCAGCTGAGTGCTTTAACTAATGTACCACCAGGGGTCCTTCAGAATTACCATGTGATCTAGCAATTCCACTCCTAGGTGGAATGGAAAAAAAATGAAAGTAGGAATACAAAGAGATACTTGTATACACTAATATTCATTGCGGTACTATTCACAAAAGCCAAAAGGTGGAAAAAATATAAATGTCCATCAACACATGAATGAATACACAAAATGTGGTATATACATACAGTGGAATATTACTAAGCCATGAAGAGAAATGAAGTCCTGATGCATATTACATTAATGATGAACCTTGAAAACATTATGCTAAGTGAAATAAATCAGTCACAAAAGGACAAATATTGTATGATCCAACTTACATGAAACGTCTAGAATAGGCAAGTGATAGAGAGAAAAAAATTATTGGTGGTTACCAGGGAAAGATGGGAAGGAGGAGAGAAGGGCAGACTCATTGCTTAAAGAACCCTGAGGTTCTTTGGAGAATGATGTAAAAATTTGGAAATAGAAAATGGCCATGGTTGAACAACAATATAAACATTGTTAATGCACTGAATTGTATATGTGAGGAATGATGAAATGGCAAATCTTTTGTTACATATAATTTAGCACCAAAAAAAAAAAAAAAAATGAGAGAGAGAGAGAGACTCAACCAAATGCAAAAAAAAAAAAGAATTACCTGGCAAAGTAAAGGATGTAAATAAATTTCCTAAGGTAAGTTTCCCCCATGTGTCTGTCAGTTTGCCGTCCTGCGGGGGCTTGCATGTTGCTGTGATGCTGGAAGCTATGCCACTGTTATTCAGATACCAACAGGGTCACCCATGGAGGACAGGTTTCAGCTGAGCTTCCAGACTAAGACAGACTAGGAAGAAGGACCCGGCAGTCTACTTCTGAAAAGCATTAACCAGTGAAAACCTTATGAATAACAGCAGAACATTGTCTGATATAGTGGTGGAAGATGAGTCCTCAGGTTGGAAGGCACTCAACAGATGACTGGGGAAGAGCTGCCTCCTCAAAGTAGAGTTGACCTTAATGATGTGGATAGAGTAAAGCTTTTGGGACCTTCATTTGCTGATGTGGCACAACTCAAAATGAGAAGAAACAGCTGCAAACATCCATTAATAATCGGAACCTGGAATGTACGAAGTATGAATCTAGGAAAATTGGAAATCGTCAAAAATGAAATGGAACGCATAAACGTCGATATCCTAGGATTAGTGAGCTAAAATGGACTGGTATTGGCCATTTTGAATCAGACAATCATATAGTCTACTATGCTGGGAATGACAACTTGAGAAGAATGGTGTTGCATTCGCCAAACAGAACATTTCAAGATCTATCCTGAAGTACGATGCTGTCAGTGATAGGATAATATCCATATGCCTACAAGGAAGACCAGTTAATATGACTATTATTCAAATTTACGCACCAATCACTAGGGCCAAAGATGAAAAAATAGATTTTTATCAGCTGCTGCAGTCTGAAATTGATCGAACTTGCGATCAAGATGCATTGATAATTACTGGTGATTGGAATGTGAAAGTTGGAAACGAAGAAGGGTCATTGGTTAGAGAATATGGCCTTGGTGATAGAAGCAAAGCTGGAGATCGAATGATAGAATTTTGCAAGACCAACGACTTCTTCATTGCAATACCTTCTTTCACCAACATAAACGGTGACTATACATGTGGACCTCACCAGATGGAACATACAGAAATCAATTGACTACATCTGTGGAAAGAGACAATGGAAAAGCTCAATATCATCAGTCAGAACATAGGCCAGGGGCCGACCGTAGAATGGACCATCAACTGCTCATATGCAAGTTCAAGCTGAAACTGAAGAAAAGCAGAGCAAGTCCATGAGAGCCAAAATATGACCTTGAGTGTAACCCACCTGAATTTAGAGACCATCTGAAGAATAGATTTGATGCATCGAACACTAGTGACCGAAGACCAGACGAGTTGCGGAATGACATCAAGGACATCGTCCATGAAGAAGGGAAGAGGTCATTGAAAAGACAGGAAAGAAAGAAAAGACCAAGGTGGATGTCAGAAGAGACTCTGAAACTTGCTCTCGAACATCAAACAGCTAAAGCAAAAGGAGGAATTGATGAAATAAAAGAACTGAACAGAAGATTGCAAAGGGTGGCTCGAGAAGACAAAGTAAAGTATTATAATGACATGTGCAAAGAGCTGGAGATGGAAAACCAAAAGGGAAGAACACACTCGGCGTTTCTCAAGCTGAAAGAACTGAAGAAAAACTTCAAGTCTCGAGTTGCAATAGTGAAGAATTCTATGGGGAAAATATTAAATGATGCAGGAAGCATCAAAAGAAAATGGAAGGAATATACAGAGTCATTATACCAAAAAGAATTAGTCGATGTTCAACCATGCCAAGAGGTAGCATATGACCAGGAACCAATGGTACTGAAGGAAGAAGCCCAAGCTGCTCTGAAGGCATTGGTGAAAAACAAGCCTCCAGGAATTGATGGAATCTCAACTGAGATGTTTCAGCAAACAGATGCAGCACTAGAGGTGCTCACTCATCTATGCCAAGAAATATGGAAGACAGCTTCCTGGCCAACTGATTGGAAGAGAACCATATTTATGCCTATTCCAAAGAAAGGTGATCCAACCAAATGTGAAAATTATAGAACAATATCATTAATATCACACACAAGCAAAATTTTGCTGAAGATCATTCAAAATGGCTACAGCAGTATATCGACAGAGAACTGCCAGAAATTCAGGCCGGTTTCAGAAGAGGATGTGGAACTAGAGATATTGTTGCTGATGTAAGACGGATCCTGGTTGAAAGTAGAGAAGACCAGAAGTATGTTTACCAGTGTTTTATTGACTATGCAAAGCATTCGGCTGTATGGATCATAAGAAATTATAGATAACATTGCAAAGAATGGGAATTCCAGAACACTTAATTGTGCTCATGAGGAACCTTTCCATAGATTAAGAGGCAGTTGTTGGGACAGAACAAGAGGCTACTGGTTGGTTTAAAGTCAGGAAAGGTGTGTGTCAGGGTTGTATTCTTTCACCATACCTATTCAGTTTGTATGCTGACCAAATAATAGGAGAAGCTGGACTATATGAAGAAGAGCGGGGCGTCAGGATTGGAGGAAGACTCATTAACCTGCATTATGCAGATAACACAGCCTTACTTGCTTAAAGTGAAAAGGCCTTGAAGCACTTACCAATGAAGATCAAAGACCACAGCTTTCAGTATGGATTGCACCTCAACGTAAAGAAAACAAAAATCCTCATAACTGGACCAATGAGCAACATCATGATAAATGGAAAAAAGATTGAAGTTGTCAAGGATTTCGTTTTACTTGGGTCTGCAATCAACAGCCATGGAAGCAGCACTCAAGAAATCAAGAGACGCGTTGCATTGGGTAAATCTGCTGCAAAGGACCTCTTTAAAGTGTTGAAGAGCAAAGATGTCACCTTGAAGACTAAGGCGCACCTGACCCAAGCCATGGTATTTTCAATCACATCGTATGCATGTGAAAGCTGGACAATGAATAAAGAAGACCGAAGAAGAATTGATGCATTTAAATTGTGGTGTTGACGAAGAATATTGAATGTACCGTGGACTGCCAAAAGAACAAACAAATCTGTCTTGGAAGAAGGACAACCAGAATGCTCCTTAGAAGCAAGGATGGCGAGTCTGCATCTTGCATACCTTGGACGTGTTGTCAGGAGGGATCAGTCCCTGGAGAAGGACATCATGCTTGGCAAAGTAGAGGGTCAGCAGAAAAGAGGAAGACCCTCAACAAGGTGGGCTGACACAGTGGCTGCAACAATGAGCTTAAGTATAACAACGATTGTAAGGATGGCACAAGACCAGGCAGTGTTTTGTTCTGTTGTACATAGGGTCGCTATGAGTCGGAACCAACTCAATGGCACCTAACAACAATAACAACAACAACAAGGTAAGATTAGGTAAGAAAGACCTGAGACTGAGTATTTCAAGGAAGACCACTGGAGTGAGTAAGGTGGAAAGAGTGGCCTGAGATAAGGTTGAAGGATAGGCATGGGCCAGGTCTAGTGGGGTCTCACAGACCATGAAACGAATCTGATTTTTAATCCAGGTTCAACAGAAAACCACTTGAGATTTTTAAGAAAGAGAATGACATAAAACAGTTTTCATTTAGAGAATACGAAAATAAAGAAAACCCTGCCTGCTGAGTGGAGATTAGTAGGAAATGGCTAAGAGAAGAATTAGAGTGACAAGCGAGGTAGTTCATAAAAGGTCTAGGCAAGAAATAAAGGAAGAAACGTTACTGTGCCACTGCATTACCTGAAAATCATGTTACAATGCAAGTGTGTATTCAGTAGACATGAGGAGAACCAAGAGTCTGTGATCCCACCAAGTTTCTGGTTAATTCTGACGCTCCTGGTCCATAGATCACACTCTGTAACAAAGTGAAGACATAGGCTTTTTAAAATGTCATTTAGAATCATTGAATTTTTTGACGCTGTTTCATGACTAGCTGTCTTAAAGTAAGTTTTCAAAATAAATTCATGCAAAAAAGAAAATACAGCCTAGGCATTTTCAACCATCATAAATGAATCAGTGCCAAGTGAGAAAGGTTTCTGCGGCTCTTCAGATATGAGATGTGATCTGGGAACTAGAGTGTGAGGAGGGCATGGAATTTCAGCCAGTTAATGAGGAAGTGCCCAGGGGATGATCAATTTTATTAAATTTCTAATAAAATTTTATTGAGTGAGTCAACAACAAAGGCAATATAGCCCCTGATTTAAAAGGTATTTAGTGTGTATTTTGTGACTAGATAGACATGGAATTGTGTCTTGTGATAAGCACCTTTTTTTTTTTTTAAGAGAATTAAGGCCAAAGTGCTGTGGAATTCCTGGAGGAGCACACTACTCTTAGGGTGCAAGGAAGAACCTCAAGAATGATCTTCAAAGGATGACTAGGAATCAGAGAACAAAGGAAGAGGACAGTGTTTTAGGGAAAGGAGATGGCCCATAGGTGACAGTGTGATGTGTTCTGCAAAATGAAAGAAGCTACATGTCTGGAGTGTAGCATGGGCAGTGAAGATATTAAAGAGCAGCCGGATTACTGGTCACCTAGTGCTTTTTTTTTTTTTTTTTTTTTAGTGCTTAGAGATTTGTGCCTGGGATTTGCATTATATCCAGAAGTCACTGGGAGCCAATAAAAGGTTTTAAGCAGAGGAGCACTGAGATCAGCTTTAATATTTTAAAAAAGAAAAAGGTCAGGACACTGGGATATCAGACCCATTAGGAAGCCAAAACTGAAATTGACATGAGAGACAACAGAGATAGTAGGTTGTAATGCCACTGGTAGATCTCCTCCGCAAGCTAGGTTTAAGACATAAAATCTCCTTTCAGAATCCAAATTAATGGCTGTTGTGGATTGAATTGTGTCCCCCCAAAATGTGTGTCGACTTGGCTACACCGTGATTCTCAGTGTTGTGTGGTTGTCCTCCATTTTGTGACCTGGTGTTATTATGTATGTATTGTAGATCCTAGCCTCTATGATGTTATTGAGGTAGGATTAACGGCAGTTATGTTAATGAGACTGGACCCAATCTACAGGATTAGTTTGTATCTTGAGTCAATCTCTTTTGAGATATAAAAGAGAGAAGTGAGCAGAGAGGACAGGGACATTTTACTGTCAAGAAATAAGAGCCAGGAGTGGAGTGTGTCCTTTGGACCCACAGTCACTGCTCTGAGAAGCTCCTAGACCAGATAAAGATTAATGACAAGGATCTTCCCCCAGAGCAAACAGAGAAAAAGAAGTCTTTGCCTGGAGCTTGTGCCGTGAATTCAAACTTCTAGCCTCTTAAACTGTGAAAGAATAAACTTCTGTTATAGCAGCACTAAATAACTAAGAGAATGGCTAAATCCTAATCTCTCCTACTCTGAGCAGTTTCATCTTCCCAGTTCCATAGTAATCTCATGTAGTTCCCTGGGTTGTACTCATATCCAAAGCATCCATCTTGCTTGTCCCCATCTCACACCTGGAGCTTACATTTTCATGTGTCTCCTAGAAGAGACCTGATCTTGCAGCTGCCACCTAGGAAGCTCAAAGAGATCCTCACAACAAGTTTTTTTTTTTAACTCTGACTCTTCCATAGAGACTGGCGCAGACCCCTGCATTCCCCCACTTCAAGAGTAAGCATGATGATTCTTTCTTGCTTCACATCCCCACCCCACTTGATACAGGGCAATGCTCTGCAAGGGGTATCCCATGCCATGTTAAACTTGGGTTGCTATGTTACCCATGCACCTACTTCCTGGTCAGAGGAGGCTCAGTGCTGGGCACATCACAGACCAGAACCTGAATTCCCTTCAACTGCCTGACTCAGTACGTGGGAACTTGAATGTTTCTACAACTGGACCAGGGCAGAATGTGAGATTGCTACTCTGACCCAAACAAAAAAATTCTCTGTAGATTTGAGCGTTGAGCAAATGGCTTGGGGTCTTGATTTCTTCTACTCGCACAGCCCTTAGATTCCTTAAGGGAATCTGACAGAAGGCTCCTAGTAAACTTCAAGCCATGTAGATTAAATGTTTCTCAACCAGTGGTGAATAAATGAAGTTCCGCTTCCCTAGACACCCCATGATGTTGTAGTTGATGTTAGGTGCCATCGAGTCAGTTCTGACTCACAGCAATGTACAACAGAATGAAACACTGCTTGGTTCTGTACCTTCCTCAAAATCATTGCTTTGTTTGAACTCATTGTTGCAGCTACCGCGTCAATCCACCTCATTGAGGGTCTTACTCTCTTTCACTGACCCTTCACTTTACCAAGCATGATGTCCTTCTCCAGGGGCTGATCCCTCCAAATAACATGTCCAAAGTACAAGAGACAAAGTCTCCTCATCCTCATTTCTAAGGAGCATCCTGGCTGTACTTCTTCCAAGACACATTTGTCCATTTGTTTATAGTCCATGGTGTATTAAATAATCTTTGCCAAGACAGTAATTCAAAGGCATCAACTCTTCTTCAGTCTTCCTTATTCATTGTTTAGCTTTCGAATGCATATGAAGTGATTGAAAATACCGTGACTTAGGTCAGGCACACCTTAGTCCTCAAAATGACATCTTTGCTTTTTAACACTTTAAAGAGATTTTTTGCAGCATATTTGATTTCTTGACTGCTGCTTCCATTGATTGGGGTCCAAGTAAAAAGGAATCCTTGACAACTTCAAGGAAACCCTGGTGGCGTAATGGTTAAGTGCTATGGCTGCTAACCAAGCAGTTCGAATCTGCTAGGTGCTCCTTGGAAACTCTATGGGGAGTTCTACCCTGTCCTATAGGGTCACTATGAGTCAGAATGGACTCTACGGCAGTGGGTTTGGTTTTGGGTTTTGACAACTTCAATATTTTCTCCATTTATCGTGATGTAAAAAGGGAGCCCTGGTGGATCAGTGGTTAAGCACTCAGCCGCTAACCCAAAGGTCAGCAGTTCAAACCCACCAGCTGCTCCGTGAGAGAAAGATGTGGCAATCTGTCTCCACAAAGATTACCGTCTTGGAAACCCAATGGACAATGCTGCTCTGTTCTAATGTGTCGCTATGAGTCAGAATCAACTCAACAGCAATGGGTATGGTTTTTGGACTGTCATGATGTTGCTTATTAGTCCAGTTGTAAGAATTTTTGTTTTCTTTATGTTCATGTATAATCTATACTGAAGGCTGTTGTCTTTGATCCTTATCAGTAAGTACTTCAAGTCTTCTTTGCTTTCAGCAAGCAAGGTTGTTAATTAGTCTTCCTCCAATCCTGATACCATGTTTTTCCTCATATAGTCTAGCTTCTTAAATTATTTGCTCAGCATACAGATTGAATAAGTATACTGAAAGGTACTGAAAGGATACAACCCGGATGCACACCTTTTCTGATTTTAAACCCCTTGGTCTGTTCAAATGACTGCCTCTTGGTCTATGTACAAGTTCTGCTTGAGCACAGTTAAGTGTTCTGGAATTCCCATTCTTCTCAGTGTTATCCATAATTTGTTATGATCCACACAGTCAAATGCCTTTGCACAGACAATAAAACACAGGCAAACATCCTTCTGGTATTCTCTGCTTTCAGCCAGGATCCATCTGACATCAGCAATGATATCCCTTGTTCCATGTCCTCTTCTGAATCTGGCTTGAATTTCTGACAGTTCCCTGTTGATGTACTGCTGCAATCATTTTTGAATTATCTTCAGCAAAAATTTCTTTGTGCATGATATTAATGGTAATGTTTGATAATTTAAAAAAAATTTTTTTTTTTTTTATAATTTTTGTATTCTGTTGGATAACCTTTCTTTGGAATGGGCACAAATATGGATCTTTTCCAGTTGGTTGACCAGGTAGCTGTCTTCAAAATTTCTTGGCGCAGGCAAGTAAGTATTTCCAGCATTCCATCCATTTGTTGAAACATCTCCATTGCTCTTCTGTCAGTTCCTGAAGCCTTGTTTTTCACTCATGCTATCTTGGACTTCTTCTTTCAGTTCCTTTAGCATATGATTGGCTCTTGATCATATGCTACCTCCTGAAATGGTTGAAAGTTGCCCAATTCTTTTTGGTACAGTGACTCTGTGTATTCTTTCTATCTTCTTTCGATGCCTCCTATGTCATTCAATATTTTACCCAATGAATCCTTCAATATTGCAACTCAAGGCTTGAAATTTTTCTTCAGTTCTTTCAGCTTGCGAAATGTTGAGTATGTTCTTTTCTTTTTGTTTTCTAACTCCAGGGCTTTGCACATTATATTATAATACTTTGTTTTCTTGAGCTGCCCTTTGAAATTTTCTGTTCAGGTCTTTTACTTCATCATTTCTTCCATTCATTTTAGCTCCTCTACTTTCAAGAGTAAGTTTCAGAGTCTCTTCTGACATCCATTTTGATCATTTCTTTCTTGTCTTTTTAATGTCCTTTTGCTTTCTTCATGTATGATGGCCTCGATATCATCCCACAACTTGTCTAATCTTTAGTCATTAGTGTTCATTGTGTCAGTGAGTCAAATCTGTTCTTGAAATGGTCTCTAAATTCAGGTGGGACATACTCAAGGTAGTACTTTGGATCTTGTGGACTTGTTTTAATTTTATTCAGCTTGAGCTTGAACTTTCAGATGAGCAATTGATGGTCATTAAGGAAGTTAAATAAAGAGAATGGTGAGTGAGTGGGTGTGGAGGGTGAGGGTGGGAGGACAGTGGGATGATCTTCATCACGGGAGAACTTAGCAGATGGGCTGCACAGAAGAAAAGTTCCTCTAAGTGAAAGACAAGGCAGGAAGAGTAGGTTTGGGGAAGGGGTGCATACTCTTCCCTCCAAGCAGCACAGGAGGGGTATGGTTCAGTGGTTATAGAATCAGTGTGGAACGATGAGTTTACAATCAGACGGACTTGGGTTTTGATCAAAGAATTGCCACCTTTTAGCATCAGGCTAATTACTTATCCTCTGAGTATTGGCTTTAACACCTGCAACACCATGATAAACAGGTGTTTAACGAGGATTCCCTGAGAGAGCATAAGCACATGGCTCAGACCCGGCTGACACATGGCCCAGGCTTAGGACATATTTGTCCCCTTCTCCCCTGAATAGTGTTTTGCTTCTTTCATCCAGAGGATTCCAGGCATCACCCAGGGGACACAGTGTGGGCACCGACTGCTCAGAGATGACCTGCTGGTTTGTTCCAGTGTAAGGATTCATAGGTCTGACTGTCAGGTGCCATCTTATCATACCTCCGACTCTGATGATGTGTGTGTAGACCCATTAATCCTAATCAATTAAAATTAATAATTCTTAAGGGGCCGGTATGGGCCTGAGCCTAATAGAGACCTGTGAGAAAGATAAAGTATTGCAAAGACAACGACTGCTATTTGCTCGAAACCTCCAGAGAAGGAATATGGCCAGTTTAAGTAACGTACCAGAGATCCCCCAACTTGTGGGTAGAAGAAGCAGAATTCCAGCAGGCCTGCCTCACCCCAGAGACTTCCACTGCTGGAACTTGCAGTTTATTTAGAGACAAAACCAATACACATAAAATGATTAGAGAGAGATGCAAAATCAACATTGCAGTCATAAGCGAGATTCAATGCAGTTTTGAAATGAAAATAGCTTTATTTATTTGTTTATTTATAATTTTTATTGTGCTTTAAGTGAGAGTTTACAAATCAAGTCAGTCTCTCACACAAAAACTTATATCCACCTTCTACATACAGCTTTATGTTTTTTCTGAGTATAAAAGCAAAACTTCCTCACTGGAAAACAATTTAAACATTACAGGACTGTACGGTGCAGGAGATGACCATTCCTTGTAATCCCACTACTCTACCCAATGCCATAAACAGCCACTTATAACTGCCTTTTTGTCTTAAGCATGCATGTGCACCGTCTCACAAAAAGAAATACTCATTTAAAATACCGGATCGTGCTGTAATCTATTTTTGTTTTCTACACACATAATGGAAATAATTTCAGGTAAATCTGCATGTATACACTTCCTAAACCTTTATAACGATGGTTTCAATTCTTATAGTTTAATAGATACTTTATTGACCCCTTAACACTTGTCTAGCTCCAGGTAGCTCAAGCGGAGCAGGTACCATTGGTCATAATGTTATTCTGACCATCTTCTTCTTTCATAATCCCTGCCAAAGGGTCACATGACAGGTTGGTGCCACTATCCCCCATGGCTCCATTCTTTTCCAAATTACCATCAGTATGTATCTAATAAGTCAGGTTTATTAAGATGGACTAGGAAGGAAGGCCTGGTGATTTACTTCCAAAATCCAGCCAATGAAAACCCTCTGGATCACAATGGACTGATCCGCAACTGATTATGGGGATGGTGTAGGAGCAAGCAGCGTTTTATTCCATTGTGCATGGGGTCAGCATGAGCCAGGGGCCGACTCGACAGCAGCTAACACCAACAACCCCATGCGCAATAAATTCACCCTTCTTGATAGTACAATCTGTGGAATTTTGACAGATGTATACAGTAGCGATATCATCAGAACACTCAAAGTATAGAGTATTTCTATTACTCCAAACTCCCCGTCCTTCCCCTTTGAACCCGCTACCCTCTTCTCACTCCCAGCCCAGGCAATCACTGATCTATTTTCAGTATTTTATGTACTGAAATATATTCAGTATGTTGCCTTTTTGAGAATAGGCATAAAGTACGTGGTCTTTTGTGTCTGATTTTATTCACTTAGCGTAATGCTTTTGATTTCCATTCATGTTGTACATGGGTCAGTAGCCTGTTCTTTTTTATTGCTGAGTAGTAGTCTACTGTGTAGATATGCCACAATTTGTTTATTCACTAACCACCTGATCGACATTTGGGGAGTTTCTATTATTTGGCTAATAATTAATAAAGCTTCTATGAACAATCTTATAGAGATCTTTGTGTGGGCATATTTTATATTTTCCTTAGGTAAATACCTAGGAGTGGAGTTGCTGGGTTGTATGGTAAGTGTGTGTCTAACTTTACAAGAAACTACCAAGCTTTCTCCTAATGTGGCTATACAGGTTTCATTCCACATCCTCACGGACACTTGATACTGTCCGTCTTTGACGTTAGCCATTCTAGTGGGGGTTAGTGATATCTCACGAACTTATTGTGCATTTCCCTGATGACTCATTATGTTGAGCATATTTTCTTGTGCGTATTAGCCATTTACATATCTTCTCTGGAAAAATAAATCTTTTCCCTATTTTTTTCAATCAGGTTGTAGGTCTTAAGACTGAGTTGTAAGGTTTCTTTACATATTCTAGATGCAAGTCCTATATTGGTTATGCATTTAATCGTATTGTTTTATAACTTTTGGATACTTTGTTCTGTTTTATTCTATTTTCTCCTACTTCACCCATGGTTTGTGGATGTGGCTTCCCCTTGTCTTTGGGGCTCCCAGGAATCTCCTCTGTTACACTGACTCATACTTGGCGTTTAAGAATTTGTTAACATTTCAGTCATTTTCTTCTCACCCATTTTTAAAACTACCACCTCTTTTGTCCCGTGCTCTGTCAAAAGTGAAACATTTATGTCCTCTTTCTCCTTGGAGGGCCTTCTCACCCTTTGAAATTAAGTTCGCCCAGTTGTCTTGTGATCACAGGTCTTGTATGGGCTAAAATATTTTCAAAATGTGGTTTTCTTATTTGTCTTTTTTTATCCTCTTGTTTTTCTGCATCTTAAGCAGAGATGCAACTGCCTTCATCCTTTCTTTTAAAAACATTTTTTTTGTGGATATACAGTCATACGGAAACCCTGGTGGCATAGTGGTTGAGTGCTACAGCTGCTAACCCAAGGGTCGGCAGTTCGAATCCGCCAGGTGCTCCTTGGAAACTCTATGGGGCAGTTCTACTCTGTCCTACAGGGTTGCTATGAGTCGGAATCGACTCGACGGCACTGGGTTTGGTTGGTTTGGATACAGTCATGCATTGCTTAACGTCCACTACATGTTCTGTGAAATAGGACGTTATGTGATTTGGACGTTGTGCAGATGCCATATTGTATATATATTTAGCAAAGTCATATGGGATACCTTTTTTTTCACTTTCGGATCAATACTTCTCCTTTGCCTTTTGCTCCTGCTATCACTAGCGCTGGTTTTGCTGCGTTTGGGAGCCATGATGCACATACCTGATACAGGACTTGTATCTAGAATATGTAAAGAAACCTTAAAACTCAATTATAAGAAGATCAAAAACAACTCAATTAAAAAAAAATAGGGAAAAGACTGGCTTACTTTTCCAGAGAAGTTATTTTAATGGCTAATAAGCACAAGAAAATATGCTCAACATAATAAGTCCTCAGGAAAATGCACACTACGTTCATGAGATACCACAAAACCTCATTAGAATGGCTAGCACCAAAGTGATAACGGTAATATTTTTTTAAAGAAAATTAAACAGAGATAACCCGACAACGCTCAAGAGGTGTGCAATACACAAGATTGGATTCTGCAGCCTATGAGTCGAAGCATAGTTAAAGCAGCATTGTACAGTAAGCTTTTCATTTTTAAGTAGGGAAAGTTCACATTAAAATAACAATAGAAAGTACAGTACGCTACATACATAAGCCAGTAACATAGGCGTTTGTTATGACTATCAAGATATATGTGTTGTAGGTTATATATGTACTATACCATTATACACCTGGCAGCACAATCACTTTGTATACCAGAGACATGAGATACACGTGTTTTGTGTGGTAAGTTGTTAACATTCGTTATGTCTCATTATGCCCTGTTCTCCATTTGGGATTTCTGAACTCTATTATAACCATTTGGGACCAAGGACAAATATGTGGCTGGATGTTGCCTGAACAAACATTATGTGGTACATAACTATAGTTTAAAAAAAAAAATTCTGATAAAATATATATAATCTAAAATTTGCCATTCTAACCATTTTTAAGTGTATAATTCTCTGGCATTAATTGCATTCACTATGCAACCATCGCCACTATCTACTTTCAGATCCTTTTCAGCACCCAAACAGAAACTCTGAGCTTATTGGGCAATAAGTCCCCATCCTTTTTCCTCTGGCACCTGGTAACCACTAATCTAGTTTTACCTCTACGCTTTTGTCTATTCTAGATAGTTCATATAAGTGGGATCATACAACATTTGCCCTTTTTTGCCTGACTTATTTCGTTCAGCATAATGTTTTCTACGTTTATCCGTGTTGTGACTTATATCATGACTTCATTTCTCTTTACGGCTATGTAATATTCCATTATATGCGTGTACCACATTTTGTTTATCCATTCGTCTGTTGATGGACACTTGGATTGTTGCCACCTTTTGCTATTGTAAGTAATGCCATCCTCACTCTTAATGTGGCAGAAGGACACCACTGCTGACACATTGGAGCTGGCTGGCCAGGCCCCCTGCACTTGTGTGGCCCAGTGAGCCCTACAGACCCTGCACTTCCAGAGAGTGGAGGCTGGGGGTTGTAGTACTTGTCCAAGGTCTCCATCATGAATGACCTGGTTTCTAGGCCTGATGGCATTCTGCCACTTTTCTCCTCCTCCTCTCCAGCACTCCCAGGGGAGTGTGTTTCTCTGTTTTGGTGCTAAGGCATTGTCATATGCGTCTACACGTTGTAGCTCACCTGCCTATTTTACTCTTTTTTCAGTTTCTCTCAGCTTTGACCTCTGAAAATTTAGTTCTGCCAGGGCCTGGTTTAAGCTGACACAACCTTCACCAAATGCTCAGTTCCCTGTGGAGATGGTCCTGACCTGAGACAGAGACTCCCAGTCCTTCTCTGTCTCAAGTGAAGCTGCTCCTCCTGTACAGCATGTCTGGGAACTTTGGGAGTGATCCTTTACCATCCTTTAAAAAAAAAAATTTTTTTTTGCTGTTGAGTCAATTCCAACTCACACTGACCCTATAGGACAGAATAGAACTGCCCTATAGGGTTTCCAAGAACCAGCTGGTAGATTTGAACTGCTGACCTTTTCCATTAGCAGCCAAATACTTAACCACGCACCACCAGGGTGTCTTCCCTTCCTTAGTAGGTACATAACTTGGAGCTGACTGCCAACTCCAGTGAATCCTTCTCTTATCCTCTAAGGAGACATTTTGAGCTCTCCTGTGGATTATGTCCTCAAAGATACATCCTTAGTGACCCTGGTATACTGGGATTCCCACAATGAACCCTCAAACTAGAACTTACTTGAGGAGTGCTGGCTACAAATACAGGATTCTACCCTCAGATGCTTATACTCTCTTTCTGGGATGCTGTGTTTGTATCTGACCAGGTTGTCTCTGCACTTAGCCAAAGCTAAGTGCCCTTGACTGTCTGAAATTGTGCTGACTGAATGTCCTGACTCAAGTTGACTCATGATAGTAGGCCCTCTTTCATCCCAGGCCTAGCTAAGGCTGTGATCCTTAGAAACATACACTAAGTCCATTTGTTTTCCAGTAAAAATGGACAAAGGAGCAAAAGCTAACAAAGGACTTACTGTCTTAGAAAAGCCCGTGTACTGATATGATACACCACTGTGCCTGTACTGCTGAAGCCTGCCACCCTGACCCAGCCTGTCTTCTCTCAGCCAACGGTAGTCACTGGTTGATAAAGATATACTCAAATGGCACGGGCATGGTCATAAAAACTTCACTTTCTGCTTCCAGTGCTCTCTTGAGACAGGCTCACTCCTGAAGGATTTCTAACCAGATGCAAAAGTATGACAATATAGATTATTGGTCTATTGTCTTGTTGGATATTGTTAAGCATGAGATCTGGGGTTAGATAAACCTGCCTGCCTGCCTGCCTGCCTGCCTTCCTGCCTTCCTTCTTTCCTTGCTTTCTTCTTTCCTTCCTTTGTTTCTTCCTTTCCTTCCCTGGAATTGGCAAGCCTCCATATATGACATCAGTCAAATTCTATCTCTGAGCTTAAAGCAGTCACATTTCTTCCCCTAACTTAAAGCAATGTGACACTTTAAGACACATCTATAACAGATCACAAAGCCCAGTCTTCCAGAGGAGGCCTGCCTCATTTAGGGTTAATAGCTCTGCATTTATTAAGGACAGGGCCACAAAGTCCCTAATCCCCATATCTTGAAACTCAGAAACATTAACATCGAGAACACCCCTATTGGCTCAGGAAATATATTTTCTTGAGACCAGTGGTTCATAAAATTTATTCTCCAATTGGATGATCTCTTGAACAGTTGTTTGTCATAATCAGATTTGGAAGCCATAGATCTCCTTTCAAGTAATGATTGTGCTATAACCTCTGGCTCCATCTACTTTTCTTGTCTGGGCAGAGCAGATTCCAGTGATGAACTAAAACCACCACTGTCTTATCAAATAGTGGCAGTACTTGTTTTGTTTAACCGTGCTGGAAATTAGATTTTCAGGCACCGATCTTTACAGACCAGGTGTCAAAAGTGGGTGTGGTGTCTGTGGCCATAGGTTCATCGATTCCATAAACAAAATTCTGTCTGCAAAATACAAGGAGAAGTCAGAGTAGACACACTTATCTAGAAATGAAATGGTCTGGAGCTGAATGACTAAGTGTCAGGACTTCTCTAGGTAAAAGGTTTTCCTGGCTTCCATTTGTCAAGCCTACCAACCTCATTGGGATTGTATTGCCTGCAACCTTTGCACTGGTATTCTGAGTGGGGAGCGTGAGGCCCTCTCCTGACGACGGTGGATGCAGTCAGTTCTAATCCTGTTCAGCTGTGAGACTGAGAATCATTTAAGCTTTTAATTTTATTAAAAAAAAAAAAAATTCCGCTGTGTTCTTCCATTATGACTGATACTTTCTCTGATTCTGGTCTTATATGTCCAGGAATTCAAAGGGATGCCCTCGCTCAGAAATGATTAAGATTCAAAGCGCTGGTCTTCAGATTTGGGCAAGAATACACAGCTTTATGGAAAAAAGGGGGATTCGCTCATCCTGGGACACTCTGCGTCAGCTGTATGCAAGGGAATGATAATAATAATAATAAAACATGCTTGCCCAACGTAAAGGCCCCAGATCCTGGAATACAGCCACAGTTTGATGTGTTTGAATGATACAACTTTGGTTTCATTTCAAAGTATTTTTTTTCCTTCTTTGTCAGGGTACAGTGTACCTAAAGGCCAGAGAAAGATAAATCTGTATTTACAAAATAAACAAGCAAACAACAAAAACTTCAAGTCATGAGCACTTTCAGATAAAAAGAAAAGCCTTTCAGGAAGATTTTTCCCTCTTGTGAAGTTCCACTGATTTAAATGGCCTTCTTACATTCAGGTGTCTGAATATTAACTCGGACGATTTGGTACTGTCTCTCTTCCTTAGTGGAGATGAGCTTCTTGCCCTCCTGGAGCTGGGCCTCAGCAAGGGCTGCTTCCCTATCTCAAAACACTAGACAGGCTGATGGGCCCTGCACCAGCTGGGAGATGTCTTACAATGTGGGGTATCGTGCTGGATGAGCAAGGAATATTGCTGTTCTAGGAGACGGGGCACTCCCTGTCCATGGCTCCTGGGCCCTGATTCTCCTCCAGATTAAATGGCATCTGAGACCAGCTTCCTTGGAGCTGGAGGACTGACTGACTGAGTTCTGACTCCCAGACTGGCGGTGGCGTAGAGAGTTTATGTCCCGTTGCCCAGCACCATTCCATCCTCAGTCTTGCAAGTGCATGGGACAGGACTGAGCTTCATCATCTATGCTAGTTGTTTTAGTTAGTTATAAAAAGCTTATTTTTCTTACTGTTAAGGTAATGCAAACCCTGTTAAAAACATAGATGAGGATAAAGAAGAAAATGATGATTATCTGTAGTTCTACCACCTAGATATATCCATATTTTACATTTTAGCTTATCGCTACTGCTTTAAAAAAATAATTAAGGTTGTATTGTATACACAGCTTTATATCCTGACTCTTTACTTATTATTATTTTACAATAGATCGTTTCATATTTATTATCTCCTTTGAACCACCCCTCAACTCGATAGGCAGTAAAGGCATTTTTACTCCATTTTATAGTCAGGAAAATGGAATACGAACAAAGCTAAATTTGTTCAACAAATATTTGTTGAACCTTCTATGGGTCAAGCACTGTGCTGTTAAGTGTGTTGTCTGAGGTCACCATGGTAAGCGGTGGAAACACAACTAGATCATAGATTTTCTGACTTGTAAACATATGCTAATTTCACACCTCCAAGTTCTTTCTCCCTTTCCCCCCTGCCCAAATCTTTACCAGCTATATAATAAGTTAATTTTGGAGAGGAAAGCATGGTGTTCGAGATTAGGTTGGAGACCCTGAGATGGAAATAGACAAGGGAAGGCAAAGCCCAGCCCGAGAGTCTGGGATTCTAGACAGTTTATGAAAACAGGGTTGTGATCTCAGGCAACAGGGCAAGAGACCCAGCTACCACAGCTGGATTAGGGATTTAGGGCCAGCCTGTAAGGTCCTAGAGATAGGTTCTATTTCAGCTTTGTGCACATAATGGGGATTGGACTAAAAATAGAGAAGGAAGTTTTTGGCTGCATGGCCACCTTCGTATGTTTGTCTTTCACTATTTTCTCTGATCTTCTTTCATATTGTATATTTTGTTTCTTATTCTGAGCTCTTCAGAGAGCTCCTTTGCAACTACAGTCATTCTGTAGTTGTCCTCCTCTTTTTGACATCCTGATGAGTCCAGTTTGCCTCTGGAAATACCGTCTTCACTTCTGAGCCCTTCCTTTAATTCAGTGAATATCTAGTAGGCCCCTATTTGGATGCCCAAATCTTCTCTAATACCAAGGGATATAGACACTCATGTGACATGGTCTCTTCAATCGAGAGCAAGCCTTAATGAAAGACGCGACTATGAAAAAAAAAATATTGACAGTGTGGTCTATAGCATGAATGTAGCCATTCCCCTAACTTGCCTATCTCCTTCACTGTGGCTTTTTGAGAACAAAGAAAGGGAGCAGCTAACCAGACCTGGAGTAGCAGTGTGGTCAGGGAAGTCTTCACAGAAGATATGCCAACAGAGGATTTAAAACATGATTCATGACTAAAAGTAACATGGGAATCTGAATAGAATCCTGGAATAAAAAAGAAACATGAGGAAAAGACTAAAGAAATATGAATAAAGTAAGGATTTTAGTTCATAATAATGTATCAATATTGACTCATTAGTTATGACAAAAATGTCATACTAGCGCATCATCCTCTACAAACCATCTGTCAGTTTGTTGTACTGTGGTGGCTTGCATGTTGCTATGATACTGGAAGCTATGCCACAAATATTTCAAATACCATCAAGGTCACCCATGGTGGACAGGTTTCAGCAGAGCTTCCAGACTAAGAAAAATTAGGAAGAAAGTCTTGGCGATTTATTTCCAAAAATTAGCCAATGAAAATAGTATAGATTACACAGAATATTGTCCAATATAGTACTGGATGATGAGCCCCTTAGGTTGGAAGGCATTCAAAATACATAATAGATGCCATCATACACTTGAGTATACCAACGATATTGAAGATGGTGCAGTGCTGTACAGCATTTTTGTCTGTTGTACATGGGCCACAATAAGTTGTAGCTGACTCTGGCAACTAACAACAACAATGCAATATCTTAACAATGGGAAACTGGGTGTGGGTTTGTCTGGGAATTCTCTGGACTACCTCTGTGCCTTTTTTGTAAATCTAAAGCGAATCTAAAATTAAAAGCTTATTTTTAAAAAGATGAGTAAGTGTTTAGTGTACCCAGCAGAAGAGAAATATCACTGTGGGCAGAAGATCATGGATGAAAAGAGTCAAGGAGGAGTGCTATGGGCATGAGAAAAGTGAGTGTGTGTGGCGGGGGGGCGTCGAAGTATACTGTGGATACATAACATGAAATGAGAATCAGAGCTGGGTCTGGATTAGGAAGGCCGTTCTTGGATACCAGGCTTAAAAGCATTAGGATTTATTCTTTAGAGAATTAGAAATCATTAGAAAATTTTAATTAATGCAAGTTCGTGTTTGAGTTTATTTATCATAAAGGTACGTGTCAGCATGTTGTTGGAGGATGGACCAAAGAGAGAGAGGTAACAAGACCAATGAGGAGACTATCACAGTAGCCTGGGGCAGAGTTGCTGCTGCCTGGAGCCAGGCAGGGGACTACAGCAGAGGACAGCTTGGAGAGGCATTGAGGGGCAGAGTCCATCTCGGAGCGGAGCTAACACCCATGTTGCTTTTCTATTCGGGCCAGGCTTCGTCCCATCTGCTTCTCCTACCTCAATTCTCCATCCTCATGACTGATTACAGCCTCAACAGAAAGACAGGTAAAAGTGGTTGATCAAGGTCCAGCAGAGGCTATTTTGTCTCTCATCCGAACTAGGACAGCAAAGATTCAAGACACATCTTTATCATTGTCAATGACATTTGGCAGCAGGTGTTAGGAATTCAGTTCTGGTGCAGGGGTTAGAAAGTCCAGTCCTTGTAACTGATATGGAAACCCTGGTGGCATAGTGGTTAAGTGCTATGGCTGCTAACCAAATGGGTCAGCAGTTTGAATCTGCCAGGCGCTCCTTGGAAACTCTGTGGGGCAGTTCTACTCTGTCCTATAGGGTTGCTGAGTCGGAATCGACTCGACAGCACTGGGTTTGGTTTGATTTGGTTTTTTGGTTGTAACTGATACATCATAATCACAGCAGGGTTACCCCCACTATGACTCTCTGAGTCATCAAGATGGTGAAGGAGGCATGATGACTCCACCCGCACCCAGGATGAGTACCAACCCCAGCACCAGGTTAAATAGTTCTGGGGATGCAGATGCAGGCAGCCCAAATACATACCATGTTCCCATTCCTGCCCCCTGAGTTCATGTCAATGAGTCCAGAGAATCCAGTGGGAAAATAGCCATGATGCTTCCTTCTCAGGCTCTACCTGTTCACAGAGTATGATATCTTAGATGTCCTCAAACAGGATTTTTGGTAGACCTTAACTTGCCCTTCACTGCAGTGCCCTCCAAATTAATTAGTGGCTGGGGGGCTCCTCACAGTACATGGCCAAGTTCTTAACTAAACTACTATTCATCCTTGCCAGGCATCCTGTTATTTAGGATGGAGTGGGTCCTAAAAAAAAAAACCAAACCCATTTTCATCAAGTCAATTCTGACTCATAGTGACCCTATAGGACAGAATAGAACTGCCCCATAGGGTTTCCAAGGGGCGCCTGGTGGATCTGAACTGCCGACCTTTTGGTTATCAGCTGTAGCTCTTAACCACTATGCCACCAGGGTTTCTGGAGTAGGCCTTAGCATATGCATGACAGGCTGTATTCTGGCTTCCAGTCCCCATAAGAGGTTCCAGGTTCCTTTTAAGCTGCCTCTAGAACCGCACATCTCATTCTGATGTTCCTAATTTAGGCCTAGAATTCTAGTATTTTCCAGGTGGAATGGTCCCACAAACTTTGGAACTGTGGTCTCATAGATAGTGTGGAGACCCTGACGAAAATGTCTGTACCATTGGAGATGCTGGGAGAGTAGAAGAGTCATGAACTGGCTATCTTAGGGACATTGGGGCCCTCAGAGAATGCTTCTCCACAAAAGGGTGCTTCTTCATCTCTATTAAATTATGAGTCGTGGAGTCTTGTGTGATTTTCTGATGCTGAAAAGATGCTGTCTGAAGCAGTCTGATTCCTTAACCCCATGCTCCTCAGACAGTGGAGTCCATAGATGGTGCAAATGGTTAAAGCATTTGGCTGCAAACTGAAAGGTTGGAGGTTCTAGTCCACCCAGAGATGCCTCAGAAGAAAGGCCTGATAATATAATATACTTCTGAAAAAATCAGCCATTGAAAATCCTAAGGGGCACAATTCTACTGTGACACACATGGGGTTGCCATGAGTCAGAAAAAAAAAAAAACCATCGCCATCAAGTCCATTCTGACTCATAGAGACCCTATAGGACAGAGTAGAACTGCCCCATAGAGTTTCCAAGGAGCGCCTAGTGGATTTGAACTGCTGACTCTTTGGTTAGTAGCTGTAGCACTTAACCACTACACCACCAGGGTTTCCGCCATGAGTCAACTCAGTAGCAACTGGCTACTCAGATAGCGGCTTATGGATGGGCAGCAGCAGCATCACCTGGAGCTTGTTAGACACAAAAAAATCTCAGGACTCAGAGTCAGAAAGTTCGTACAAGATCTCTGGGTGATTTTAGCATGTATCAACATTTTACGATCACTGTGTTAATTGGCTGCACGTTAGAATCACCTAGAATGCTCACATTTCCATGTCCAGCCCTCTACGGATCAATGGAATCAGAATCTCTGGGGCTGGGGCACAACTATCACTATGTTTTACAAGCCCCTTTAGGAGATTCTAATATGTACCCAAGCTGAGGCCCCATGACCTAGAAGAGCAGTGGTTCCCAGCCTGGCTGCACACCAGAGTCACCTGGGAGGTGTCAAAACTGCCTGGGCCTCACCCTTCTCTCAGAGATCATGATTAAGTTGGTTTGAGATGGGGCCAGGTGTCTGTATTTTTTAAAATATCCCTGATTAATGGTTGGGACTCATTGAGCAGAGGAAGGGCGCTTTACCATTGCCCAATCCCTGCAGGGACACAGAGAGGGGAGCAGTCCAAGGACACCTGGTTTTCTCTGATGTTTTTGAGCCGGGATGGGGTCTCCTCTACCACCACAGGGTGCCTGTAGGAGATGCATCTGGCTCCTGGAGGGGTCCTGTAAGCTCAGGAAGGGATCAGGCATTTATTCTGCCATTGGCTTCCGCTGGCTTACTGTGGGGTTTGCATTCCAGTGAGGACCAGCAGGAGCTCCTCACCTGCTTTCAGTAGGCCAGGATGCTGGGCAAGCTGTGCACTCGGGCTTTGTTACTTCTCTCAGTGCTCGGCCTCCTCCTGCCCCTGGTGGAGGAGATGGTTGAACACAAGGGCCTCTGGCCTGGGCAAGTCAAAGGAGTAATTAAAGAAAAAGGATGTTTTGTGGGAGACACAGTGACTTGGTGTCAGAGCATGGACAGAATAAAATGGGACATAAACATTTGTTCTAGAGAAAAGCTGTTACAGCTGGTTTCACTTTAGGGTCTAGCATGTCCCAGAGATCCAGATGAGCTCATACAGGAAGTGAAGCACTCCATCATGCCTCTATTCTCATTAAGATTTTACTATGGCTCTGGGTCTCTGGGAAGCTCAGAGGGCTGCTGCCCGCCTACCCACCTGACCTAGAGCCTCTGGGTCTCTGGGAAGCTCAGAGGGCTGCTGCCCGCCTACCCACCTGACCCAGAGCCCCAGCTTGGAAGGTGATTTCCTATAGTGAGCATGGGTACCTTCTCTATTCTTTACACTCCCTTTTTCTTTCACAGCTGGCTACGTGGGATTCGGAGAAGGGCCTGAACGGCAGCTTGCAAGAGAGGCCGATGGGCAGCCGCCTGCAAGGACTGACTCTCAAAGTGGTGACTGTCTTGGTAGGATCATGTGGCTATTCAGGACCTTCACCTTTCAGGCTTTTAGTCTGAGGCTTCTCTCTGCTTTAATGCTGGTTTTAGAGAGAAGGCAATATTGAGTTTTGAGCTTTCATAAAGCTTTTCTGTTCAAATAACCACGTGTATAGTGATGAGGAGAGTGATGTTGGGGGTTCTGCCCAGTGTCCCCAAGTCCCCATCCCCAAGGTCACTGCACTGCTCTAGAGATGGGCCATTAACCCAGGTTAATCATAGAGCTGCTGAGAGGGCTCAGTTAGTACTTGTCCTTGGATGCCAGCTGGACCTGGATCTACTGAAGGTCCTTAGGAAAACTGTGCTGCTAGCCAGGATATCCCAGATAAATGCTAGGAAAAGAACATTCTTCAGCACACTGCACCATTTATGGGCCCACATGACATAAAGTTCAAAGTGGAGACTTTTTGTTAGATGGACTTTATCTACATGGTTGATCTGGAATGGTAGACCTTTACATTTGAAGAGATCTTAGAAGCATTGGTATTCGTTTAAATTGCCTTAGAAGCATTGATATTCCTTCGAATTACCTTCTGTACCTTTTTAGAAGGACTCTGGGAGAAATATTCAATTTACCTCTTATTAGGTAGGTCAGACATGATGCAAATATCTGCCTCCACCCAGGAGATGCATAGGGTCTCCTTAACTCTAGAAGCCTTGACAGCAGTTTTTCTGCAATCCCCAAATACACACCACAAAAAAGATATATACCCTATTGTCTCAACAAAATTAAATTAGTGAGATATAGTCTCTGAGGCTGTTTGCTAAAAGGCCCCTTTTTGTTCAGTTTTACACAAGCAGGAAAGTGAGTAGTGGGGAAGGCTGAGGTGTTTTCCAGATAGCCATGCACCCCTTAGGAGCTCATGGTGACATAGCATAAAATGTGTGAAAGTGAGCATGGCATGGCTTTGGACCATAAGTCAGTCCTTTGACTTATGGCATGACCTTGCCAGTTAATCAGCATCTATTTTCTAGTACAACCACTAGATGTAATTCTGTCTTCTTTCTGCCTGATATCACAGAGATTTGTTGCCATTTATTATTCTAGATGAGAAATATCCTTGTTTCCTATGAAGGTTCCCCCCAAGTTATGGCATTTCCTTAGGACAGAGTCCAGGTTCAGCATGAATGTCACAATCATGGAAGTCATATTATTCTGGGAGTTGGGATTTTGGGGAGAGCCCAGGATAGCATAACACATGATAAGTGAACCTCCATTCCTCCATACTGACACACCAATTGGGGCTATTTTCCCGTGCATTATATCCTGAATGTCTGTAAACTGCTTTTAGAAAAGGTAGAGAAGTTTAGACCCCAGGATTAAATAGAGTAAATACAATAATGCTTCCCTAAAACTTCTAAGGAGCCCTGGTTGCCCAGTGGTTAAGAGTCCAGCTGCTAACCAAAAGGTTGGCAGTTGAAATCCATCAGCCACTCCCTGGGTATCCTACGGGGCAGTTCTTGTCTGTTGTATATGGTTCTATGAGTCAGAATCAACTCGATGGCAGGATTTTATTTTTGTTTTGTTAACCTTCTGAAGTTATGATCAACCAGATATGTCACTCTAACCATACTCTGGAAATATGTGTTAACATACCTGCTGTTTAATTGAAGAAATGAAAAATGAGAATTTTAATATTGCCTTACCTGTTCATTCTGTTGTCCCCAGGAAGAGCCTTTCGTGATGGTGGCAGAGAACATCCTTGGTCAGCCCAAACGCTACAAAGGGTTCTCCATAGATGTCCTGGATGCACTGGCCAAGGCCCTGGGCTTCAAATACGACATTTACCAGGCCCCAGATGGCAGGTATGGTCACCAGCTTCATAACACCTCCTGGAACGGGATGATCGGAGAGCTTATCAGCAAGGTAGGTCCCCAAAGCAGAATCATATGTGTGGGGAACACCCTAGTCTGCCTCTGGGGTGATAGCTAAACTTGGCGCCATTATGCAGTTGGAAACATGAGACCAGCTAACAAGACCACAGTTACCATTCTTCACACACTAAGGCCCTGTGCAGCCTCTTTTCCTCAGCCCCCCACCATGACTTCTCTTCTGTTCTTCCACCCTCTCATCCCCTGGCACTCGAGCGTTTCTATTCCTGTCTACTGCTCTCATTCCTCTGACACCCATATACTGTGCCTATTCTGTAATACATCCTACTGAAAATCAACCCCCACCTTCAGGCTGAAACAGGATCCAGTTCTCATGGGGAGGTGGGGGTACTGGCAAGTGGCCATTTTCCTATAACTCATGGACTGGACCTCAAGTTGGGTATATATGTGCAAGTGTGTGTGTGTGTGTGTGTGTGTGTGTGTGTGTGACTGAGGGTGTGCATGTGTTTGCATTGTTATGTGTAAGTGGTGTCACCTTCTCCCAGCTACCCATACTACTTTCAAAGCATCACTCTTCTTCCCTCCTGTTGGAAGGAGAAGCATGGCGTGGGGCTAATTGGCTATGTGTACATCCCTGCGCCTGTTATCCCATTTCCTCACAAGGATTTACGATAGTGGCATACAACTCAGGCCCTCCTTCTCCAGTCTGAACGCTGCCATTTCTTGACAATTTCTGACATCTCTATGGACAACCCTAGATGCCCAGCACTTTGACCTCCATGCCTCCAGGGACCATTGCCTGTGCTCTACTCCAGCTCCTTCGTCCCACACATCTGAAATTTTCAGTCTTAAGCATCATTATCCCACTCCATGAATTCGATCTGTTGTCCTGGCTCTCTTGGTTCTTCATTCCTAAAACACAGGGCCTTTGCCTTTTAACACATAGAAGCAGACACTAGACTCAATCTCTCAGATTTCTCTTAAGCTTTAAAAAAAAAATCTTAATTGAGGTATAATTTTCATAGTGTAATATTCATGCATTTTAGGTGTATAATTTAACGATTTTTAGTAAATTTACTAAGTTGTTCAGCCATCACTATAATATAGTTTTAAAATATTTCCATCGCCCCAATACAATCCCACCCACAGTCTTAGCCAACCTTTACCTACTTCCTGTAGGTTTGCCTTTTTGAGCATTTCTTATCAATGGAGTAATACAACACGTGATCTCTTGTTTCTGGCTTCTTCCTCTTAGCATAATGTATTTGAGGTTCATCCTCTTATCTTTTTAATGCCCTTCCAATATTACATTCTTCTCTGTCTGGTGTACCCTCCTTAGTTGATTAGCAAGCTACTCTTTCCTTGTGATTTCCTTGTTTTCTGGATTTCCTGCTACACCCTGACATGAATTGATCCTATTGTTGACCTTCTTGGCTCTGACATCCAGGCTGCCAAATCGCCTAAGAAGAGAAAATCACAAATCTGTCCAGGTGGAGGTATGAACAATGGGCAGTCTCCCACCTCAGCTGGGTACGAGCTCCTTAATTTATCCTTTGTTGGCCTCCTTGGCTACATCACTCAGAGACTGTTTGAAAAGCTTGCCCTTCTCTAGCCACCTAAAGATCTTCTATCCTTCTCACTTAATAAAAAAGAAATTCCACTCCTATATTGAGGAAAAAAATTGAGACTTCTAGACATGAAATTCTACTCCAACTTCTTAGGAAATTCGTATCTGTAGGCAGCTGCCCTCCCTCTCACTTTCAGAGCAGGGACTGTTTCTCCTCCTGTAAAAGTTAGCCCCTCCACCTGTGCTCATGAGTCCATTCCCCTGTGCCTTCTCCAGCCCCTCCTTCATAAATTAGCTTTCCTCCACCCTATATTTTAAACCATCCTGCTGCTCCACTGACTCTCTTCCTCAGCCCTTAAATATGTTCCACACTCTCCTATCCTAAAAAAGAAAAAAATCCTGGATCTTGCATTGTTGAGAAAAGAAAAGGCAGAGATACAAATGTCATATAAGAAGAGGGTTCTGACATAGTCGCCTCCAACATTTTTTCTCTTTATTCTGAATATGTTGCTGGATTTCACAGTTTTGAATATTAGCATATCTTCTTCTCTATCCCACACATTGTTGTTATTGTTGTTAACTGCCATCCGGTTGGCCCAACTGGCCCAACTAATGGAAACCCCGCGTACAAAGGAATAAAACACTTCCCAGTCTTCTGCCATCCCCATGATTGGTTGGGGATCAAACTGTTGTGATGTATAGAGTTTTCATTGGCTGATTTTTGGAAGTGATCACCAGGCCTTTCTTCCTAGTCCATTTTAGTCTAGAAGCTCCACTGAAACCTGTCAGCTTCACAGCATGCAAACCTCTGCTGATAAATGGGTGGTAGCTGTGGTAGTAAACCCAATAAAATCCATGTATGTGTTTCTCCAATTTTAATATTCAGCTTGCATCACTTGTCATGATCAGTCACTCTAAGACAAACCTGGTGCTGATGATGCCTCCCACTTGAAGGCCCAAGAGCCATGATCAAGATGGTCAGTACACATTTGAGTGAGCTTGTGGATAAAGTGGGATTCTAGGCCCCATTATTGCCTGTCATCCACCCAGCTCCACTTGAGGACCCTAACCTCCACTAATCTTGGCAGCTTTATCCCCCTCCTCTGATCTAGATCCATCTTAATTGAGTTTTTGTCTATTTTTAAAATGGAGCTCATCATGGAAAGCAAAATTTTAGAAGATGATTTTGAGTTCATAACCCATTGTGCCAGAGAGCTCCATCATAACATGGATTTTCTGTAAGAAGAATTGACTCGTGAGTCTGCAGGTCATGAGTTAAGGGCAGTGGGAGGTCAAAAGAAGTAACAATCCCTTCACTACAAGTAGTCTTTTACTCTGTGGCGTGGAGTATGCATATCACACGGCCAGGGACCAATGCATTAACGGGGTTCAAGACAGTTGTACAACTCATCATATCATTCCAATGTATTTTAGATTAACAGGGAGCTCACTGTGGGCGATGGCATATGGAGAGGCTTGCTGGGAAAATGGAATGTCTCTGTTGAAGTAAAGGGAGGATGTAGTTAAGACTAGAACAAGATAGAAGGACCTTGCTGGAGGTGGAGTGAAACATGGGCAAAAGAAAGGAGAGGGAGAGAGCTAAGGTTTGCTAGGTGGGATAACAACAACAATAAAGCAAGGAAAAGCTGTAATTTATACAGGAATGGAGTTTTTTTTTTTTTTTTAGACTCTTTTCTTCAGAAGAGGTTTCCAAGAGTATTTAGGGTTGGGGAGAGAAATTTATAAGGTGAAGGAGGTAGTATAGACAACTTGGTGTTGGATTTTTCCTTACATGATTCAAGGCCACAGGGTGGTCTCAAATCTATTTCCTCAAAGGATAAAGGATGAACCTTCATCCAGGGCACAGCCCAGGGATTCAGGAGAGCTGAGGACTGATTCTGATGAGATGATTTTGCCTTTCAGAGAGCAGACTTGGCAATCTCAGCCATCACCATCACCCCAGAGAGGGAGAGTGTTGTGGACTTCAGCAAGCGGTACATGGACTACTCGGTGGGGATACTAATCAAGAAGCCTGAGGAGAGAATCAGCATCTTCTCTCTCTTTGCTCCATTTGATTTCGCTGTGTGGGCCTGCATTGCAGCAGCCATCCCTGTGGTTGGGGTGTTGATATTTGTGTTGAACCGGATTCAGGCTGTGAGAGCTCAGAGTGCGGGTCAGCCCCGGCCATCCACCACTGCCACCCTGCACAGTGCTATCTGGATTGTCTATGGAACTTTCGTACAGCAAGGTACCTTCCTGGCTTTCTGGCATTTGACTAGCTCTAGGGTCCTGGAGTGGGAGCCATTGGTGGTTCGGTGGTAGAATTCTCACCTTCCTCGCGGGAGACCTGGGTTCAATTTCCTGTCAGTGGAGGCTTGCATTTTGCTATGATGCTGAACAGGTTTCAGTGGAGCTTTCAGACTGAGGTGGACTAGGAAGAAAGGCCTGGCCATCTACTTCTGAAAATCAGCCAGGGACAATCCTTATGAATCGCCACAGTCTGAGCCACAATTGATTATGGGGATGGCACAAGACCAGGCAGCTGTTCATTCTGTTGTGTGTGGGGTTGCCATGAGTCAGGGGCCAACTCATTGAAACTGAGAACAACAAAAATAGGGTCCTTGAAGAGATTATCCATTAGCAAAGCTTTTAGAGACATTTTACAAAAGTAATTTTAAAGGCAATTTTATTTAATCTCTAGGACAGTACAATATCATGCTGTGCCTGATTTCTCTGAGGAATATCAGATAGAAATTAAATGACATGACAACAAGGATGTCAGCTTCAAATCCTGACACTCCACTCTAGATTAAATTTAACTTTGGAGTTGGCTTTGCACGTTTTCCCCTTTCTCATCAGACTGGTTGTTATGCACATAAGGGTGTCCAATGAAACCCCGAGTCTTGTTGAAATTTGAAGTCTTAATGGAAAAAAAAAAATACAGTTGTGTTGCAATCATCTAAGCTGTCTCTGAGAGGTTTGGATAGCACTTGGTGAGTTACAAGGTTATGCCATTTTGACTGGAAGCTACAAATTGCAAAGCTTCTAATGTGAGTCTTGGCCCCATTTGTAGCAAAGGCTGTGTGAGGGTCTATAAGGAGAATAGACAGTGGGAAAATTTCTTTTGCTACCACCAAAGGGACCAAGGAAAAATAATTGGCCTCAAAAAGGCAGCCTTTAACTGAAAGTCACATGCAATGATTTCTGAAAATCCTGGTGGGGGGCGGGGGGAAGTCATCTAGTGAGAGCTGAATATTAGCAGAAGTGATGTAGTACATCTCATTTCTGGGTTTAAAAGAAAGCTATGGAGCCCTCTGGGTAGGAGGTAATTCTATATTTACAGAATTCCTGAGACTACTATCTGTGAATTTGAAATTAGAAAGGAATCTCACATCAGGTTACAACTTTGTGAGTTCTTATCACTGTGATTTAGAATTTCCTAGCTGGAAGATTTTGGTATTCAGAACTCTGTCCTTGGAGTTTTGACAAATTTCACATTACTACGAGGCCAGCCGTGGCTTTTCCATATTTGGTCCCTTTCTAAGATTGGTGGTGATCTTAGAATGCTTTCCCAGAATTGTAACAGTCCTCATACCCAGCTGTCACCATTCTCCTGCTCCTGAGCATACAACTGGGGCCAGAGATCACCAGCATCAGTGAAGGCCCAGTGGAGGGCAGAGCTTCTCTGTGGTGGGCTGGGGATTAGAGCACCAGCCTCAGGCCAACCCTCCTTTGCCTGCCCCCTAAGGTGGTGAGTCCTCGGTGAACTCGATGGCCATGCGCATCGTGATGGGCAGCTGGTGGCTCTTCACTCTCATCGTGTGCTCCTCCTACACAGCCAACCTTGCTGCTTTCCTCACAGTGTCCAGGATGGACAATCCCATAAGGTAAGACCCATCCCTGCTTCAGATCTGGGGCCATTTCACTTCAGAAAGGTGTAAAGGGAGAATGCAGACCTGTCAGGAGCAGCCTGGTGTCCCGGAGAGAGCCTGGAGGCAGACACGGCCTCTGATCCTGGATCTGCCATTTGATGATGAGGTCCTTCAGTGCCTGGAGAAGAGCTTCTCTCCGGTTCTGCTGTATTTCATGCACAATTAAGTATATGAGTCAACTCATTAAATGCTATTCTCTGAACAGTTAAATGCTGCTAACAAAACTAGTACATCAAAATATTAAAACTTAAATTTCTTCATGCATTTAAACATTGACTACAAACTTATTTAATTAAACTTTTCAAAACATTTAAAATAAATCCACAAGTTTAATATATCTTTCAAATTTTCAAACACTTTAAAGTGATTTTAGAAAGCATGCCAATTATCACAATGATTAGAAAACTTTTTTCAATTATACTTAGAAAATCATAAAATTATTGAAACCAAGGAGCAAAATATTTTCCTCACTATTTACATTTTACAAAATTTTGAAAGTATGAACTTAAGGTAATGAAACTTTTTGAAATGACTCATTTTGTGATCAGATTCGCACGTTGTTGTCGCTCTTCGGTGACGTCGAGTCTGTTCTGACTCATAGTGACCCTACGCACGACAGAACGAAACATTACCCAGTGCTGTGCCATCCTCAGAACCTCGTTACGCTTGAGCCCGTTGTTGCAGCCACTGTGTCAATCCATCCCGTTGAGGGTCTTCCTTTTTTTTCTGCTGACCCTCCACTTTACCAAGCATGAAGTCCTTCTCCAGGTACTGGTCCCTCCTGATAACACGTCCAAAGTATGCGAGAGGAAGTCTTGCCATCCTTGCTTCAGATTCCTGTATACAGTGTAAATTATAAAAACACTTGAATAAAGCGAGGCTGTGTTGGATGTGTGGCTTGCCCAGTGCACATAGGCGTGAATATATTCGGTGCTTCATAGGGTGCAATACAGGCGTCAACATTTCCTCTCTCACTTGAGCCCTGACTTACGGTTTTCTGAGTTCCTGCCTTCGGTAACATCTCTGACCCATCATACTCACTATCATTATATTGACTCCTTTGGTTCCCAGCTCTAATCAAGTCATCCAGACTTAAGCAGACTGTATGGCTCCCAATTGCCTATTTAAAAGAATTCAAACTCCTTGACTAGGAAGCAAGATTGAGTATGATGTTATCTTTTTTTTTTAAACTGGAATTTTTGAGATATAGATTCACATGCAATTGTAAGAAATAATGCAGAGAGGTCCCCTTTTACCATCTACCCAGTTTATCCCAATAGTAACACAGTGCAGAGCTATCATATCATATCACAACCAGAATATTGACATCGATACAAATGACTCATTGGAGCCGGGGTGGCAAAGTGGTTAGGAGCTTGCCTGCTAACCAAAAGGTCAGCAGTTCAAATTCACCAGCCGCTTCTTGGAAACCCTGTGGGGCAGTTGTACTCTGTCCTACAGGGTTGCTATGAGTTGGTACTGACTCGATGGTACCTAACAACAATTGACTCATTCAGAGTTCTCCTTTGTACTTGTTTCTGTGTGTGTGCACGTGTGTGAATGTGTGCTCATCTAACCAAACCAAATCAAACCCGTTGCGGTTGAGTTGATTCTGACTCAGAGACTCCATAGGACAGAGTAGAACTGGCCGATAGGGTTTCCAAGGAGCCACTGTTGGATTAGAACTGCTGACCTTTTTGGTTAGCAGTGAAATGTTTAACCAGTCCGCCACCACAATTTTTAGCAGTTGTAATGGTTTGTGTATTCACCACAGTAAAGATACAGAACAGTCCACCACTGCAAGGATACATTCAGCTGTCTTTGAATAATGAAACCCATCTCCCTCCTGTTTCTACTCCACTCCATCCCTAACCCCTAGAAGTTGTCCTCCGTTTCTAAAATTTTATCATTTCAAATATGTCATATAAATGAAATATACAGTGTATAATCTTTTATAATTTTCTTTTTTAACTCAACATAATTCCCTGGAGATTTATTCAAGTTGTTGCATGTATCAAGAGTTTCTTCCTCCTTTCCTAGCTCTTTCCCTCCCTCTCTCTTTCCCTTCTTCCCTTCCTTCCTTCCTTCCTTTTTTACTGAGTAGTATTCCATGTACCACAGTTTGTTTAACCATCCACCCAGTGAAGGCCATCCTGGCTGTTTCCACATTTTGACTGTTACCAATAAAGCTGCCATGAACAATATGTAGTTTTTGTGTGAATATAGGTTTTCATTTCTCCGGGACAAATGCCCAGAGGTACAATTTCCACGTCTTATAGTGACTGCCTGTTGAGCTTTAGGAGAAGCTATCACTGTTTTCTGGAGTGGCTGTACCATTCACATTCCTACCAGCAATGCGTGAGTGATCTAATTTCTCTAGTTTCTCTGCATCCTCGAAAGCATTTGCTATTGTCACCATTTTTTAATTAAAAAAAAAATTTAGCACTCTAATAGGCTAGATAATTATGACTTTGTTTTGCGTTTTCCTGATGGCAAATGATGTTGGACATCTTTTCATGTGCTAATTTGCCATCTGTATATGCACACATATGATTTTTGGTGAAGTGTCTGTTTATGTTTTTTGTCCATTTTCTAATGGAATTGTTTGATGATTACTGTTGAGTTTTAAGAGTTCTTTGTATATTCCAGACATTTGTTCTTTGTCAGATATGTGGTTGGAAATATTTTCTCCCACTTGGTAGACTGCCTTTTCAACCTCTTAACATGGTCCTTCATGAAGGAAATATTTTTAATTGTGATGAAGTCCAATTCATAAATTTATCTTTCTTGAAGCATGCTTTTGGTATCAAGCCTAGAGCTCTGCCTAGCCCTAGATCCTTAATATTTTCTTCTCTTTTGTTTTGATTTTTTTCTAAAAGTTTTATATTTAAGTCCACGATCTATGTATATCTTATATATCTTTTTGTAAAAGGGGTGAGGGTTAGGTCAAGGTTCACTTTAATTTTATTTTTGTCTATGGAGGTCCAGTTGCTCCAGTGCCATTTGTTTAAAAGTCTGTCCTTCCTCCATGAATTATTTTTGCACCTTTGTCAAAAATCAGTTGGGCATATTTGTGTGGGTCTCTTTCTGGGTTCTCTTTTCTATTACCTTGACCTTTGTGCCTATACCCTTGCCATTACAACAAGGTATTAATTAGTGTAGCTGTATAGTAAAATTTTAGCCACTGGATGGCACAAACAGTTGCCATGAATAGAAATCGAATTGACTGAATGGAGTTTTTTGGAGTCCTGTGAAGTTCAAACAACTGAATACTCGGCTACTAAAAATTTGATGGTTTGAGTCCAGAATCCACTCAGAGGTATTTCAGAAGGCATGCCTGTGATCAACTTGAGAAATGCCACAGCAGTTGAAAACCCCATGGAGCACAGTTCTTCTCTCACACATGTGGGCTCACCATGAGTCTGAATCAACTCAAAAGCTTTTTTTTTTTTTTTTTGACATCAAGTAGACTAATTTCTCCCACCTAACTCTTCATCAAGATTGTTTTAGCTCTCGGAATCCACAACAATGAGTAGGGTCTGTGCCTTTCCATATAAAACCCAGAATAAGTTGTCTATGTCCACCAAAAAATATTGCTGGATTTTTTTTTTTTAATAGAGAGATGCTTGACCTTATTTTTCTACATTACCATATCATACCAGAAAAACAGATCTGTTCTGATCATTTAGTTGTGTGATTTTATTCCTCTCTTCTCTTCCTTTCATGCTTTCAGTGTTACATTTCCCATCCATGTTTTTTATTTTTTTATTGCGGTTTATATGAAAGTTTACAAATCAAGTCAGTCTTTCATACAAAAATTTATATACACCTTGCTTTATACTCCTAGTTGCTTTCCGCCTAATGAGACAGCACATTCCTTCCCTCCACTCTCTCTTTTTTTACGTCCACTCGGCCAGCTTCTGACCCCCTCTGCCTTCTCACCTCTCCTCCAGACAGGAGATACCAACATAGTCTCATGTGTCTACTTGATTGAAGAAGGTTATTCTTCACCAGCATCATTTTCTATCCCACTGTCCAGTCCAACCCCTGTCTGAAGAGTTGGCTTCGGAAATGGTTCCTGTCCTGGGCTATCAGAAGATCTAGGGACCGCGACTGCCAGGCTCCTTCTAGTCTCAGTCAAACCATTAAGTTTGGTCTTTTTAGGTGAATTTGGAGTCTGCATCCCACTGCTTTCCTGCTCCCTCCGGGCTTCTCTGTTGTGTTCCCTGTCAGGGCAGTCATCAGTTGTAGCCAGGCACCATCTAGTTCTTCTGGTCTCAGGCTGATGTAGTCTTTGGTTTATGTGGTCCTTTCTGTCTCTCGGGCTCATAATTACCTTGTGTCTTTGGTGTTCTTCACTCTCCCTCGCTCCGCTGGGTTGAGACCCACTGATGCATCTTAGATGGCTGCTTGCTGGTGTTTAAAACCCCAGATGCCACTCTCCAAAGTGGAATGCAGAATGTTTTCTTAATAGATTTTATTATGCCAATAGACTTAAATGTCCCCTGAAACCATGGTCTCAAACTCCCACCCCTGCTATGCTGGCCTTTGAAGCATTCAATTTGTTCAGGAAACTGCTTTTGGCTTAGTCCAGTTGTGCTGACCTCCCTGTACTGTGTGTTGTCTTTCCCTTCACCTAAAGTAGTTCTTATCTACTATCTAATTAGTGAATACCCCTCTCCCAATCTCCCGCCCTCCCCCCTCTTGTAACCATCAAAGAATATTTTCTTCTCTGTTTAAACTATTTCTCAAGTTCTTGTAATAGTGGTCTTATACAATATTTGTCCTTTTGCAACTAATTTCACTCAGCATAATGCCTTCTAGATTCCTCCATGTTATGAAATGTTTCACAGATTCCTCACTGTTCTTTATTGCTGCCTAGTATTACATTGTGTGAATATACCATAATTTATTTACCCATTCTTCCATTGGTGGGCACCTTGGTTGCTTCCATCTTTTTGCTATTGTAAACGGTGCTGCAATGAACAAGGGTGTGCTTGTAAAGGCTCTTATTTCTCTAGAATATATTCCAAAGAGTGGGATTGCTGGATCGTATGGTAGTTCTATTTCTACCTTTTTAAGGAGGCGCCAAATCAATTTCCAAAGTGGTTGTACCATTTTACATTCCCACCAGCAGTATATAAGTGTTCCAGTCTCTCCACAACCTCTCCAAGATTGATTATTTTATGTTTTTTGGATTAATGCCAGCCCTGTTGGAGTGAGATAGAATCTCGTTATAGCTTTGATTTGCATTTCTCTAATGGCTAATGATCATGAGCATTTCCTCATGTATCTGTTAGCTACCTGAATGTCTTCTTTAGTGAAGTGACTGTTCATATCCTTTGCCCGTTTTTTAACTGGGTTATTTGTCTTTTTGTAGTTGAGTTTTTGCAGTATCATGTAGATTTTAGAGATCAGGCACTGATCAGAAATGTCATAGCTAAAACCTTTTTCCCAATCTGTAGGTAATCTTTTTTACTCTTTTGGTGAAATCTTTGGATGAGCATAGGTGCTCCCAGTTATCTAGTTTCTCTTCTGCATTGTTAGTAATGTTTTGTATACTATTGTCCCTATTTTTTCTTCCAAGGTCTTTATTATTTTAGATTTTATATTTAGGTCTTTGATCCATTTTAAGTTCACTACTGTGCATGGTGTGAGGTATGGGTCTTGTTTCATTTTTTTGCAGGTGGATATCCAGTTATGCCAGCACCATTTGTTAAAAAGATTGTCTTTTCCCCATTTAACTGTTTTGGGGCCTTTGTCAAATATCAACTGCTCCTATGTGGATGGATTTATGTCTGGATTCTCAATTCTGTCCTTTTGGTCTACGTATCTGTTGTTGTACCGGAACCAGGCTGTTTTGACTACTGTGGCAGCATATAACAGGTTCTAAAATCAGGTAGAGTGAGGCCTCCCACTTTGTTCATCTTTTTCAGTAATGCTTTACTTATCCAGGGCCTCTTTTCCTTCCATATGAAGTTGGTGATTTGTTTTTCCATCTCATTAAAAAATGCCATTGGAATTTGCATCAGAATTCTGTTGTATCTGTAGATCACTTTTGGTAGAATAGACATTTTTACAATGTTAAGTCTTCCTATTCATGTGCAAGGAATATTTTTCCACTTACGTAGGTCTCTTTTGGTTTCTTGCAGTAGTGTCTTGTAGTTTTCTTTGTATAAGCCTTTTACATTTCTGGTAAGATTTATTTCTAAGTATTTTATCTTCTTGGGGGCTACTGTAAATGGCATTGATTTGGTGATTTCCTTTTCAATGTTCTTTTTGTTGGTGTAGAGGAATCCAACTGATGTTTGTATGTTTATCTTGTATCCTGATACTCTGCTGGACTCTTCTATTAGTTTCAGTAGTTTTCTTGAGGATTCTTTAGGGTTTTCTATGTATAAGATCATGTCATCTGCAAATAGAGATACTTTTACTTCTTCCTTACCAACCTGGATGCCCTTTATTTCTTTATCTAGCCTAATTACTCTGGGTAGGACTTCAAGCACAATGCTGAATAAGAGTGGTGTCAAAGGGCATCCTTGTCTGGTTCCCGATGTCCAGGGGAATGCTTTCAGACTCTCCCCATTTAGGATGATGTTGGCTATTGGCTTTGTATAAATGCCCTTTATTATATTGAGGAATTTTCCTTCCATTCCTATTTTATTGAGAGTTTTAATCATGAATGGGTGTTGAACTTTGTCAAATGCCTTTTCTGCATCAATTGATAAAATCATGGGGTTCTTGTTTTATTCATATGATGGATTACATTAATTGTTTTTCTGATATTGAACCATCCCTGCATACCTACTATGAATCCCACTTGGTCATGGTGAATTATTTTTTTGATATGTCTTTGAATTCTATAGGCTAGAATTTTGATGAGGATTTTTGCATCTAAGTTCATGAGGGATATAGGTCTGTAATTTTCTTTTTTTGTGGTGTCTTGTCTTTACCTGCTTTTGGTATCAGGGATGTGCTGGCTTCGTAGAATGAGTCTGGGAGTATTCCTTCTTTTTCTGTGCTCTGAAATACCTTTAGTAGCAGTGGTGTTAACTCTTCTCTGAAAGTTGGTAGAACTCTGCAGCGAAGCTGTCTGGACCAGGGCTTTTTTTTGTTGGGGTTTTTTTTGATTACCTTTTCAATCTCTTCTTTTTTATGGGTCTATTTAGTTGTTCTACCTCCGTTTGTGTTGTGTTTCTAGGAATTCATCCATTTCTTCTAGGTTATCAAATTTGTTCAAGTATAATTTTTCGTAGTAATCTGATATGATTCTTTTAATTCCACTTGGGTCTGTTGTAATATCGCCTACCTCATTTCTTATTAGGGTTATTTGCTTTCTCCTCTGTTTTTCTTTTGTCAGTTTGGCCAACGGTTTATCAATTTTGTTGATTTTTTCAAGGAACCAGTTTTTGGTATTGTTAATTCTTTCAATTGTTCTTCTGTTTCCCGTTTCATTTAATTCTGCTCTATTTTTTATTATTTGCTTTCTTCTGGTGCCTGAGGGTTTCTTTTGTTGTTCTCTTTCTATTTGTTCAAGTTGTAGGGATAATTCTTTGATTTGGGCCCTTCTTTGTATGTGTGTGCATTTATTGATATAAATTGACCTCTGAGCACCGCTTTTGCTGTGTCCCAAAGGTTCTGATAGGAAGTGTTTTCATTATCATTGGATTCTATCAATTTCTTTGTTCCATCCTTAATATCTTCTATAATTCACTCTTTTTTGAGCAGGGTATTGTTCAGTTTCCAAGTGTTTGTTTTCTTTTCACTGCTTTTTCTGTTATTGATTTCTACTTTTATGGCCTTATGATCAGAGAGGATTCTTTGTAATATTTTGATGTTTTGGATTCTGCTAAGGCTTGCTTTATGACCTAACATGTGGTGTATTCTAGAGAATGTTCCATGTGAACTTGAAAAGAAAGTATAGTTGACTGTTGTTGGCTGGAGTGTTCTGTGCACGTCTATAAGGTCAAGTTGGTTGATTGAGGCATTTAGATCATCCGTGTCTTTATTGAGCTTTTTTCTGGATGTCCTGCCCTTCACCAAAACTGGTGTGTTGAAGTCTCCTACTATAATTGTGGAGCTGTCTATCTCACTTTTTGATGATGTTAGAGCTTGTTTTATGTATCTTGCAACCCCGTCATTGGGTGCATAAATATTTAATATGATTATATTCTCTTGGTATATTGTCCATTTTCATTGTATAGTTTCCTTCCTTATCCTTTGTGGTGGATTTAACATTAAAGTCTTTTTTTTTCCAAAATTAGTATTGCCACTCCTGCTCTTTTTTGATTTTTGTTTGCTTTTTTTTTTTCATCCTTTGTGTTTTAGTTTGTGTCTCTAAGTCTAAGGTGTGTGTCTTGTAGGCAACATATAGACGGATCATGTTTATTTATCCATTCTGCCACTCTCTGTCTCTTTATTGGGACATTTAGTCTATTTACATTCAGCATAATTATGGATAGGTATTATTTAGTGCCATCATTTGGATGTCTTTTTTGTGTGTGTTATTGACAGTATCTTTTTCCCACTTAATTTTTTGTGATGAATAGTTTATCTTTGTATAGTCTCTTTTCTTCTTATTCGTTATTGTTGATTTTGTTTCTGCTGAGTCTCTATTTTTTTCTTGTGTTTTATTTTGATGTGTAGGATACTTTGTCTCCTTTTGGTTACCTTAGTATTTACCCCTATTTTTCTAAATTTAGATGTAACTTTTATTTCTTTATATTGCCTTGTCTTCCTCTCCATATGAAACATCTTTGAGTATATTCTATAGTCCCCCTTTATTGTTTTGATATTGTCTTCTTTTACATAATAACATTGCTGTTTCCCTGTTTTTTGAGCATTTTTTTATCTTGATTTATTTTTGTGATTTCCCTGTCTTGGGTGACATCTGATTGCTCTTCCCAGTATTCTAGTCTTTGGTTGATATCTCATATTATTGATTTTCTAACCAGAGAACTCCCTTTAGTATTTTTTGTAGCTTTGGTTTGGTTTTTACAAGTTCCCTAAACTTCTGTTTATCTGGAAATGTCCTAATTTCACCTTCATTTTTGAGAGGCAGCTTTGCTGGATATATGATTCTTGACTGGCAAATTTTTTCCTTCAATACTTTGCATGAGTCATCCCATTGCCTTCTTGCCTACAGGGTTTCTTCTGAGTAGTTCGAGCTTATTCTTATTGATTCTCCTTTGTAGGTGACTTTTTGTTTATCCCTAGCTGCTCTTAAAATCCTCTTTTAATCTTTGATTTTGGCAAGTTTCATTATAATATGTCTTGGTGACTTTCTTTTAAAAGCTACCTTATGTGGAGTTTGATGAGCATCTTGGATAGATATCTTTTCATCTTTCACGATATCAGGAAGTTTTCTGCCAACAAATTGTCAACAATTCTCTCTGTATTTTATGTTACCCCTCCCTGTTCTGGTACTCCAATCACTTGTAGGTTATTTCTCTTGATACAGTCCCACATGATTCTTAAGGTTTCTTCATTTTTTTTAATTCTTTTATCTGATTTTTCTTCAAATATATTGGTGCCAAGTGCTTCATCTTCAAGTTCACCAATTCTGCCTTCCACTTGCTCATTCCTGCTCCTCTGACTTTCTACTGAGTTGTCTACTTCTGTAATTTTATTGTTAATCATCTGAATTTCTGATTGCTTTCTCTCTGCGGATTCTTGTGGCTTATTAAATTTTTCATATGTTCTTGAATAACCTTTTTAATTTCTTCAACTACTTTATCTGTGTGTTCCTTGGCTTGTTCTGCATATTGCCTGACCTCCTTCCTAATATCGTTCCTGATGTCTTGAAGAGTTCTGTATATTAATCTTTTGAATCCTGTATCCGGTAATTCCAGGAAGTCACCTTCATTCAGAAGATCCATTGATTCTTTGTTTTGAGAGCTTTTTGAGGTAATCATGGTCTGTTTCTTTATGTGACTCGCTATTGACTCTTGTCTCTGAGGCATGTATATGTTATTGTATTAGTTTATTTTATGTTTGCTTACTGTGTCATAGTTTCTTGTTTTGTTTTGATATGCCCAAATGGGTTGTTTGAGTGAGCTAGCCTGATTATTTTCATCTTTGAAGCTCTGATGTCCTGTCCCCAGATGACTAGAGCTGTTATCAGGTATATCAGTCTAGGAGTCCATTCATTTTTCTTGTATGGATTCAGCTCAGGTTTCCAGGTAGCTGCTTATTCAAGTGTGTGTTACAGGCTCTGTCCTACAGTCTTAAAGGGGCAAGGGTGTTTGGTGTTGTTACTGGTATCTGGTTCCAGCAGGGGGTCATGGTCTGAACAAGCCAGGGGGCTGAGACTCATCCCCTAAGTGTCTCTGAGGAAAGCACATCCCTCTTCCCCAGAGCATACAGGTGTGTGGATTCTGCAGAAGGACCATGGGCACCCAAAGTTTTTGTTTTTAAAGACTGGAAGGTACCAGTTATCCTTGGACCCCTGTTGTGGGTGGCTGGGTGACCTGAGTGGAGCCACCAGTCCTCATGCACCTGGTGTGGGTAGGTGAGGACCCTGTTTAATAGGCAAAGCAGTGCCAAATATCAAACACCCACCTCTCCACCGCACAGCTGAAACGTTTGTAGTCTGCCAACAAGGGCCTATTCTGAAATATGCCCACACAGTTCCATGCAGGTAAAGGTACTCAAAGTCCACAGACCTTTTATGCCTGGACAGGAACTGCTTCTGTCCTGAGCTCCCCAGGTTAGTGGATCTGGCAAATTATCTTTTCCCCCAACTGCAAATTTACCCCTTCTCCAAGGCGGGAGGATGGCTCCAGGCACTCAACAGGGCCTATCTCAGGCCTAAGGAAATCAACAGCCACTGAAGCTGGCTTGGAGGCGGGGAGTGCGGTACAATATATGCAAGTACTTACCTTTTTCTCTGGTTCTGGAGGTGTGAGTAGGCTGTGCGGTTGTCTGCTTCTCCATGAGGAAACTGCAGCTGAAATCTAGTACCAGCCCGCCACAGCCACTCCTGGGAATGGTGCCTGGGGGGATCCGGCAATTCAGGTCCGGTAACTCATCTCTGCTTCTGAACCATTTCTTTCTCCCCCTGCTACTCAGTCCATTTTCTAACTTTTCCTTTGATGTTCACAGCTCCTAGCATGTCATAAATATAATCGTTTCACTTGTTTTTTCGGGTCTTTGTTGTAAGAGGGCTCACCGGAAACATCTGTCTATTCTCCCATCTTGGCCCTGCCTCTGGCATTTTTATAACAATTGTATTAACTGCAGGTTTAATTGCTAAGATTATGTGTCATGAATGGATGTTGGTTTTTGCCGATTTTTTTTTCTGTATCAATTAATAGGATCATGTGATTTTATTCATTAGCTTGTTAGCATGGTAGATTATATTCATTGGGTTTCAAATGCTGCATATTGTTGTCGTTAGGTGCCATCGAGTCAGTTCCAACTTATAGCAACCTTATGTACAACAGAAAGAAACACTACCTCGTCCTGAGCCATTCTTAAGAATCACTGCTATGTTTGAGTCCATTGTTGCGTTCACTGTGTCAGTCCACCTCATTGAGGGTCTTCATCTTTGTTGCTGACCCTGTACTTTACCAAGCATGATGTCCTTCTCCAGGCACTGGTCCCTCCTGAAACATGTCCAAAGTAGGTGAGACAAAGTGTAGCAATTCTTGCTTCTAAGGCAAATTCTGGCTGTACATCTTCCAAGACAGATTTGTTCATTCTTCTGCCAGTCTATGGTATACTCAATATTCTTCACCAACATTGTAATTCAAGTGCATCAATTCTTCTGTTTACCTTATTCATTGTCCAGCTTTCACATCCATATTAGGTGATTGAAAATAAATGTTGAATATTGTGAATAAATGTCATTTAGTCATGATTATGATTTTTGTTTGTTTGTTTACTGTTGGATTGTAATGGCTAATATTTTGTTGAGAACTATTGCATCTAAGTCCATGAGAGATGTTTATATTTTCCATTTTTTGTACCATCTTTGTCTGGTTCTGATATTAGGGTAACACTGGCCTCATAAAATGAGTTAGGACATCTTCTTTCACTTTCTATTTTCTGGAAGAAATTGGGTATAATTGGTATTAATTTTAAAATATTTGGTAGAAACCATCTAAGCCTGGAGATTTCAGGAGATTTTAATTACCAATTCAATTTAATTATTGGTTATTAGGCTATTCAGATGATCTTTCTTCATGATGGTTGACTTTTGGTGGTTTACAATTTTCAAAGCATTGTTCCATTTCTTCTATGTTGTTGAATTTATGAATATTAAGTTGTTCATAGTAAAATATTTTATTTCTGAATTGTTTAATCTGTGTTTTTTTTTTTTTTTTTGTCTATCAGGCTAGAGGCTGGGGTTTATAAATTCTGTTGAGTTTTTTGTTGTTGAAGAAACAGCTTTTTGTTTCTCTGATTTTCTCTTTTTTTTTCTTGTTCATTTTCATTGTTTTCTCCTCTCATATTTATTATTATCCCTCTTTCTGCTTGCTTGGGTTATGTCTTGTTCTTCTTTTTCTAGTTTCCTGAAGTAGTACCATAGATTATTCATTTTCAGTCCTTCTTCATTTCCAACATATGTATTTGGAGCTATAAATTTCCTGTCAGCACAGACTTAGCTGCATCCTACATATTCTGGTAAACTGCATTTTTATTTTCATTCCTTCTATACATTTTTTGAAATTCTTTTGAGATTTCCTTTCTTACTTATGGGTTACTTAATTTCCATGTGTTTAGAGATTTTCCTGTAGTCTATTATTTTTTCCTGTTTTGATACCATTGTGATCACAGAATACCCTCTGTGTGATTTTAATTCTTTTATATTTGTTAAGGTTTGTTTTATGGTTGAGGATATGGTAATCTTGATGACTGTTTTATGGGTACCTTGAAAATAAGAGCTTTTTTATTATATTTTCTAATGGTGCTAAATATGGTAAAATTATGTATATGAAATATTTATTTTGAAACAACCTATTTTTCAACTTTTATTAATTTTAATATTTTTTATTGATTCTCTTGGGTTTTCTAATCATAAAATCTTATCTAAAATAGCACTAGCTTCAATTCTTTCAACATTATTCTCTCCTCTCCTTCTCTCTCCTCTTTTCTTTTTATTTTAAAGAATCGACTAGACCCTGGAGCAGTGCTAAATTATAATGCCGATTGAGGATACTGTTCAACTATGACTTTAATGTGAATTATTGCTTCAGAATCAAATGTGAGAGTGACTGTGGTCTACAAATGATTCTTAAACACATTAAGAAGTTATCCTTCTACTTGTGATTAATATTGATTTTTTTCATTTAAATCAGAAATTGATGTTGAATTTTGTTAATGCTCTTTTCACATTTTTGGAAGTCTTTTTTTTTTTTTATATCTTCCTGGATGTAGGAAGTATAGAATATTAACTCACTTTTGCATTTGTATCATAAAACTTACCTTGCCATGGCTTGTTGTTTCTAGTATATTGCTGGGTTATATTCACTTGTATTTTTACTTAGGGTTTTGGTATTTATAAGTGAGGTTTTGGACTGTTAAATTTTTATACCAAACTAATTTTTAAACAAACTAAATAGCTGTTTATATATATATTTTATAATATATTTGTTTTTTCACCTAACATATAGCCTATCTTGGAGAATGTTTAATACGTGCTTTTTTTTTTTTTTTTTAAGAGGAATGTGTATTCTCCTGTTGGCTGGAGTGTTCTATAGGTGTCCCTTAGGTCTAGTTGGTTTATAGTGTTGTTAAAGTCTCCTAGTTCCTTGTTGGTCCTTCTGCCTTATTGTTCTATCATTGAAAGTGGAGTAGAGAAGTCTCCAGCTATTTTTGTTGTACTCTATTTTTCCCTTCAATTTTGTCAGTATTATTTCATGTATTTTAGGACTGTATTCTTAGGCAAATGTTGTTATATATTTTTGATGGATTGACTCTTTTGTCAATTTTTTGTACTTCTTTGTCTCTTGTAACAATTTTTGTCTTAAGTCTACTTTGTCTGATATTAGTGTAGCTACTCCACCTCTCTTTTGGTTTCTGTTTGCATGGTATAACTTCTTCCATTATTTGACTTTAAATCTATTTGTGGCTTTGAATCTAAAGTGGGTCTCTTGTAGACAATGTGGAGTTGGGAATTTCTAAAATCCATTCTTTCAATCTCTGCCTTTTGAGAAGTTTATTTACATTTACTGTAATTACTGATAAAAGAAGGGGCTACTTCTGCCATTTTTCTGTTTTTCTGTCTTATGTATTAACTGGAAACCCCAGTAGCACAGTGGTTCAGAGCTATGGATGCTAACTAAAAGGCGCTCCTTGGAAACTCTATGGGGCAGTTCTGCTTTGTCATTTAGAGTTGCTATGAGTCAGAATTGACTCAACTGCAATGCATTTTGGTGGTGTACATATTAACTGTTCCTCAATTTTCTCCACTATTACCTTCTTTTATGTTAGTTATTTTTTAGTGTACCAATTTAATTTCCTTTAATGTATCTTTTAGAGTTCTTTTCTTAGTAATTACCTTGGAAATCCCAATTAATTTATAAAATATATTTCAGTTTAACACCAACTTGATTTCAGTAGTACAAAAAACTTTGCTACTGTATAGCACTGCCCACCTCCCCTATACACATAAAAAAAAAAGCTCGTGTTTAAAATTGTCTGATCCATTCCTTTTTTTTAATGATCTTTAATGTGCTTTCAGTCTGTCATACATAAGCCTGTATACACCTTACTACATACTCCCATTTACTCTCCCCCAATGAGTCAGCCTGCTCCCTCCCTCCAGTCTCTCCTTTCATGACTGTTTTGCCAGTTTCTAACCCTCTCTACCCTCCCTTCTCCCCTCCAGACAGGAGATGCCAACACAGTCTCAAGTGTCCACCCGATACAAGTAGCTCACTCTTCATCAGCATCTCTCTCCAACCCCTTGTCCAGTCCCTTCCATGTCTAATGAGTTATCTTTGGGAATGGTTCCTGTCCTGGGCCAACAGAAGGTTTGGGGACCATGACCGCCAGGATTAGTCTAGTCTCAGTCAGACCATTAAGTCTGGTCTTTTTATGAGAATTTGGGGTCTGCATCCCACTGATCTTCTGCTCCCTCAGGGGTTCTCTGTTGTGCTCCCTGTCAGGGCAGTCATCAGTTGTGGCCGGGCACCATCCAGTTCTTCTGGTCTCAGGATGATGTAAGTCTCTAGTTCATGTGGCCCTTTCTATCTCTTGGGCTCATAGTTATCCTGTGACCTTGGTGTTCTTCATTCTCCTTTGATCCAGGTGGGTTGAGACCAATTGATGCATCTTAGATGGCCGCTTGTTAGTGTTTAAGATCCCAGACGCCACATTTCAAAGTGGGATGCAGAATGTTTTCATAATAGAATTAATTTTGCCAATTGACTTAGAAGTCCCCTTAAGCCATAGTCCCCAAACCCCCACCCTTGCTCCGCTGACCTTAGTAGCATTCAGTTTATCCCGGAAACTTCTCTGCTTTTGGTCCAGTCCAGTTGAGCTGACCTTCCATGTATTGAGTATTGTCCTTCCCTTCACCTAAAGTGGTTCTTATCTACTAATTAATCAGTAAATAACCCTCTCCCTCCCTCCTGCCTCTCATAACCACAAAAGAATGTGTTCTTCTCAGTTTATACTATTTCTCAAGATCTTATAATAGTGGTCTTATGCAATATTTGTCCTTTTGCCTCTGACTAATTTCACTGAGCATAATGCCTTCCAGGTTCCTCCATGTTATGAAATGTTTCACAGATTCGTCCCTGTTCTTTATCGATGTGTAGTATTCCATTGTGTGAATATACCATAATTTATTTAACCATTCATCCATTGATGGACACCTTGGTTGCTTCCAGATTTTTGCTATTGTAAGCAGTGCTGCAATAAACATGGGCGTGCATATATCTGTTTGTGTAAAAGCTCTTATTTCTCTAGGGTATATTCCGAGGAGTGGGATTTCTGGGTTGTATGGTAGTTCTATTTCTAACTTTTTAAGAAAATGCCAGATAGATTTCCAAAGTGCTTGTACAATTTTGCATTCCCACCAGCAGTGTATAAGAGTTCCAACCTCTCCGCAGCCTCTCCAACATTTATTATTTTGTGCTTTTTGGATTAATGCCAGCCTTATTGGAGTGAGATGGAATCTCATCATAGTTTTAATTTGCATTTCTCTAATGGTTAATGATCGAGAGCATTTTCTCATGTATCTGTTAGCTGCCTGAATATCTTCTTTAGTGAAGTGTGTGTTCATATCCTTTGCCCACTTTTTGATTGGGTTGTTTGTCTTTTTGTGGTTGAGTTTTGCAAAAAAAATTTTTTTTTTTTTTGTCAGAATCATATAGATTTTAGAGATCAGGCGCTGATCGGAGATGTCATAGCTGAAAATTTTTCCGAATCCGTAGGTGGTCTTTTTACTCTTTTGGTGAAGTCTTTAGATGAGCATAGGTGTTTGATTTTTAGGAGCTCCCAGTTATCTGGTTTCTCTTCGTCATTTTTAGTAATGTTTTGTATTCTGTTTATGCCTTGTATTAGGGCTCCTAAGGGTGTCCCTATTTTTTCTTCCATGATCTTTATCGTTTTAGTCTTTATGTTTAGGTCTTTGATCCACTTGGAGTTAGTTTTGGTGCATGGTGTGAGGTATGGGTCCTGTTTCATTCTTTTGCAAATGGATATCCAGTTATGCCAGCACCATTTGTTACAAAGACTATCTTTTCCCCAATTAACTGACACTGGTCCTTTGTCAAATATCAGCTGCTCATATGTGGATGGATTTGTATCTGGCTTCTCAATTCTGTTCCATTGGTCTATGTGCCTGTTGCTGTACCAGTACCAGGCTGTTTTGACTACTGTGGCTGTATAATAGGTTCTAAAATCAGGTAGAGTGAAGCCTCCCAGTTTCTTCTTCTTTTTCAGTAATGCTTTCCTTATCCAGGGCTTCTTTCCCTTCCATATGAAGTTGGTGATTTGTTTCTCCATCACATTAAAAAATGTCATTGGAATTTGGATTGGACGTGCATTGTATGTATAGATGGCTTTTGGTAGAGTAGACATTTTTACTATGTTAAGTCTTCCTATCCATGAGCAAGGTTTGTTTTTCCACTTATGTAGGTCCCTTTTATTTTCTTGCACTAGTACTTTGTAGTTTTCTTTGTATAGGTCTTTTACATCTTTGGTAAGATTTATTCCTAAGTATTTTATCTTCTTGGGGGCTACTGTGAATGGTATTGATTTGGTGATTTCCTCTTCGATGTTCTTTTTGTTGATGTAGAGGAATCCAAGTGATTTTTGTGTGTTTATCTTGTAACCTGAGACTCTGCGAAAGTCTTCTCTTAGTTTCAGTAGTTTTCTGGAGGATTCCTTAGGGTTTTCTGTGGATAAGATCATGTCATCTGCAAATAGAGATAATTTTACTTCTTCTTTGCCGATCCGGATGCCCTTTATTTCTTTGTCTAGCCTAATTGCTCAGGCTAGAACCTCTAGCACAATGTTGAATAAGAGCAGTGATAAAGGGCATCCTTGTCTGGTTCCCGTTCTCAAGGGAAATGCTTTCAGGCTCTCTCCATTTACAATGATGTTGGCTGTTGGCTTTGTATAGATGCCCTTTATTATGTTGAGGAATTTTCCTTCAATTCCTATTTTGCTGAGAGTTTTTATCATGAATGAGTGTTGGACTTTGTCAAATGCCTTTTCTGCATCAATTGATAAGATCATGTGGTTTTTGTCTTTTGTTTTATTTATATGGTGGATTACATTAATGGTTTTTCTAATATTAAACCAACCTTGCATACATGGTATAAATCCCACTTGGTTGTGGTGGATTTTTTTTTTTTTTTATATGCTGTTGAATTCTATTGGCTAGAATTTTGTTGAGGATTTTTGCATCTATGGTCATGAGGGATATAGGCCTGTAATTTTCTTTTTTGGTGGTGTCCTTACCTTGTTTTGGTATCAGGGATATGGTGGCTTCATAGAATGAGTTAGGTAGTATTCCATCATTTTCTATGCTTTGAAATACCTTTAGTAGTAGCGGTGCTAACTCTTCTCTGAGAGTTTGGTAGAACTCTGCAGTGAAGCGTTCCTAGCCAGGGCTTTTTTTTTTGAGAGTTTTTTGATTACCTTTTCAATCTCTTTTTTTGTTATGGGTCTATTTAGTTGTTCTACTTCTGATTGTGTTAGTTTAGGTAGGTAGTGCTTTTCTAGGAATTCATCCATTTCTTCTAGGTTTGCAAATTTGTTAGAGTACAATTTTTCATAATAATCTGATATGATTCTTTTAATTTCATTTGGGTTTGTTGTGATATGGCCCATCTCATTCTTATTTGGGTTATTTGTTTCCTTTCCTGTATTTCTTTAGTCAGTCTGGCCAATGGTTTGTCAATTTTGTGAATTTTTTCAAAGAACCAGCTTTTGGCTTTGTTAATTCTTTCAGTTGTTTTTCTGTTCTCTAATTCATTTAGTTCAGCTCTAATTATTATTATTTGTTTTCTTCTGATGCCTGATGGATTCTTTTGTTGCTCGCTTTCTGTTTGTTCAAGTTGTAGGGACAGTTCCCTGATTTTGGCTCTTTCTTCTTTATGTATGTGTGCATTTTTTGATATAAATTCACCTCTGAGCTTTTGCTGTGTCCCAGACGTTTTGATGGAAGTGTTTTCTTTCTCGTTGCATTCTATGAATTTCCTTATTCCCTCCTTGATGTCTTCTATAACCCAGTCTTTTTGAGAAGGGTATTGTTCAGTTTCCAAGTATTTGATTTATTTTCCCTGATTTTTCTGTTATTGATTTCTACTTTTATGGCCTTGTGGTCTGAGAAGGTGCTTTGTAATATTTCAATGTTTAGGATTCTGGAAAGCTTTGACTTACGACCTAATATGCAGTCTATTCTAGAGAATATTCCATGTGCACTACAAAAAAAGTGTACTTTGCGGCTGTTGGGTGGAGTGATGTGTATAAATCTATGAGGTCAAGTTGCTCGATTGTAGTAATTAGGTCTTCCGTGTCTCTATTGAGCTTCTTACTTGAAGTGCTATCCTTCTCCGAAAGTGGCGTGTTGAAGTCTCCTATTATAATTGTGGAGGTGTCTATCTCACTTTTCAGTTCTATTTAAGTTTGTTTTTTGTATCTTGCAGCCCTGTCATTGGGTGCATAAATATTTAATACATTTATATCTTCCTGGTCAATTGTCCCTTTTATCATTATGTAGTGTCCTTATTTATCCTTTGTGGTGGATTTAACTTTGAAGTCTATTTCGTCAGAAATTAATATTGCTACTCCTGCTCTTTTTTGATTGTTGTTTGCTTGATATATTTTTTCCATCCTTTAAGTTTTAGCTTGTGTCTCTAAGTCTAAGGTGTGTCTCTTGCAGGCAGCATATAGACGGATCATGTTTCTTTATCCAGTGTGAGACTCTCTGTCTCTTTATTGGTGCATTTAGTCCATTTACATTCAGTGTAATTATTTTTTTTGTGTGTGTTTAGTTCTCTTATTTTGATGCCTTTTTGTGTGTGTTGTTGACAATTTCATTTTTCCACTTACTTTTTTGTGCTTAGACGTTTTTCTTTGTAAATTGTGTGCTCCTCACTTTCATAGTAGTTGAATTTATGTTTGCTGAGTTGTTACGTTTTTCTTGGTTTTTATTTTGAGTTATGGAGTTGTTATACCTCTCTGTGGTTACCTTAATTTTTACCCCTATTTTTCTAAGTAAAAACCTAACTTGTATCATCCTATATCACCTTGTTTTCCTCTCTATATGGAGTTCTATGCCTCCTATATTTAGTCCCTCTTTTTGATTATTGTGATGTTTTTCATAATGACTTCAATGATTCCCTGTTTTGAGCATTTTTTTCTTTTCAAAATTGATCTTAATTTGTTTTTGTGATTTCCCTGTTTGAGTTGATATCAGGATGTTCTGTTCTGTGACCTTGTGTTGTGCTGGTATCTGATATTAATTTTCTGACCAAACAATTTCCTTTAGTATTTCTTGTAGCTTTCGTTTGGGTTTTGCAAATTCTCTAAGCTTGTGCTTATCTGTAAATGTTTTAATTTCACCTTCATATTTGAGAGAGAGTTTTGCTGGATATGTGATCCTTGACTGGCAGGTTTTCTCCTTCGGTGCTCTATATATGTGATCCCATTGCCTTCTTGACTGCATGGTTTCTGCTGAGTAGTCTGAACTTATTGATTCTCCTTTGTAGGAGACCTTTCTTTTCTCCCTGGCTGCTTTTAAAATTTTCTCTTTATCTTTGGTTTTGGCAAGTTTGATGATAATATGTCTTGGTGATTTTCTTTTTGGATCAACCTTATATGGGGTCGATGAGCATCTTGGGTAGATATCGTTTCATCTTTCATGATGTCAGGGAAGTTTTCTGCCAACAGATCTTCAACTATTCTCTCTGTATTTTCTGTTATCCCTCCCTGTTCTGGAACTCCAATCACATGCAAGTTATTCTTCTTGATAGAGTCCCACAGGATTTTTAGGGTTTCTTCATTTTTTTTTAATTCTTTTACCTGATTTTTCAACTATATTGGTGTCAATTGCCTTATCCTCCACCCCCCCCACTCTGCATTCCAATTGCTCGAGTCTGCTCCTCTGACTTCCTATTGAGTTGTCTAATTCTGTAATTTTACTGTTAATCTTTTGGATTTCTGAATGCTGTCTCTCTATGGATTCTTGCAGCTTATTAATTTTTCCACTATGTTCTTGAATAATCTTTTTGATTTCTTCAACTGCTTTATCAGTGTGTTCCTTGGCTTTTTCTGTAGATTGCCTTATTTCATTTCTGAGGTCATCCCTGATGTCTTGAAGCATTCTGTAAATTAGTTTTTTATATTTTGCATCTGGCAATTCCAGGATTGTATCTTCATTTGGGAAAGATTTTGATTCTTTAGTTTGGGGAGTTGTAGAAGCAATCATGGTCTGCTTCTTTATGTGGTTTGATATCGACCGCTGTCTCCGAGCCATCTCTAAGATATTGTAATGATTTATTTTATATTTGCTCACTGAGTCTTATCTTGTTTTGTTTTCTTTCAATATATGTAGATGGGTTACTAGATTGCACTGTCTTGATTGTTGTAGCCTTTGAATCACTTATGTCCTATTACCAGCTGGTTTGGGCTATTACCAGATATATAAGCCTAAGAGTCTATTCACTATTCTTGAGTAGAATCTGATTTTGGGTCACCAAGTGTGTTGTGTAGACTGTCACCTATTAACTTAGAGGACTAGTGGTGCTAGTTGTGTGCACCAGATTCTAGTAGCAGCAGGGGATCACACTCCAGGGGGGGCCGGATGCTTACATTCTTCTTCCAAGTGCCAGTGAGGTAGATGTGTCTCTATTCCTAAAGCACTTTGGTGGGTGGACTCTGCAGCTGTACCTTAGGCCCCCAATGCATGTACCTCTACAAATTGGTAGGTGTCACTATCCTCAGACCCTTGTGGCTGAAGGCTACATGGTTTGGGTGGAGCTTCAGCCCTCAGTTCCCCTTTGTGGGTCAGTGAGGGCTCTGTTTAATAGGTAGAGATATCAGACCTGGGAAACTTGTCTTTCCAGTAATCTGCTAAAAAGTTACACTCAGATCACTATCAGAATTGCCTTTGCATTATAATAGCCACCTTGTTCCCTGTAGGGATGAAAGGCCAAGACTGTGGATATCATATGCTTGGCTGGAGCTGGTTCTGTATTTTTAGTCCAATTTTGGGAAGTCAGGGAAGGATTTTTGGTCCCTGGGTTTTTTTGTAGCTGCTTCTCTCAGGGCAGGAGAATGGGTTAGGAAAAGACAAAACAAAACAAACAAACAAAAAAAAACAGCAGAGCACTTCACTCTTTGGCCCAGGAAATTCCAATGTTAATGAAGCCACCTGTGAAGGGGAGGGGAGGGACCAGATACATAGGAGAGAGTAGCACCCAAGAATATAGACAAAGTTACTTATCTTGCTTGATGATGACTGTTTTATCTGATATTCCCGAGGGGTGTGTAGCCTGTGTGCCCTGGCTGGGTCGAGATTGCCCCTGAGGGTCAGGCCCGTGTGCTGTGCTTGTGCTGTCTCTGAAGCTGTGGTTAGTTCCTCTGCTCCCATTCCAAAGCCCAGCGCCAAGGTTCCCCGGCTGGGATGCTGCACTCCAGGCTCCAAAACCAGTGGCTGCCTCCCGGTGATTTCTCCTCCTGTCAGCCGTTGCTGCGCTGCCTGCGTGCACTGGCTTGGCTTCCCCTGAGGTCACTTCTGGGGGCTAGGGCTGCCTCCCGTGTTTGCGCTGTCTCAGGATGCCGTGCTCAGCTCTCCTGCGCCCAGTCCAAAGCCTGGCCCCAAGGTTTTCTGACTGGGACGCTGGCTCCAGGCTCTGAAAGCAGTCACTACTTCCCCGTGGTTGCTCACTCTCTCGTTAGCCCTGTCAGTGTGCAGCCTGCTTGCACTGGCTGAGTCTCTACGGAGGTTACCCCAGGGGCTAGGGGTTAGTGCTGTGTCCTGTGCCTTTCCCACCTCAGCAAGCCGCAATCAGGCCTGCCACTCTGCACCCGGGAACTGTGAGGGCTCAAGGCTGTGGCGCGGGTCGCCGGTTCCAGAAGCGGTCGCTGCTTCAGGATGCAGCTTTTTGCTCTCCTGTTACTCAGGTCAACTCTTTAGATCTGTGTTTGATGGTCAGGTTTCGTAGATTGTCATGTATGTGATCGATTCACTTGTTTTTCCGATTCTTTGTTGCAAGAGGGATCCAAGGTAGCTTCTACCTAGTCGGCCATCTTGGCCCCACATCCTGATCCATTACTTTTTAGAGATACTTTTTTAAATCCATTTTTTTTAATGAATAATCTTCTACGGCAGTTTTTTTTATTGTTATTGCTTTATTGTTTTTTTTGTATGGCCCAACTTTACAACTTCTTTTAAAAAAACTTCATGTAGTTATTCCAGAAAAAAAAAAAGGTATTATACTTTATTATTAAACCACATTTTCATTTTTGGAGCATTTAGAGTACCTTTTGTATTTATCGTTGTTTTCTTTCTCTTCTTTTTTCCCCCTATGTATTTGTATGTGCATATTTGTTTTAAGTAGATTTATCTTGAGGCTTGTCTGTTTGGTTTCCTCCTCAGCTGTTCCCTTTGTGTCTTACAGTTAGATTATACTACAGTAGATAAATGTATTAGTTTCCTAGAGCTGCTATAATACATCAGCACAGACTTGGATGGCTTACAACAAAGGAAATTTATTCTTGCACAGTTCTGTGTATCAACATTATAAAAGTCTGATATCAATGCTAACTCTCAGAGTCTAAACCACTATTTTGTTGATTGAGAACAAATCTCATTAAGCCTCATTTTTCTTATGGAAGGGTGATAACTACCTACCTCGCAGAAGTGTTAGAACAAAAAGAGGTAATACATGTAAAGCACACTGTATGCCACATGACATATGAAGCATCTGATAAAATTGAATGTTTTTTTTAAAGAAATCTTTTTATTTACTTATACCTTTATTAATTCTTCTTCTTTTGAACATCACTATCTTATATTTAATTTCTTCATTGGTTGATATTATTTTAACTTTAATTCTTTTTAATAAATGTGTACCCTTTGTACAACTGAATGGAACACTGCCCAGTCCTGTGTCACCCTCAGAATAGTTGTTGTGTTTGAGCCCAGAGTTGCAGCCACTCTGTCAGTTCATCTCATTGAAGATCTTCCTCTTTTTTGCTGACCCTCTACTTTACCAAACATGATGTCCTTCTCTAGAGACTGGTTACTCCTAATAACATATACAAAGTATATGAGATGTCCTTGCTTCTAAGACGCATCCTGGCTGTACTTCTTCCAAGACAAATTTATTTGTTCTTCTGGCAGTCCTTGGTATATTCAGTATTCTTCACCAACACCATAATTCAAAGGCTTTAATCTTCTTCAGTCTTCCTTATTCATTATCCATTTTTCGAAAGCATATGAGGTGATTGAAAATACAATGGCTTAGGTCAGGCACAACCTGGTTTTCAAAGTGACATCTTTGTTTTTTAACACTTTAAAGAGGTCTATTGCAGCTGATTTGCCTAATGCAATACATCATATGTTTTCTTGACTGCTGCTTCCATGGGTGTTGATTGTGGATCCAAGGAAAACTTCAGTATTTTCTCTGTTTATCATGATGTTGCTTAATGGTCCAGTTGTGAGGATTTTCATGTTATGTTGAGGTGTAATCCATACTAAAGACTGTCTTTGATCTTTATCAGTAAGTGCTTCGAGTCCTCTTAGCTTTCAACAAGCAAGGTTGTGTCATCTATATACTGATGCCACATTCTTCTTCGTATACTTGTCTAATTATTTTCTCAGCATTCAGGTTGAATATGTATGGTGAAAGACACAACTCTGACACACACCTTTCCTGATTTTAAACCACACAGTTTCCCTTTGTTCTGTTTGAATGACATCCTCTTGTTCTGTGGACAGGTTACACATGAAACAACTAAGTTTTCTGGAATTCTCATTCTTCACAATGTTATCCATAATTTGTTATGATCCACACAGTTGAATGCCTTTGCAGAGTCAATCAAACACAGGTAAACATCTTTCTGTAGCCCTAGTGGCATAGTAATTAAGAGCTCAGCTTCTGACCAAAAAGTTGGTGGTTAAATCCTCCAGGCACTGCTTGGAAACCCTATGGGGCAGCTCTGCTCCATCCTGTAGGGTTGCTGTGAGTCGGAACTGACTCGACGGCACCTAAAGACAACAATAATCATCTTTCTGGTATTCTCTGCTTTCGTCCAAGATCCATTTGACATCATCAATGATATCCCTCTTTCCACCTCCTCTTCTGATCCAACTTGAATTTCTGGCAGTTTTGTCAATGTATAGCTGCAAACGTTTTTGAATTATCTTCAACAAAATTTTACTTGCGTGTGATATTGTTCAATAAATTCCACATTCCATTGGATCACCTTTCCTTGGAATAGGCACAAATATGGATCTCTTCCGGTTGGTTGGCCAGGTAGATGTCTTCCACATTTCTTGGTGTATTTGAGTAAGCGCTTCCAGAGTTGCATCCATTTGTTGAAACATCTCGACATCATTCTGTCAGTTCCTGGAGGAATATTTTTCTCCAGTGCCTTCAGCGCACCTTGAATGTCTTCCTTCAATACCATTGGTTCTTGATCATATGCTACCTCCTAATATGGTTGAACGTCGACCACTTCTTTTTGGTATAGTGACTCTGTGTAGCCCTTCCATTTTCTTTTGATGCTTTCTGCATTGTTCAATATGTGCACATAGAATCCTTCGGTATTGCAACTGAAGGATTGAATTTTTCTTCAGTTCTTTTGCCTTGGGAAATGCTGAGTGTGTTCTTCCTTTCGGGTTTTCTAACTCTAGGTTTTTGTACATTTCATTATAATACTTTGTCTTCTTGACCTGCTCCTTGAAGTCATCTGTTCAGCTTTTTCTTCACTATTTTCTCCATTCATTTTAGCTACTCTGTGTTCAAGAGTAACTATGTTCAGGTTCTCTTCTGACATCTATTTCGGTCTTTTCTTTCTTTCTTGTCAGTTTAATGACCTTTTGCTTTCTTCACTTATGATGTCTTTGGTGTTCCACAACTTATCAGGTGTTTGGTCATTAGTGTTCAGTGCATCAAACTTATTCTTGACTTGGTCTCTAAATTCAGATGGGATATACTTAATGTCATTGTAATGGTTAAGGTTGTACGTCATCTTGGCTGGGCCATGATTTTCAGTGGTTTGGCAGTTAGGTAATGATGTAATTTGGTAGTTATATAATGATGTACTTATCCTTCATTTTGTGATGTAGTGTAATCACCTCTATGATGTGATCTGATGTGATCAGCCAATTGTTTGTAAGGTGAGTTTCATGAGGGATGTGGCCCACATCAAACATATATGGATGTTCTGGCAAAGTTTTCTTCCTTTTGCTCGTTCTGGATTCTGCATCTGGCTCCTTATCATATGACCTCCGGTTCTTGAGACTTGAACCAGTAGCCTGCAGTATTGCCTAATGATCTTGGGGTTTGCTGGGCTCTACACACTGCGAGCCAGCAGCCTGCCACCTTACCTGTCAATCTTGGATTTATCAACCCCTGCAACTATGTGAGTCACAAGAAGCCTCAAGCCTGGTGCCTGACCCAAGGACTTGGGACTTGTGAGCCTCTACAACCACAGGAGACGTTTCCTTCAGATAAATCTCTCTTTGTATGTGTGTGTGTGTATATACACACGTGTGTATGTATATACACACATATATACACATACGTACATACATATATGTGAAGAGATTTGGAAGACAGCTACCTGGACAAATGACTGGAAGAGATCCATATTTATGCATATTCCAAAGAAAGGTGATCCAACTGAATGAGGAAGTTATCAAACAATATCATTAATATCACATACAAGTAAAATTTTGCTGGAGATCATTCAAGAATGGTTGCAGCAGTACATTGACAGGGAACTGCCAGAAATTCAAGCTGGATTCAGAAGAGGATGTGGAATGAGGGGTATCATTGCTGATATCAGATGAATTCTGGCTGAAAACAGAGAATACCAGAAAGATGTTTACCTGTGTTTTATTGACTATGCAAAGGCATTTTACTCTAGATCATAACAAATTATGGATAAGATTGTTAGAATGGGAATTCCAAAACACTTAATTGTACTCATGAGGAACCTGTACATAGATCAGGAGACAGTCCTTCAAACAGAACAAGGGGATACTACATGGTTTAAAGTCTGGAAAGGTGTATGTCAGGGTTGCATTTTTCACCATATTTATTCAATCTGTATGCTGAGCAAATAATCCGAGAAGCTGAACTATATGTAGAAGAACGTGGGCATCAGGATTGGAGGAAGACTCATTAACAACCTGCGTTAAGCAGATGACAGAACCTTGCTTGCTGAAAGCTAAGAAGTCTTGAAGCCCTTACTGATGAAGACCAAAGACCGCAGGCTTCAGCATGGATTACACCTCAACATAAAACAAAAGTCCTCACAAGTGAACCACTAAGCAACATCATGATAAACAGAGAAAAGACTGAAGTTGCCAAAGATGTCATTTTACTTGGATCCACAATCAACATTCATGGAAGCAGCAGCCAAGAAATCAAAGGATGCATTGCATTGGGCAAATCTGCTGCAAAAATCTCTTTAAAGTGTTAAAAAAGCGAAGATGTCCCTTTGAGTACTAAGGTGTGCCTGATCCAAGCCATTGTATTTTCAATCACCTCATACACATATGAGAGCTGGGCAATGAATAAGGAAGACAGAAGAATAATTGATGCCTTTGAGTTGTGGTGTTGGCAAAGAATATTGAATATACCATAGACTGCCAAAAGAAGGAAAAAATCTGTCTTGGAAGAAATAAAGCCAGAATGCTCCTTAGAAGCGAGGATGATGAGGCTTCATTTTATTATTTTGGACATGTTATCAGAAGGGACCAGTTCCTGGAGAAGGACATCATGCTTGGTGAAGTGGAGAGTCAGTGAAAAAGAAGAAGACCCTCAACAAGATGAATTGACACAGTGGTTGCAACAATGGATTCAAACAGAGCAATGACTGCGAGGATTGCACAGGACTGGGCAGTGTTTGATTTTGTTGCATGTGGGGTCGCTATCAGAACTGACTGGATGGCACCTAACAACAACAAATATGTATGTATATATATATTTGCCATTGCTGTTGAGTTAATTCTGACTCACAGTGACCATATAGGACAGAGTAGGACTGCCTCACAGGGTTTCCAAAGACCAGCCAGTGGATTTGACCTGCCGACCTTACTTAGCAGCCGTAGCTCTAAGACATTTCGTATCAAGAGTGGATCTGGAGAAATAAAATTGTAAGAATGAGTTTTCTAAACGGTTATCAAGTCTTTTAGTATTAAAGATGTTGATGACTCTGATTCCAGTGGTAAAGAGGGCACTGCTAATCCATGGCGTGAGGTGGCAATATAAATATGGAAAATATCACCACCAATAAATCAGGTATTGTTGAGAGGCGAGACTTTGAATGATCACATGTTTGATAATTTTCTACAATTTTGTCAGAATGAGAAGTATGAGGAAGCTCGTTGGTTGGTTGTATTTTCACTAGACAAAGTGGTGAAAGACAGTGATGAGCTCAGGGCTTCAGATTCACAGCTCAAGTGCTGCATTAAAAAGACCTCAGATTTGCCACTTTTGCCCTGGAAGAAAGCCTTATTTCTTGTACTAACAGAGCTGGTATTGCCCAAAACCAAATCCAGAGTCTTATCACAAGAGTGTGAATTATAGCACCAACTTAATTCTCAACCTGGAATGGTATTTGAAGTTAAAGTGAGGTCTGTTGATTGAGGAGAAATGTGATTCTGAAACTTGGGATAGGGACATATGGGCAGATAATCAGGAATCTGGGGACACTCAGCACCTAAATTCCATTAAGTTACTCCTGCCAACAGAACTGGCCCTCTCATTCCTATCTGAAGAGATTTCTACAATTTTGCTAAGCCACACTCTTCGGTAAAATCATTAGTCCATCTACTTCCATCTGATGAGATTAACCCAGCTGTGACTAAAGAGCCTTTGAGTCATCCCCTGGGGAGGATCCCTTACAAGACATTGCTTGTAACTGAGGCATCATCTGAGGCAGATCCCTTACCAGACATTGCTGAGTGTTCTCAGAACACATCTCCACCACCCATTTTTGTTTCTAGACCTATAACTAAGCTCAAGTCTCAGTGAGCCCCAAAAGGTGAAATACAAAATGTGACCCAGGAGGAGGTACAGTACACTTAAAAAGAAATGCTTGATTTTTCTAATATATGCAAATAGAAGCCTGGGGAATATGTGTGAGAATTGCTACTAAACATATGGGATAACGGTATAAAGAATGTAAAGTTGCATCAGTTCGAGTTTACCGATATTGGCCCTCAAAGCAAAGATTCTTTATTCAATGTTTCAGCTCAAGTGGTTAGGAAAAGATGTAATAGTTTAATTTGTTGGCTCTCCAAAGCATGGATTATGCAGTGGCCTACACTAAATCAAGCTGAAGTTCCAGACCTGCCTATGTATACTGTAGAAGAGGGTATCCAAAGGCTTAGGGAAATTGGCATGCTAGAGTGGATATATCAGGTTACACTCACAAACCCACACATGGAGTGCTCAGAGGACACTTACTGTTAACAGTGAGAAACAAATTTGGGAAGGGAGCCCCAGTGTCCTTGAGGACTGCTGTGATTGCTATTTTTTGTGAGTCAGATTTGACAGGAGGAACTGCCCTAAGTGAGTTAAGACACCAAATTACATGGTGCTGTTTGAACCCTATGGTGGTAGAGGCCAAGTGGCTGAACTCAATCAACAAAGACAAGGTGGGCATGGTTGCAACAGTGGACAGTGGAGCCAAAGCGGTAATCAGAATAGTCTGACTCGTATGGATTTATGGTATTGACTAATTAGTCATGGTGTCTCTAGGAGTAAAATAGATGGGAATCTACTCAATATTTACTGCAACTGTAGATGCAGAGGAATTCTGTGTAAAGTGCATGGCAGTCTAACTTGAATTGCCGGAGTAGACACTCGTGGCCCCTCAGTCAATCCCCAGACTTGAGCCAGTTTACAGACCCACAACCCCTTGAATGGAGGGGAGGCTGGGTCCCCTTGAGAAAGCACCCAAATACACTGCCAAAATTTTATGCTGTTAATCTTTCCCCCAGACTTGTCAAAAGGAAGTTTTTTTTTTTTTTTTTTAATGATTTTACAGCCTTTTACTAGAGTGACTGTTCATTGGAAAAAAGGAAATAATAAGATTTGGGGGGATTACTGGGTAGTGGTTCTGAACTGGCACTAATTCCAGGAGACCCAAGATGCTACTGTGGCCCGCCAGTCAGAGTGGGGGCACATGGAGGTCAGGTTATTAATGGTGTCTTGGCTCAGGTTTGTCTCACAGGAGGTCCAGAGAGTACCCGTACCCATCCTGTAGTGATTCTCCCAGTTCCAGAATGCATAATTGGAGTAGATGTACTCAGCAACTGGCAGAACCCCTAAATTAGATTCCTGAAAATTAAAGTAGGGGCTTTTATTAAGGAAAAGCCAAGTGGAAGTCATTAGAACTGTCCCTAGCTAGGAAAATAATAAACCAAAAGCAATACCATATTCCTGGAGGGATTGCGAGATTACTGCCACCAAAAAGGACTTGAAGAAGGCGGGAGTGGTGATTCCTACCACATCCCCAATAAACTCACCTATCTGGCCTGTGCAAAAAACAGATGGATCTTGGAGAATGACAGTGGATTATTATAAATTTAATCAGGTGGTGACTCCAGTGGCAGCTGCTGTTCCAGAAGTAGTTTCATTGCTTGAGCAAATTAGTACGTCCCCTGGTACCTGGTATGCAACTATTGATCTGGCGAATGCCTTTTTCTTGATTATGGTTTCGAAGGAACACAGAAGCAGTTTGCCTTCAGCTGCAAGACCAGCAATACACTTTCACTGTCTTTACATTAGACGTATATCAACTTTCCAGCCCTATGTCATAATTTAACCTGCATGGATCTCGAATGCCTTTCCCTTCCACAGGATGTTACACTGGTCCATTACATTGATGAAATTATGCTGACTGAGCATAGCAAGGAAGAAGTGCCAATGACTCTGGACTTATTGGTAAACCATTTGCATGCCAGAGGGTGGGAAATTAAACCACAACAACCCAGGCACCCTCCACCTCAGAGAAATTTCTAGGGGCCCATTGGTGTGAGACATGTCAAGATATTCCTTCTAAACTGAAGGGTAAGTTATGATATCTGGCCCCTCCCACAGCTACAAAGGATGCACAACACCTGGTGGGCCTCTTTGTATTTTGGAGGCAACATATCCTTCATTTAGGTGTAGTACTTCAGTCTACTTTTCAAGTGACTGGAAAAGCTGCTAGGTTTTTTAAATTTATTTTTTAAATTGTACTTTAGATGAAGGTTTACAGAACAAGCTAGCTTCTCATTAAACAGTTAGTAAACATATTGTTTTATGACATTGGTTAACAACCCCACAGCATGACAACACTCTCCCTTCTCAACCTTGGGTTCCCTATTACCAGGTTTCCTGTCCCTTCCTGCCTTCTAGTCCTTGCCCTGGGCTGGTGTGCCCCTTTAGTCTTGTTTTGTTTTACGGGCTTGTCTAATCTCTGGCTAAAGGGTGAACCTCAATAGTGACTTCATTACTGAGCTAAAAGGGTATCCAGGGGTTCCTTCAGTCTCTGTCAGGCCAGTAAGCCTGGTCTTTTTTTGTGAGTTAGAATTTTGTTCTACATTTTTCTACAGCTCTGTCTGGGACCTTTTATTTTGATCACTGTCAGAGCAGTCATTGGTGGTAGTCGGGCACCTTCCAGTTGTACTGGACCCAGTCTGATGGAGGCTGTGGTAGATGTGGTCCATTAGTCCTTTGGACTAATCTTTCCCTTGTGTCTTTAGTTTTCTTCATTCTCCCTTGTTCCCAAAGGGGTGAGACCAATGGAGTATCTTAGATAGCTGCTCACAGGCTTTTAAGACCCCACGTGCTACTCACTAACATAGAATGTAGGATATTTTCTTTATAAAGTATGTTATGCCAATTGATCCAGATGTTCCCTGAGACCATGGTCCTCACAGCCCTCAGCACAGTAATTCAGTCACTCAGGAAGTTTGAATGTGTCCGAGGAGCTTCCATGACCTTGCCTTGGACAAGTTGTGCTGACTTCCCCAGTATAGTGTGCTGTCTTACCCTTCACCAAAGTTACCACTTATATATTGTCTATTTAGTATTTTTCCATCCCCACTCCTACCCTCCCTCGTAACCATCAAAGACTGTTTCTTTTTGTGTGTAAACCTTTTCATGAGTTTTTATAGTAGTGGTCTCATACAATATTTGTTCTTTTTTTGATTGACTTATTTCACTCAGCACAGTGCCCTCCAGATTCATCTATATTGTGAGATGCTTCAGAAATTCATCATTGTTCTTTATTGTTGTGTAGTACTCCATTGTATGCATGTACCATAGTTTGTTTATCCATTCATTTGTTGCTCAGCATTGAGGCTGCTTCCATCTTTTTGCTATTATGAATAATGCTGTGCATATGTGTGCGTATGTCTATTTGTGTGACAGCTGTTTTATTTCTCTAGCGTATATATTCCTAGGAGTGGGATTGCTGGACCATATGGTATTTCTATTTCTAGCTTTCTAAGGAAGCACCATATCATTTTCCAAAATGGTTGTAACATTTTGCGTTCCCACCAGCAGTGCATAAGGGTTCCCATCTCCCCACAGCCTCTCCAACATTTTGTTATTTTCTGTTTGTTTTTTTGATTCGTGCCAGTAATGCCGAGGTCAGATGGTATCTCATTGTGGTTTCGATTTGCATTTCTCTAATGGCTAGTGATCTCAAGCATTTCCTCATGTGTTTGTTAGCCACTTGAATGTCTTCTTTCATTAAGTGTCTGTTCATTTCCTTTGACCACTTTTGATTGGATTATTTGTCTTTTTTGTTGTAGAGGTGTTGAACTTTCCTGTTGATTTTAGAGATTAGACCTTTGTTGGGTTGGTCATATCCAAAAATTTTTCCCCAGTGTGTAGGTTTTCTTTTTACTCTCTTGGTGAAGTCTTTTGATGAGCATAAGTGTTTTTTAGAAGATCCCAGTTATCTAGCTTATCTTCTGGAGTTTGTGTGTTGTTAGTTATGGTTTGTATCTTGTTAATGCTATGTATTAGGGCCTCTATCATTGATCCTATTTTTTTCTTCTAAGATCTTTATAGTTTTGGTTTTATATTTAGGTCTCTGATCCATTTTGAATTTGTTTTTGTATGTGGTGTGAAGTATGGTTCCTGTTTCATTTTTTTTGCAGATGAACATCCAGTTTTGCCAGCACCATTTGTTAAAAAGACTGTCTTTTCCCCATTTGATGGACTTTGGGCCCGTGTCAAAGATCAGTCAACCATAGGCGAATGGATTTACATCTGAGTTTTCAATTCTCTTCCATTGGTCAATGCATCAGTGCCAGGCTGTTTTGACTACTGTAGCTGTATAGTAGGTTCTGAGGTTAGATAATGTGAGTTTTCCTACTTTCTTCTTAATCAATAGTGTTTTTCTTATCTGGGGCCTCTTCTCTTTCCATATAAAGTTAATAATTAGTTTTTCCATCTCTTTAAAGAATATCATTGGTATTTGGACCAGAATTTCATTGTATTTGTAGATTTGAAAAGTTGCTAGTTTTGCGTGGGGTCCAGAAAAAGAGAAGGCTCTGTGACAGGTTCAGGCTGCCATGCAAGCTGATCTGCCCCTTGGGCCATATGATCCAGCTTATCCAATGGTGCTTGAAGTGCCAGTGGCAGATAGAGATGCTGTTTGGAGTTTTTGGCAGACCTCTCTTGGTGAATCACAGCACAGACACTTAGGATTCTGGAGCAAAGCCGTGCTATCCTCTTCAGATAATTAGTCAGTGTTTGAGAAACAGCTTTTGGCTTGTTCCTGGGCTTTAGTAGAGCCGAATGCTTAAGAATGGGCCAACAGGTCACCATGCAGCCTGAGTTGCTTATCATGAACTGGGTGTTGTCTGACCCGCAGATCCATCAAGTTGAGTGTGCATAGAAGTACTCCATCATTAAACAGAAGTGGTATATACAAGATCAGTGCCAAGCAGGACCTGCATGTGGAAGTAATTTTCATTAGGAAGTGGCCCAAATGCTCATGGTCTCCACTCCCGTCACATTATCTGCGCTCTCCCAGTCTTCACCTATGGCCTCCTGGGGAGTTCCCTATAATCAGTTGAGTGAGGAAGAGAAAACTTGTACCTTGTTTACAAATTGTTCTGTGTGATATGCAGGCACAACTCAAAAGTGGACAGTAGCAGCACTGCAACACCTCTCTGAGACCTGTGGTGAAGGGAAATCCTCCCAATGGGCATAACTTTGAGCAATGCACTTGAATGTCTACTTTTCTTGGAAGGAGAAATAGCCAGATGTGTGATTGTATACTGATTCATGAGCTGTGGTCAATGGTTTGGCCGGATGGTCAAGGGCTTAAAAGGAACACAATTTGAAAGTTGGTGACAAGGAGGTGTGGGGAAGAGATATGTGGATAGACCTCTCTGAATGGGTCAAAGAAGTGAAGATATTTGTGTCTTATGTGGATGCTCACCAAAGGGTAACCTTAGGAGAATTTTAATAATCAAGTGGATAGGACGATGCGTTCTGTGGAAACCAGTCATCCTCTTTCCCTAGCCACTCCCATCATTGCCCAATGGGCTCATGAACAAAGTGGCCATGGTGGCAAGGATGGAGATTATACATGAGCTCAGCATGGACTTCCACTCACCGAGACCAACTTGGCTACAGCCACTGCTGAGTGCCCAATCTGCCAGCAGCAGAGACCTATACTGAGTCCCTGATATGGCACACTTCCTCATGGTGATCAGCCAGCAACCTGGTGGCAAATCGATTACATTGGACTGCTTCCATCATGGAAAGGGCAACATTTTGTTCTTAATGGAGTAGAGTAGACACTTACTCTGGATTCAGATATGGCTTTATTGCATGCAGTGCTTCTACCAAAACTACCATCTGTGGATTTACAGAATGCCTTATCCATCATCATGTTACCATGCCCAGCATTGCCTCCGATCAAGGAACTCATTTCACAGCAAATGAAGTGTGATAATGATCCCATGGTCATGGGATTCACTGGTTCTTTCCATGTTTCCAATCATCTTCAAGGAGCTGGTTCGATAGAATTATGGAATGGCCTTGTAAAGATAAAATTACAATGCAAGTTAGGAGGTAATGCTTCCATGTTTGGGTCAATGTTCTCCAGGATGCTGTGTATGCCTTAAACTAGCATCCAATATGTGGTGCTGTTCTTCCCATTGCCAGGATTCATGGGTCCAGAAATCGAGGGGTGGAAATGGGAGTGGCACCACTATTACCACTAGTGACCCACTTGCAAAATTGTTGCTTCCTGTCTCCACCACCCCATGCTCTGCAGGTCTAGAGGTTTAGTTCCAAAGGGAGGACTGCTCCCACTAGGAGACACAAAAATGATTCTATTGAACTGAAACTTAAAAATGCCACCGGCTACTTTGGGTTCCTCCTGCCTCTGGATCAGCATGCAAAGAAGGGAGTTACTATTTCATGTTGTGATTAATACTGATTATAAAGGGGAAATCTGGTTGATACTACATAATGGAGGTAAAGAAGAGTATGTCTGGAATATAGGAGATCCCTTAGGACATCTCTTAGTATTACCATGCCCTGTGATTAAAGTGAATGGAAAATTACAGCAACTCAATTCTGAGATGGCTGCTAATGGCCCAGACACTTCAGGAATGAAGGTTTGGGTCACCCCACCAAGCAAAGAACCATGACCAGCTGAGGTATTTGCTGATTGCAGAGGGAATACGGAATGGGTGGTGGAAGAAGGTAATTATTTCTATGTGAGCAGTTGCAGAACCAAGGACTGTAATTGTTATGGGTATTTTATCCTTGTATGTATGCATCAAATATTTTTGTCTTCTTCACTTTATATATCACTTATAAAATATGAGATGTAAATGGGGCTAGTATGATTTCAGCTGTACGTATGTTAGTTGTATCATGTTAGTTGCAAGTATGACTTTGTAATTGTCTTTACTTAGATATTGTATATGGTTTAAGGAGATGTGTAAAGGTGCCATCTTGAGAAGGAGTGGACTGTAATGGTTAAGGTTCTGTGTCAACTTGGCCGGGCCATAATTCTCAGTGATTTGGCAGTTATGTAATGATGTAATTTGGCACTTATGTAATGATGTAGTTTTCCTCTAATTTGTGATATAAACACCTCCATGATGTGATATATGGCACTAGTTTTTTTTTTTTTTTTTTAATGATGTGATATGATGTGATCAGCCAATCAGTGGTAAGGGGAGTTTCCTAAGGAGTGTGGCCTGCATCCAATATATATGGAGAGTCTGGCAAAGCTTGCTGGCTTTTGCTTGCTCTGGATCCTGAATCCGGCTCCTTGTCATCTGACCTTTGGTTCTAGAGACTTGAGTCAGTGACCTGCCGTATTGTCTGCTGACCTTGGGATTCATCAGCCCCTGCAGCTATGTGAGTTAGGAGAAGCCTCCAGCCTGATCCCTGACCCAACAACTTGGGATTTGCCAACCTCTACAACAGCATGAGCCATTTCCTTGAGATAAATCTCTCTCTCTCTATATATATGTATACGTTTCACTGGTTTTGCTTCTCTATAGAATCCAGCCTAAGAGTGTAGTACTTTGGCTCTTGTGGACTTGTTTCAATTTTCTTCAGCTTCAGTTTGAACTTGCATATCAACAATTGATGGTTTGTTTCACAGTCGGTCACTGCCTTGTTCTGACTGATGATATTGAGGTTCTCCATCTTCTCTTTCCACAGATGTAGTCAATTGGATTCCTGTGTATTCCATCTGGCAAGGTTCACCTGTATTTTAAAAAAAGAAAGAAAAGAAACGCCGTTGGGTCAATTCTGACTCATAGCAACCGTATAGGACAGTGTAGAACTGCCTCATAGGGTTTCTAAGGAGTGGTTGATGAATTCGAACTGCTGACCTTCTGGTTAGCAGTGGAAGTCTTAACCACTGCACCACCAGGGCTCCTCCACCTGTATAGTCACCGTTTATGTTGTTGAAAAAATGAGTAAGTTATTGGTCTTGCAAAATTCATACACAGGGAATTTGTTTTCCTGCTTGCCTTCTATTCCAGCTTTTTTCTTGTGTTTTTATGCAGTTTTACTTTCTGGAATTGATGAACTTTTACTTGGCTAACGGCTTTTGTAACACACAAATTAGTTACAGTTCTAATTTTCATTTTATAAATTAACATTTTATAGCATAAATACTACCTGATCAATTAGTGATATAGCTCCTTTTGACTACTGTTTTCACGTATTTACCTGAAAAATATTTTTATTCAGATTCATACCTGAATCACTGTGTTTTAGGTATTTCTCTTATAAAAACCATGGGTTAGATTTCTGATCCAATTTTAGTAACTTTGTCTTAACACAGAGAATATTTAACCATTGACAGATAGTATAGATATATTTGGTCTTATTTCTATTATGTTGCTTATGCATTTTAAATTGTTTTCATGATGTTTAGCATCTTTCTATATTTTTAGCTGTGAACCTCCCCCAGAAGTTAAGTATCCTCTTTTAACCTCCAATGGTTTCTGTTAGGAGCCCTGGTGGCACAGTAGTTAAGAGCTCAGCTGCTAACCAAAAGGTCAGTATTTCGAGTCCACCAGCTGCTCCTTGGAAACCCTATGGGGCAGTTTTACTCTGTCCTAGAGGGTCACTATAAGTCAGAATCAACTCAACAGTGATTTTTTTTTTTTTTTTTGGTTTCCTATAAGCTTAAAAATACTTTCACTGCCATTTCTTTTTCAGAATCAAGAGTGAAACCATGTATTTATATATCTTCCTATGTTAGATAAGAATAAAATATCTTCCATCCTTCCTCTTCTTCTTTTGCCTACTTAATCATACTGTTTATATAATCTGAAATTTCAGACCAAGTTTACCGTGATTATTGTTATTTTGCTTTTTTAAAACTTTTTTTGACTTCTGTAAGATATATACTTGGCATTTGCATTCTTTTGCTTTTTTATCATCCATATTTATAGTCATTTTTGGATGGTTTCAGTATTTATTGAATGCCTGTTTATGTCATGATTTAGCCATTGTTCATTTTTATTGCATTTTGATCAGATGGAGTAGCTCTCTGAGGAATACATCTAGGAATAGCATTATAACTTCTGAGACAGACTACCTGAGAATCATTTTCTGTTACCTTTACACATGAAAGATGCTTGTGTCACAACTTTTCCTCTTAATATTCTGTGGAGATTGCTCTGTTACCTTCTTCCTGTATGTGAGCATGAGATTACTCCATTCACCTATTCCTCCTGTTCTCTTCTTACTCCCATCCTTTTCCCCTTCTTCTTTTTCCTCCCTCTCTTTTTCCAATTCTTTCCCTTCCCCTCTCCTCTTCATCCTTCTCCTCCCCTCTTCTGTGCTTCCCTTTCTACCCTGTTCTCCTTTCTCTCCTCCTATTCCTTTTTCTCCCTCTCCTCTTATGCTCCTTCCTGTCTCCTTCTCTCTTCCCCTCTTTTTCTTCAACTTCTTCATTCGTATTCTTTCTCCTTTGTTATTAACCTTACTAATATCTCTGAAATTAAGGACTTCCATCAATGTTATTGAAGAGCTAGCCTATGTGTCATTAACTATGCCTATAACTCTATGCGTCCTTTTGATATGTAAAAAGAAACTCATGCTTTAGCCCAGTAACTTTTTAGTCAATTAAATCTTTCATTATTATTTATATCCCATTGATCTTTGTCTTGTGTTCAGGAACATTAATGTTTCATATGGTGGTGTTATGAATCCTCCATACCTATCATACTCTCTTTCATCATTTTCAATTGATCTCCTTTTCCTTTCTATTCTGGGAGAGTTTCTCAGCTTACCTTCCACATTCCTGTTTAGATTTTGTCCAGTATGCATACGCTTTTCAACAATACAATTTTTTAATTTTTATTTTTTAGCCTACTCTTCCTTTAATATGGAGAACTCTTTCAATAAACAGGTTCTCCTTGCACCCCCTAATAGTGCACCTGGCTACAGTTAGAGTCATCCTATCAAGTATTAACCTTAATAGCAAATATTAAGATTGTGATGTAAATTTTCTTTACCAGTTTTAGTAGTAATCTTTCTCTTTTTAGTTTTTTGCCCTAGTGACAAATTTTCTGTTTCTAGAAATCTGATTTATCCTGGCCCTACAACAGTAAGAAAACCTACAGTATGACTTTCCTTAACCTCCTTTCTGACATTACCATTCTTTGTGTCAGGGACAAATGCCAGTAAACTGGGGTTTCTGCATGCTGTACCCTGCAGAGCCCAGCAGGACCCAAGGGTCTTCCATTGCTGCTACTTTGAACAGCTTTGTCTCCATAGATTGTAAAAGAAATCCAATCAGATGATACAAGTTCAAAGATAGATGGAACTAAGCCTCTCCTTGATGGCTTCCATTAATTTTTTCCCATCTCCACTAAACATCTCTCAAAGTGTCTGATAAGTGCATGGCATCCTTCCCTGGGTTTATGATACATGATTTCCTGTAGTTTAAAAAAATCACCTGGTCGTTTCAGCAGGTCTCCGGAGGATGAATGATGGATATCTGCCCCTTCTTTATCAACATGTCTTTCTTATAAATAATTGTCAACATATAAACTTTCAAACTAATATAAAACGTTCTATTATAATTCACCTTGTCCATTTAAATGTTCATAATTACTGTCCTACTCTGTGGAATAGATAAACTCCAAAAAGGACACAAAGAATGCTGATAGGTGAGAGAGATTAAAATCTGGAGAGCAGGGATGCAATTGATAATTACCTTAAGCATTTTTAGCTATTTCATTTGAGTACATAAATATATATAAAATATATTCAGCATATATCACTTTTGGTTTACTAAGAGTGTCTCAATATGCAGTAATTATTTTCATCTTTACTGTAATTACAAATGAATCTTCATCTGTTAACAAAGTGAGGGCAGAGTCATTTGAAAAAAGGTAGCATTGACAGGTGATTGGTCTTAAGGGCAACTTATTTTATCAATTTTCTTTTTTAAGAAAGCGTTTTGGTGAAAAATCCTAGATGAGTGGCACCCTAGGTTCAGAGGGACCATATTTGACTGGGAGACTCATGTTGGAAGGCAGGAACGCAGTGGTATAAGTAAGAAGGATGACTAAGTGTACCTATGAGTACAGACTCTTGAGTTTGACTGCCTGGGTTCAAATTCTCTCTTTCACACTTACTAACTTTATGACCTTGGGCAAATCACTTAACTTTTTTGTACTTTTCTTTCATCGTATATACACAGAAGGTAAGAATAGTGTCCATTTCATAAAGTTTGGGGAGGGGCTTAACTAACATGTATGAGAGCTTAGACTATTACCTGACACATAGAAAGATCATACAAGTATTAGATGTTATTGGTGTTATTGTTGATGATGCTGTTGATAAAGTCCTTGGTGCTCAAAGGGACACATTTGAGGTTGTGAGTCACAGACGAAGGAAATGCAGCACTGCTGAGAGATGTGGGAGAGAAGATGATAGTGTAGGAAATAGGCAACTTCAAATTGGAATTGTCACCAGCTGGCTGGATGATATTAGTCAGTTGACCTTTCTGGTTCCTAGTTTCTGTCTTAGCTATCTAGTGCTGCTGTAACAGAAATACCACAAGTGGATGACTTTAACAAACAGAAGTTTATTCTCTCACAGTCCAGTAGGCTAGAAGTCTGAATTCAGGGTGCCAGCTCCAGGGGGAGGGTTTCTCTCTCTGTCAACTCTGGAAGAAGGTCTTTATCATTGATCATCCCCAGTCAAGAAGCTTCTCAGCTCAGGGAACCTGGATTCAAAGGAAGTGCTATTCACCTAGCTCTTGTTTCTTGGTGCTATGAGGGCCCCCTTGTCTCTCTGCTTGCTTCTTTCTTTTATATCTCCAAAGAGATTGACTTAAAACACAACCAAATTTAATAGATTAGGTCCTGCCTCATTAACATAACTGCCACTAATTCCACCTCATTAACCTCATAGAGGTAGTATTTACAACACATAGAAAAATCACATCAGATTACAAAATGACGGACAATCACACAATACCGGAAATCATGGCCTAGCCATGATTTTGGGGGGACATGTGGCTTAGAGCCCCACTCCTGGTACCAAATGTCTTAGGCTGGATTCTCTAGAGAAGCAAAACCACTAAAGCATATAAATATATAGAAAGATTTACATCAAGGAAAGGGCACATGTAGTTGTAGAGGCTGGAACATTGCAAGACCATGGGTCAGAATAGAGGCTTCTGCTGATTCACGTAGTGGCGGGGGCTAGCAAATCCAGGATCAGCATGCCAGAGAGCGGGGCTCTTGCTCACAGGCTATGAAGATCAACACATCCCAGGATCAGCAGGGAAGACCTGCCTAGCTCAGCGCAAGCTGCTAGCTCAAGTCTCATGAACTAGGGATCAGATGAACAGGAGCCAGCTGCAGGATCCAGAGTGAGCAAAATCCCAGGAGCCTTGCCAGGTTGTCCACTTCTATCACTTCTGTTCAGTGCAGGCCACGTGCCCAAGGAAACTCCCTTTCAGCTGATTGGCTACTCACAGCAGGTCCCATCATGAAGGTGATTACATTGTAATCACAATATCATATGACTGCCAAACTACATCATAACTGCCAAACCACTGAGGATCATGGCCCAGCCAAGTTTACACACAATCTTAACCATCACAATTTCTGTAATATGGGAAGGATGGTATGAATGGTCTAGTCATGGTATTTAAGATACTTCTTCGTTTGTTCATTGAATTTGGAAACACAAAACTGGTAAATTAAAATGAGCAAATGCTTCCTACAGATAAATTACTGTGTCAAGCTAAGGAAAGATAAACCATTTGCTGTGGAGTCAATTCCGACTTATAGTGACCCTATGAAACAGAGTACAACTGCCCCATAGAGTTTCCAAGGAGCGCCTGGGGTGGATTCAAACTGCCTACCTTTTGGTTAGCAGCTATAGCTTGTAATCACTACACCACCATGGTTTCCAAGCAAAGACGTTGTTGTTGTTAGGTGCCGTCCAGTCAGTTCCGACTCATAGTGACCATACGCACAACAGAACCGAAACACTCCCAGTCCTGAGCCATCCTTATGCTTGAGCTCATTGCTGCAGCCACTATGTCAATCCACCTCATTGAGGGTCTTCCTCTTTTCTGCCGACCCTGTACTCTGCCAAGCATAATGTCCTTCTCCTGGGACTGATCCCTCCTGACAACATACCCAAAGTACTGGTAGGTTCGAGCTGCTGACCATTTGGTTAGCAGCCGAGCTCTTAACCACTGCTCCACCAGGGCTCCAATTAAGGTAACTCTAAATACATGTAAACCAAATAATAGAACCTAAAGTTTATGAAACACTGGAAAATCTAATGCTAGAAATAGAAAATTTTGAAATCATAATGAAAATTTTAACTACAATTTCCTACAATTTGACATAAAGATTACTGACAAAAAAAAAAATTAAGGCCATACAAGCTCTGAACAATACTATCAACCAATTTGACATAATTGAAATTTACAGAATAGTACACCTAACAATTACACAATACACATTCTTTTTTTTATTTTATTTTATACTTTAGAGAAGGTTTACAGAAGAAACTGGTTTCTCATTAAACATTTAGCACGCATATTGTTTTATGACGTTGATTAACAATCCCACGACATGTCAATGCTCTCCCTTTTCAACTTTGGGTTCCCTATTACCAGCTTCCCTGTCCCCTTCTGCCTTCTAGTCCTTGCCCTTGGGCTGGTGTGCCCCTTTAGTCTCACTTTGTTTTATATGGGCCTGTCTAATCTTTGGATAAAGGAAGAACCTCAGGAGTGACTTCATTACTGAGCTAAAAGGGTGTCCAAGGGCAATTTCTCAGGGTTTCTTCAGTCTCTGTCAGGCCAGTAAGTCTGGTCTCTTTCTGTGAGTTAGAATTTTGTTCTATATTTTTCTCCAGCTCTGTCCAGGACCCTCTTTGTGATCCCAGTCAGAGCAGTCAGTGATGGTAGCCAGGCACCATCTAGTTGGACTGGACTCAGTCTGGTGGAAGCCATCATAGTTGTGATCCATTAGTCCTTTGGACTAATCTTTCCCTTGTATCTTTAGTTTTCTTCATTCTTCCTTGCTCCTAAAGGGGTGACACCAGTGGAGTATCTTAGATGGCTGCTCACAGGCTTTTAAGACCCCAGGTGCTAATCACCAAAGTAGAATGTAGAACATTTTCTTTATAAACTGTGTTATGCCAGTTAAGCTAGATGTTTCCTGAGACCATGGTCCTCACAGCCCTCGGCCCAGCAATACAGTTCCCTTCAAAATTCCATCAGACTTTAAAAGAAAAAAAATTGACATGATTATTAATGTAAAGATCTGGAATAACTAAAAGAAATTTGAAACAGGACAAAGATGGGAAGCCAACACAATCTGAAGACTAACTATAAAGGGAGGGGCAGTCCGCATGTCCTGTCTCTGTCTATTTTTATCTCAAACTATGTCTCTTCTTTTCCTTTTCCCAGCTCTCTTGCTTCACTGACCTCTCCTCCTCAAACATCATGGGCGATTTCCTGCTTTAGGACCTTTTTATAAGCTTGTCCGTATTTTTGAAACACTCTTCTCTTTGCTGTTTATCTCACCAAGTCTCTGCTTAAATGTGACCTCCTCAGAGCTGACTTCCTGAACACGCTTCAATTTAAATTTCCATTCTCTCTTTTTCCTCTTTCCTAGACCCCAGTACTTTTTTTTTTCCATTATTAATTATCGTGCTGTGTGATCACATTATGTGTTTACTTTTTGTTTAATATACATCCATCCCTCTTGACAATAAACTCCATGGATACAGAGATTGAGTTTTTTTTTTTCCCATTGTATAACCAATGCTTGGCACAGTTCTCAACGTAGTGTGTGCACCCAATACTTTCGTTAAATGGATGAGTTAATTACTGAAGGCAGATTTGTTTTGTGTGTGTGTGTGTGTGTGTGAAATGTTAGTTATTTGTCATTGTTGAGAATATACACAACAAAACATACACCAATTCAACAGTTTCTATATGTACCATTTAGTGACACTGATTACATTCTTCAAGTTGCGCAGCCATTCTCACCCTCCTTTTCTGAGTTGTTCCTCCTTTAACATAAATCCACTGCACCCTAAGATTCCTATCTAATCTTTCAAGTTTCTGTTTCCCGTTTGATCTCATATAGATAGTTTTTAAAAGAGCATAATATTCAAGGCAGACAATTTTTTACCAGTTAAGCTAAACTATTGCTTGGTTTTAAAAAGACTTAAGGGGATATTTTTGGTTTAAAGTTTAAAGATTATCAGGACAGTAGTTTCAGGGGTTCATCCCACCTTCATGGTTCCAGGAAGTCTGGAGTCCATGATAATTTGAAATTCTCTTCTGTATATTTCCCCTTTTTATCGGGATTCTTCTATAGATTCTTTGATTAAAATGTTCAGTAATGGTAGCCGGGCACCATGTAGTTCTTCTGGTAAAGGAGACAGTTGTTGATAGAGGCAATTAGCCACACATTCCATTTCCTCTTTTTATTCCTGACTCTCCTTCAAAAGCCTCATGAGATTTAGTTTCTTGGTTTGGAGGTTTAGGGTCATAGTTTCATGGGACATCCCAGCTAATTGACCTAATAACATGTTTAGTGCTTCTGTTCTACCTCCTATTTCATTGCATAATGCCTAGAGTCTTAAAAGCTTGCAAGCAGCCACTCAAGGCACAGCAATTGGTCTCTATTCACCTGGAGCAACAGAAGAAGATCTGTTCTTTTTAGTTCATATAGAGAGAATTAGGAATTTTGGGCAGGGCAATTTAGGACATAGGTTTTTTTTTCTCAGGGAAAAACAAAAAGTACTTTCTTACAGTCATACCTGTCTGAAGTTGAATAAACAGCTTTAGAAGGTAATTGCATATTCCTGAAGGTGTGTCTCCAACAGCTGGAAAATTATTAACGTCTCTTCTAAACTCTGAAAACATGGGCACTATGTTCCCCTCTTCCTTGGATCATATTCCAGTTATAGCTCTGTGTGCTTTTATCTTTATCTATCTATTTATGACTGTCTATTTTTTATCATCTAGCTATGTATTCATTCATTTTTATATTGAGTGCAAGTACTTATATCAGACATACACATTGGTATCCTGCTTGATAAATTACTAACAGGACACCTTTTCCTAAAGGTCAAATTGGAGATTTTCCACACATTTTTCTTTTTATCATCCTTTTCTTTCCTCTATGGCTTGTGTGGAAACCCTGGTGGCATACTGGTTAGGTGCTATGGCTGCTAACCAAAGAGTCAGCAGTTTGAATCCGCTGGGGGTTCCTTGGAAACTCTATGGGGCAGTTCTAGTCTGTCCTATAGGGTTGCTGTGAGTCGGAATTGATTCGACGGCACTGTTTTTTTTTTTTTTTTTTTTATGGCTTATGTATTCATAAGTCCATTAGAATTGTGTGAAATGCCATCTGTAGAATACGTACTGTTTCACATTTGAACCGTGAGATTCATGAACTGAAAAGCTCAAGGTTTTATAGCCATGGTAAGTCATCCATATGCACAACCTGGCTGTGGAATTTGTATTCCTTTTTAGGCTTCTAAATGCACAGTATATTAGCTGGGTTCCAAAAGGGCAATCGTGGTATGCAACTCCTCTAGAGGGGGTGAATGTGCCACGTCTCTCCTGTCACATCCAGAACTGCAGCATTCAGCTGTGAGAGGAGCATCAAGCCCACTGAATGCAGGAACCCAGAAGGTGGGTGGTATTGTGGAGTAAAGTGAGAACTGAATATATTATGTAATACTGTGGGCCCATCCGTTATTAGGGATTCAAAGCTAGAAGAGGAGACAACTCCTACCTCATGTTAATCCCAGAGGCCCACCAACCTAGGACCTGTTTTGTCAGGGATAAGATGAGCTTTTATCATCAAGTATATCCTTTGCCTTAACAGATGAATTGTATCCTTTACCCAGGTAAGTAAATGCTTACTACTACCGTTTAAAAAGGGAGAAAAAAGTCACTGAGTCCAGCCCTCTGAAGAAGACACTGAGTCTCTTAAGGGAGTATAGAGACAGGGATTTCTACAGGCTGACTCTGTAGGTTGTGTTCAGAGAGATGCCCTCACCTATGGCTAACCTGAAGTTGGCACACCCAGGCTGCTGGGAGCTCCAAACTGGTATTTCTCCCACCTACATTTTTTTTAATCTAGCAGAAATATATTATTCTACATTTCTCCCTGCACCATGCTCCCCAGGCCTACTCTGTTAAAGATTATATCCAGTCGACCTCCTATAGCTCTCTGGTTTATGCCATTCTTGTATTGATCACAACTTGGCTTATTGAAACAGCCTTCTTTTTTTTTTTTTTCTGACTTAACTTTTTCCTCCTCTTTGCATTCCTTCAAAACTTTCCCCACATGGCCAGCAGAAACATCTTTGTAAAATTAATCATGATAAAGTCATTACCTTACTTATGACTCTCCAGTGGTTCCTCATGACTTTCAGATTAAAGTTTGCTTCTTAGCATGACACTATCACTTGACCTTGTCCACTTTTCTGGCTTTACCTCCTGCTTTTCATTGCTACATACATATTCCACACTGCCTAAAATTGCTGAGCCACATTGGAGGTCTCTGATATGCTTCCTGTACTTAGCTGTTTCAAGAGTTTAATATTTCAAGATCCATTTCTTTAATTTTTTATTTTTTTTATTTTTCGCCCTGTGGAATTTACTGATTCTTCCCTTCCCATCTTCCATGGCAGCTTCTATCATACCCCCCAAAAAAGACTCAAGCCTGTTACCATCGAGTTGATTCTGACTCACAGCAACCCCGTGTATTTCAGAGTATATCTGTATTCCATAGCTGTAATCTTGAGGGAGGTTCCTAGGTAGCACATATGGTTTGCACTCAACTGATAACCTAAAGGATGGCTGTTTGAACCCACCCATGCTACTTCAGATGATAGGCCTGGTGACAAGATTAGAGCCAAGAGATGGAGGCAAGATGACAGCATTAATAGATGCATCATAGTGTCCCCCTCACAACAATGACACAAGAGGACAAGTAAGAACCGAGGCAACCAGTGATTTTGGAACTCTGGATAACAATTGAAGGGCTTGAGAACAAGACTGAATACCGACCCAGGGTAGAGATAGAACAATGTTGGTGGACAGGTGAAGATTCATGGACTGTCAACACCCTACCCACTGACCTGACCGAGTGTGGCTATTTTGGGACAGCTACAGGTGGCATTCCTGAACAAGAAACCCAGGGAGGGAGCAACACAGAACGTACAGACTGGGACAGTGTTACTAAGTAAACAGCCCTGCAACAGAGCAATGAGGTGGGCAAGGCACTACCAGGACTCGGCAAGCTTGAGAAAGAGTGACACATGAGTGCAACATAGCTTTGAGTCCCAGAAATCCCATGGAAGTGCTGCCAGAGTAGAACAGTGTGGATTGGTCTGTGGGAGTTTGTAGGCAGGTACAAGAAAGACAGAGTGTGCACCCCTGGCGATGGTCACGAGGAAAGGGCAGGAGTGCAGATGTGAGCTTCTGTGTCCCAGGTGAGTGTACTGGTGGGAGAGAGCCAAGAATTAGACCCGGGACCACTCAGCACCTATGGGAACCATACATTACCCATGACGGAAGCCACACATCAACCTAGCAATTCGCTGGGAAATAGCTAGCTCACCTCCATTCCCCACAGAACTGGCCCAGTGACACCTGATGGAGGTTCCTTTCCCCCAGGGCTGTGTGCTTCAATTTGTGGAAGAGCCCTAGCTCCTCAGTGCCACATACCTCACCATACTGTGGGAAGGGGCCCACTCTCCCTGTGCCACACACCTAGCCATACCATGCAGAAGGGCCCAGCCTCCCTGGTGCCATGCAGCCTGCCAAAGGGAGCATCAATCACCCAAGCCATAAACCCCTCATGGGAGTCCAGCCCAGGCCACTCACCTGCAATGGGAAACAACACCCAGCCAACTGGCAGCTTGAAAACCTAGCAAATCTCCTGGGCATAAGAACAGGACAACCTCTACCCTTACCCTTTCCAGCACAATGTAAATAAGACTGAGAAAATCCTGGCAGACACTTGACAGCTGTCCCAGGGTACAGCACAGACCACACAGCACATGAACAGACTGCCTTTGACACAGAGAAGTGAGGCTGAAGCAGTAGGGGATGAGACTTATGATTCTTCAGACTCAGCACAGGTTGGATAGGTGAGTACTGCTCAGATAGAAGTTTCTGGGAATCATGGGAAGAAGCAGTATGGGAAACTAGAGGCAAAGCAGTGATGGCTGGTGACCATGAACAGGGAAAACAATAGCAAAGAAACAATAACAAGCATGCTAAGATGGGGAGGCTGGAGCAGAAATAGAGAAATAAATCTTTCAATAATACAAAACAACAATAACAAGAATAATACAAAGGAAGAAGAGCAACCTGAAGAGAAAGGGAACAAGCTAATTTCCTGACTTGTCAAAGGAAAATAAACAAGCAAACAAAACAAACTTAATGTCCTGAAGACAACAGACAGTTACGAAGCATATGAAGAGACAGGAAAGGGTGACTCATGCAAAACAAAGGGACAGAAGTTGTCTTTGAGGAAGGACAGATAATGGAATTACCCAAAAAACACTTTAAAACATTAGTATTAATAATGCTTAAAGAGTTGAAGGAAAACATGGAAAAAGACCTAAAGGAAATCAGGATAATTGTATGAGAATAAAATGAGAACTTCGGTAAAGAGATAGAAATCTTAAAAAGAAAAAAAAAAAAAGAAAGAAATTCTAGAACTTAATCATTAAATAACAGTAATGAATAACTCCATGGAAGGACTCAGAAGCAGAAACAAAAATATAGAGGAAAGGATTAGTGAAACAGAAGTCAGGGTCATTGAGATTGCTCAGTTTGAGAAGCAATCAGAAAAAAGAATGAAGGAAAATGAACAAAACCTGAAGGATATGTGGAACACCATTGAAAGGAATAACATACACACTATGCAAGTTCCAGAAGAAGAGAAAAGAAAGAGTCCAGAAAGAATTTTTGAAGAAATAATGGTAAAAAAAATCTTCCCAAATATCACGAAAGATGAGAAATTTCACATACAAGAAGTGCAACCAACTCCATAAAGGATGAACCCTAAAAGAAACACACAGAGGCATATCATAATCAAACTCTCAAAAGCCAAGGACAAAGAAAGAATTTTGAGAGCAGCATGAGAAAAACAAAGTACCAAATATAAATGATTCTAAGTAAGATTAAGTGCCAATTTCCTGTCAGAAACCATGCAGACAAAAAGTCAATGGGATGACATATTTAAAGTGCTTAGAGAACTGTCAACTAAGACTAATGTACCCAGGAAAACTGTCATACAAAAAAAAAAAAAAAAGGAGATATCAGGACATTCCCAAATAAATAAAAATTAAGGGAATTTGTTACCACCAGGACTGGCCCATTCAAGAAATATCATAGGAAGTCCTCCAGAAAGAAAACCAATGACACCAGACCACAACAGGGGAGGAGAGAGATTCCTTTAAAAGGAAAACATTGACAGTATAAGGAGTAGACCTAAGAAATTCCCATTTGGTAAATACAACAGGCATGTCCTTCATGCCGTACAAGGACAAAATTATGGGCTGGGGGGTGGGGGAGAAGGAACTACACATAAAAATAAAATGAATTTAAATTTAGATTACAGAGAAGCCGAGAAACGAAGATGCAATTGATGATAACATCCAAATAAAAGTGTGGGGGGGGGGGGGTGTTGTAGAAACATATTTTCATGTGTTAAGGAAGTTAAGTTGATATCAAGATATAGCAGATTTAAATGTAAGATGTTAAACATAATCTTTACAATAATCACAAAGAAAGTAATAATATTATACACCAAAATAAAAAAAGACAAAATAGCTCAGCACCTACCCCCCCCAAAAAAGGAATGATAATAATACACAAAAGGGAAAAGCAATCTATAGATAAAAAGAACTCAACACTGGATGAAAAGAAGAACAAAGAAACCATAAATATCACAAAGAAACATATAATAAAATGGCAGAAGTAAATCCTCCCCTATCACTAACTACAGTGAATATAAATGGATTAAACTCTCCAGTCAAGAGGCAGAGAGTGGCAGAATGGATTTAAAACAAACAAGCAAACAAACAAAAAAACATGAACCATCCATACACTGTCTACAAGAGACACACCTTACGCACAAAGACATAAATAGGTTATAAATCAAAGGATGGAAAAATATTCCAAGCAAACAATAATCAAAAGAGAATAGGCATGGAAATATTAATACCTGGAAAAAATAGATGTTATGTCAAAATCTAGTATAAGAGACAATGAATGATGCTAGATAATGATAAATAGATCAATTCACCAAGAAGATATAACAATTATACATAACTACGCAGTGAACAACAGAGTCCAAAAATTTATAAAGGAAACTCTATCAGAATTAAAGGGAGAAATAGACTGGTCTACGATAATAGTAGCAGACTTTAACACGACACTTTTGAGAGTGGATAGAATAACTAGAAAGAAGATCATTAAAAAGACAGAGGACTTTAATAACACTGTTAACCAAGCAGACCTAACAGACATATATAGAACACTCTACCCAAGAGCAGCACAATTTTTCTCCAACACACATGGATCATTCTCCACAACAGACCATATTTTAGGACAAAAAAAGCAAATGTCAATAAATATTAAAAGACTGAAATCATACAAAGGACTTTTCTGCCCATAATAGAATGACATTAGAAATCAGTAACAGGAAGAAAAAGAAAAAGAAAACTAAATACATGGAAAATGAATAATACACTACTAAAAAACAACTAGTCATAGAAGACATCAAGAGAGAAGTAAAAATAAATAAATAAATACCTAGAATTGAATCAGAATGGAAACACAACATACTAAAATCTATGGGATGCAGAGAAAGCAGTAATCAGAGGGAAATTCATATCAATAAATGCCTACAATAGAAAAGGAGAAAAATGCCAAATTGATAGCTTAACTCTCCAACTGGAGGAAACAGAAAAAATTAAATAAGAGCAAAATAAACACAAAGCTACCAGAAGAAATGAAATTATAAAGATCATAGCAGAAATAAATGAAATCAAGAATAGAAAAACAGTAGAAAGAATCAACAAACCAGACATTGGTTCTCTGAAAAGATCAATAAAATAGACAAACCACAAAGGAAAAAAGCGAGAGGATGCAAATAACTAAAATAAGAGATGAAGTTGGAGATACTACAATAGCTCTGAGATAAAGAAAATCATAACATACTTGTGAAGAGTGTGCTTCTTAGTTCAAGTAGATACACGAGACTAAATGGGCAGCTCCTGTCCAGAGGCGAGATGAGAAGGCAGGAAGGGATAAGAGCTGGTTGAATAAAAAAAAAAAAAAAAAAAAAAATTTTTTTTTTTTTTTTGGTTGAATGGACACGGGAAATCTGGGGTGGAAGGGAGGAGTGCGCTGTCACATGATAAGGGTAGCAGCTAGAGTCACATAACAATGTGTATATAAATTTTTGTGTGAGAAACTAACTTGAGCTGTAAACTTTCACCTAAAGCACGTTAAAAAAAAAAAAAAAGAAAATCATAACAGAATACTTTGAAAAATTGTACTCCAACAAACTTGTAAACATAGATGAAATAGACAAAATTCCTAGAATCACATAACCTACCTAAACTAGCACGGAGGTACATAATCTCAGCAGACCCACACCAAGAGAAGAGATTTGAAACCAGTCATCATAAACCCGGTAATAATGATGGCTAAAAGCCCTGGCCCAGGTGGCTTCACTGAGGAATTTTATGAAACATTCAGAGAAGAATTGAGACCAGTCCAACTAAACTCTTCCAAAACAGGAGTATTCCCTAAGTCATTTTATGAAATCACCATTACCTTGGTACCAAAACCAGATAAAGGCATCACAAGATGAGAAAACTAAATCAATATTCCTCATGAACATAGATGCAAAAATTCTCACTAGAATTCTAGTGCACAGAATCCAACAACATGTTAAGATAAATATATATGATGACCAAGTGGGCTTTATTCCATGAATGCAAGGATGGTTCAACAGTAGAAAATTAGTCAATGTAATATACCACATTAATAAAACAAAGGAAAAGAACCACGTGATCATCCTGATAGATGCAGAAAAGTATTTGATTAAAGCCAACACCTTTTCTGGATGAAAACTCTCAATAAAATATGAATAGAAGGGAAATAACTAGTTAAGGGCATCTTTGAAAAGCCAACTGCCAACATTATATTCAATGCATAAAGACTGAGAGCCTTCCCCCCTGAGAATGGGAATGACACAAGGATGTCCACTATCACCACCTCTATTCAATTCCATATTGGAAGTCCTAGTCAGAGCAATAGGCAAGAAAAAGAAATAAAAGGTATTCAAACTGGAAAGGAAGAATTAAAACTATGACTGTTTGCAGATGACGTTATCCTATATATAGAAAATTCCAGAGTCCACAAGAAAGCTTCAGGTACAAATTAACACGCAAGAGTCAGTTCATTTTCTATACACCGACAAAGAGAAATCTCAAAAGGAAACCAAGAACACAATACCATTTACAATAGCAATTAAAAAAATGCCTAGAAATAAACCTAACCAGGAATGTAAAGAACTTATATGATGAAACTATAAAACACCACTGCAAGAGACTTAAAGAGACCTCAATAAATGGAAACATATTCCAAGCTCATGGACTTAATATTTAAGTCTAAGACTTAATATTATGGAATTGTCAATACAGTGAAACTTGTGAGACCTAGAACTTGAAGGGACTACCTTGTTTTTCTGAGTCTCACAAGTTTTCCACCTTTGACAGGGTACTTACCGTAGCTCTCTGTTAAGAATTCTACCTTGTTTTAGTTTTGAGTTTTCCTTCTCTGAGAGGTTTCATCTTCTGCAGGTTTTACTTCACTACCTAAGCAATTTATAGATGCAATGCAATCCCAGTCAAAATTCTAACAACATTCTTACTCAAATGAAAAAAAAAAAAAACAAACTAATCCTCAACTTCATATGAAAAAGTAAAGAGGCCTCAAATAGCCAAAGCAATTTTGAAGAACAAAGTAGGAGATCTCAAGTTCCCAATTTCAAAACATGATATAGAGCTACAGTTATCAAAACAGCCTGGTATTGGTTCAATGATAGACACAAAGACCAATAGAATAGAATTGAGAGCCCAGAAATAAATTTATATGTTTATGGACAACTGATTACTGACAGTGCTGCTAAGTCCATTCAGTGAGGAAGAAACAGTCTCTTCAACAAAGGCTTTTAGCAAAATTGCATTTCCACATGCAGAAAAATGAAGCAGGACTCATTCCTCACACCATATACAGAAACTAATTCAAAACGAGTCATCTAAATGTTAAAGCTAAAACTATAAAATACTTGGAAGAAAGTATAGGGGCAAAATTATTTGACCATTTTTTTTTTAATTAATGATAGATTATAAAACACAACTACAAATGTACGAGCAGCAGAAGACAAAATAGATAACTGGAGCCTCAGAAAAAATTAAATACTTATCTTTATTAGAAGTCTCTATCAAAAGAGTAAAAAGACAATCTACAGACTGGAAAAAAAGTCTTCAGGAATGATATATCCATTAAGGGTCTAATATCTAAAAACTATATAAAACTTCTATAACATAGCAATAGAAAGACAAATAACCCAGTCACCAAATGGGCAAAGGACATGAACAGACACTTCGCCAAAGAGGATATTTAAGTGGGCAACAAACACATGAGAAGATGCTCATCATCATTAGACAGAGATGTTGCTCTTAGGTGCCACTGAATCTATTCTGACTCATAGCGAACCACACATACAATAGAACGAAACACTTCCTGGTCCTACACCGTCCTCACAATTGAGAGATACAAATCAAGACTACAATGAGATACCACTTCACCCCTGCTAAAATGGCAATGATGAAAAAAAAAGCAAACAAACAAACAGAAAACAACAAACATTGCTGAGGATATAGGGCGATTAGAATACTAATCTACCACTGGTAGAAATGTAAAATGATACAACTGTTGTGGGAAACAGTATGACAATTCCTCACAAAATTAGAAATAGAACTACCATGTGGTCCATCCATCCCACTCCTAGGAATATATTCCTGGGGGCCTAAATGTAGGGACATGAACAGACATATGTACACCGATGTTCACTGCAGTACTATTCACAATAGAAAATAATGTAAACAACTTAAATGCCCTTCAGCAGATGAATGGATAAACAAAATGTAGTACACACATACTATTGAATTCTACCCAGTCTTAAAAATGAAGTCCTGATACATGATACAACATGGATGACCCTTAAAGAAATTGTGTTCAGTGAAATAAATCAATCACAAAAATACAAATATGTATGGTTTCATTTATGTGAAATGACAGGAATATGTTAATGTACAAAAACCAGTGGTTACTATTGGTTACCAAGGGTGGTATGTAGGAGTAAGAGGAGAAATCAGTCTGGGAAGTAGTGAATTTTTGTCTATGATGTTGGGAAAATTGGTATTTACTAAGGGTAATGGTTGAAGACCTGGTGGCATATGGTTAAGAGTTCGGCAACTAATCAAAAGGTTAGCAGTACAAATCCACCAGCCACTCCTTGGAAACCCAATGATTTGGTTCTGCTTTGTTGTATGGGTCACTATGAGTTGGAATCGACTCAACAGCAATGGGTTTGGTTTGTTTGTTTTAAGGGTAATGTTACACAACTTGACTAATATAGCTGTTATCACTAAGCTGTACAAAAAAAAAAAAAGGTGAAATGGAAAGAGTATTTTACATAATTTTACAACTACAACAGCAGCCAAAAAAAAAAAGAGGGCTGCTTTTAAACATTCCTGGAATTAGTTTTCTTGAAGTTTTAGGGCCCTGGCTTTGTGGGTATATCCAGCCCGCAGGCAAAATTGTTTTTAGAGTTTCTTTACCCCTAATTTGGTGAGTAGCACTTGGGGTCTTAAAAGCTTGTGAGTGGCCACCCAAGATAGAACAATTGGTCCTTGTTTACCTGCAACAGCAGAGGAAGAAAGAGACCCTAAAACTGGAGAAGGAAATGGACTGCAGATTTAACTGCCTCTGTGAACTACTACTACCTCCTCTGCCATGAGAACAGAAGAAATGGAAGGTGCCTGGCTACTATTACTGAACATTTTGATCAAGGACCCAAGAGATGGATCATGATCAAAAGGAGGAAATTGGAGAACAGAATCAGACTTACTGGATCCTTTGAGACTGGAAGGACCCTGAATATATTGCCCATAAATAATCTTTGAGGCTTGAACTAAAACTACCCCATGAAGCCATTGTTAAACTAATTCAGCTAAATTAAGAAAGAAGGTTTGCCTTCAGCATCACACTTTTATGAAGGATTGTCTACACGAGTTCAAGCTGATGACAGTTAATCTAAACCACAGATGAGAACTTTAAGGGGTGAAGAGTCTAAATTAACAATATGAATAGAAATAGTGAGTATGGTAAAAAGTTGTGCAGTACAAAACCAAGGTCATTGAACTGCACATGTAGAAATTGCGAATGGATATATGTTTGGTTGTGTATATTGCCACCAATTTTTTTTTTTTTTAAAAGAGTATTACAGCCAAGAAAACCCTATGGAACAGTTCTACTCTATAACACATGAGGTTACCATGAGTAGGAATCAACTTACTGGCAACTAAGAACAACCATTTTAGGGAAGCCGTTCTTCCACGCCACCACCGGGTGAATTCCATCTGCCAACCTTTCAGTTTTTAGTCAAGCGCAATCTGACTGCACCATCCATTGTCCTTTTTCTGTCATACAACTACTTAAATTGAATTATAGCTCTTCATTTATAAGTTTTCTTCTTCATTAGATTATGGGCTGCTTGAGGGTAGGAACCATGTCACACTCATGCTGGATTTCTTCATGCAGCAAAAGGCTTGACACTTAGCACTGAATAGATGTTGAATAAATGAAGGAATGAATGGATAAGGGAGCTTGGGAGGCTCAGGTCACCTACAATCAGTAGGAACATAAATAATAATAATAAATGGACTTTGAAACTGGGGAAAGAACGGGTGGTGTAGAGAGAAAACAGCACAAATGGGGCTGCGGCTAAAAGCAGGGAGAAGGAACACCTGCTACTTGACAATGAGCTGCATCCCAAGGCTTGCACAGTGGGAAGTGGAACATTTGGGTGCCAGGGAGCCTAGCTCAAGCAGAGAGAGGGATGCAGTGACAATTTGTAGTGACACCACCCAGTGTGCAATGGGACCCTTAATCCAGAATCTCTGAGGTAGAAACTTGATAACTTAGCTGAGATGGACATTGCTTTTTTTTTTTTAATTGTGTTTTTTTTTTAATATATAATTTTTATTGTGCTTTAAGTGGAAGTTTACAAATCAAGTCAGTCTCTCACACAAAACCCATATACACCTTGCTACACACTCCCAATTACTCACCCCCTAAGGAGACAGCCCCCTCTCTCCCTCCACTCTCTCTTTTTGTGTCCATTTCACCAGCTTCTAATCCCCTCCACCCTCTCATCTCCCCTCCAGGCAGGAGATGCCAACATAGTCTCAAGTGTCCACCTGATCCAAGAAGCTCACTCTTCACCAGCATTCCCCTCCAACCCATTGTCCACTCCAATCCATGTCTGAAGAGTTGACTTCAGGAATGGTTCCTGCCCTGGGCCAACAAAAGGTCTGGGGGCCCTGACCACCAGGATCCTTCTAGTCTCAGTCAGACCATTAATTCTGGTCTTATGAGAATTTGGGGTCTGCATCCCACTGCTCTCCTGCTCCCTCAGTGGTTCTCTGTTGTGTTCCCTGTCAGGGCAGTCATCGGTTGTAGCTGGGCACCATCTGGTTCTGGTCTCAGGGTGATGTAGTCACTGGTTCATGTTGCCCTTTCTGTCTCTTGGGCTTGTAATCACCTTCTGTTCTTGATCTAGGTGGGTTGAGACCAATTGATGCATCTCAGATGGCTGCTTGCTAGTGTTTAAGACCCCAGACGCCACTCTTCAAAGTGGGATGCAGGATGTTTTCTTAATAGATATTATTATGCCAATTGACTTAGATGTCCCCTGAAACCATGGTCCCCAGACCCCTGCCCCTGCTACACTGGCCTTCGAAGCATTCAGTTTATTCAGGAAACTTCTTTGCTTTTGGTTTAGTCCAATTGTGCTGACCTCCCCTGTATTGTGTGCTGTCTTTCCCTCCACCTAAAGTAGTTCTTATCTACTATCTAATTAGTGAACACCCCTCTCCCACTCTCCCTCCCTCCCCCTCTCGTAACCACAAAAGAATGTTTTCTTCTCAGTTTAAACTATTTCTCAAGTTCTTATAATAGTGGTCTTATACAGTATTTGTCCTTTTGCAACTGACTAATTTCACTCAGCATAATGCCTTCCAGGTTCCTCCATGTTATGAAATGTTTCACAGATTCCTCACTGTTCTTTATCGATGGGTAGTATTCCATTGTGTCAATATACCGTAATTTATTTATCCATTCATCCGTTGATGGGCACCTTGGTTGCTTCCATCTTTTTGCTATTGTAAGCAGTGCCGCAATAAACATGGGTGTGCGTATATCTGTTCGTGTAAAGGCTCTTATTTCTCTAGGATATATTCCAAAGAATGGGATTGCTGGATCATGTGGTAGTTCTATTTCTAGCTTTTTAAGGAAGTGCCAAATCTATTTCCAAAGGGGTTGTACCATTTTACATTCCCAACAGCAGTGTATAAGAGTTCCAATCTCTCCACAGCCTCTCCAACATTTATTATTTTCTGTTTTTTGTGGATTAATGCCAGCCTCGTTGGAGTGAGATGAAATCTCATTGTAGTTTTGATCTGCATTTTTCTAATGGCTAATGATCGTGAACATTTCCTCATATATCTGTTAGCTACCTGAATGTCTTCTTTAGTGAAGTGTCTATTCATATCTTTTGCCCATTTTTTAATTGGGTTATTTGTCTTTTTGCAGTTGAGTTTGTGCAGTATCATGTAGATTTTAGAGGTCAGATGCTGATCGGAAATGTCGTGGCTAAAAACTTTTTCCCAGTCTGTAGGTAGTCTTTTTACTCTTTTGGTGAAGTCTTTGGATGAGCACAGGTGTTTGATTTTTAGGAGCTCCCAGTTATCTAGTTTCTCTTCTGCATTGTTAGTAATGCTTTGTATATTCTACATTCTCTATAATGTTTTATATACTGTTTATGCCACGTATTAGGGCTCCTAACGTCCCTATTTTTTCTTCCATGATCTTTATCGTTTTAGATTTTATATTTAGGTCTTTGATCCATTTTGAGTTAGTTTTTGTGCATGGAGTGAGATATGGGACTTGTTTGATTTTTTTTGCAGATGGATATCCATTTATGCCAGCACCATTTGTTAAAAAGACTGTCTTTTCCCCATTTAACTGTTTTGGGGCCTTTGTCAAATATCAACTGCTCCTATGTGGATGGATTTATGTCTGGATTCTCAATTCTGTCCCTTTGGTCTATGTATCTGTTGTTGTACCAGTACCAGGCTGTTTTGACTACTGTGGCAGTATAATGGGTCCTAAAATCAGGTAGAGTGAGGCCTCCCACTTTGTTCTTCTTTTTCAGTAATGCCTTATTTATCCGGGGCCTCTTTCCCTTCCGTATGAAGTTGGTGATTTGTTTCTCCATCCCATTAAAGAATGTCGTTGGGATTTGGATCGGAATTGCATTAAATGTATAGATCGCTTTTGGTAGAATAGACATTTTTATAACGTCAAGTCTTCCTATCCACGAGCAAGGTATGTTCTTCCACTTATGTAGGTCTCTTTTGGTTTCTTGCAGAGGTGTACTGTAGTTTTCATTGTATAAGTCTTTTACATCTCTGGTAAGATTTATTCCTAAGTATTTTATCTTCTTGGGGGCTACTGTAAATGGCATTGATTTGGTGATTTCCTCTTCGATGTTCTTTTTGTTGGTGTAGAGGGATCCAACTAATTTTTGTATGTTTATCTTGTATCCTGATAGTCTGCTGAACTCTTCTATTAGTTTCAGTAGTTTTTTGGAGGATTTCCTAGGGTTTTCTGTGTATAAGATCAAAACAAAATATAAGATCATGTCATCTGCAAATAGAGATACTTTGACTTCTTCCTTGCCAATCTGGATGCCCTTTATTTCTTTATCTAGCCTAATTGCTCTGGTTAGGACTTCAAACACAATGTTGAATAAGAGTGGTAATAAAGGGCATCCTTGTCTGGTCCCCGATCTCAATGGGAATGTTTTCAGGCTCTCTGCATTTAGGGTGATGTTGGCTGTTGGCTTTGTATAAATGCCCTTTATGATGTTGAGGAATTTCCCTTCTATTCCTGTTTTACTGAGAGTTTTTATCATGAATGAGGGTTGAACTTTGTCAAATGCTCTTTCTGCATCAATTGATAAAATCATGTGATTCTTGTCTTTTGTTTTATTTATGTGGTGGATTACATTAATTGTTTTTCTAATGTTGAACCATCCCTGCATACCTGGTATGAATCTCACTCTTGGTCATGGAGAATTATGTTTTTGATATGTTGTTGAATTCTATTGGCTAGAATTTTTTTTGAGGATTTTTGCATCTACATTCATGAGGGATATAGGTCTAAAATTTTCTTTTCTTGTGGTGTCTTTACCTGGTTTTGGTATCAGGGATATGGTGGCTTCATAGAATGAATTTGGTAGTATTCCATCCTTTTCTATGCTCTGAAATACCTTTGGTAGTAGTGGTGTTAACTCTTCTCTGAAAGTTTGGTAGAACTCTGCAGTGAAGCCCTCCGGACCAGGGCTTTTTGTTGTTGTTGTTATTGGAAGTTTTTGATTACCCTTTCAATCTCTTCTTTTGTTATGGGTCTATTGAGTTGTTCTACCACTGTTTGTGTTAGATTAGGTAGGTAGTGTGTTTCTAGGAATTCATCCATTTCTTCTAGGTTTTCAAATTTGTTTTAGTACAGTTTTTCATAGAAATCTGATATGATTCTTTTAATTTCAGTTGGGTCTGTTGTAATATCGCCCATCTCATTCCTTATTCAGGTTATTTGCTTCCTCTCCTGTTTTTCTTTTGTCAGTTTGGCTAGTAGTTTATCAATTTTGTTGATTTTTTCAAAAAACCAGCTTTTGGTCTTGTTAATTCTTTCAGTTGTTTTTCTGTTTTCTATTTCATTCAGTTCAGCTCTAATTTTTATTATTTGTTTTCTTCCGGTACCTGTGTATCTCTTTTGTTGCTCTCTTTCTATTTGTTCAAGTTGTAGGGATAATTCTTTGATTTTAGCCCTTTCTTCTTTTTGGATGTGTGCATTTATTGATATAAATTGGCCTCTGAGCACCGCTTTTGCTGTGTCCCAAAGGTTCTGATAGGAAGTGTTTTCATTCTCATTGGATTCTCTGAATTTCTTTATTCCATCCTTAATGTCTTTTATAATCCAGTCTTTTTTGAGCAGGGTATTGTTTAGTTTCCAAGTGTTTGATTTCTTTTCCCTGCTTTTCCTGTTATTGATTTCCACTTTTATGGCCTTATGGTCTGAGAAGATGATTTGTAATATTTCAGTGTTTTGGATTCTGCTAAGGCTTGCTTTATGACCTACTATGTGGTCTAATCTAGAGAATGTTCCATGTGCACTAGAAAAGAAAGTATACTTGGTTGCTGTTGGGTGGAGTTTTCTCTATATGCTTACGAGGTCATGTTGGTTGATTGTGGCATTTAGATCTTCCGTGTCTTTATTGAGCTTCTTTCTGGATGTCGTCCTTCACCAAAAGTGGTGTGTTGAAGTCTCCTACTATACTTGTGGAGCTGTCTATCTCACTTTTCAATGCTGATAGAGTTTGTTTTATGTATCTTGAAGCCCTGTCATTGGGTGAATAAATATTTAATATGGTTATATCTTTTTGGTGTATTGTCCCTTTAATCATTATATAGTGTCCTTCCTTATCCTTTCTGATGGATTTAACTTTGAAGTCTCTTTTGTCAGAAATTAATATTGCCACTCCTGCTCTCTTTTGATTGTTGTTTGCTTGATATATTTTTTCCATCCTTTGAGTTTTAGTTTGTTTGTGTCTCTAAGTCTAAGGTGTGTCTCTTGTAGGCAGCATTCTGTCACTCTCCGTCTCTTTATTGGTGCATTTATTCCATTTACATTCAGAGTAATTATGGATAGGTATGAATTTCTTTTTTTTTTTATGAATTTAGTGCTGTCATTTTGATGTCTTTTTTGTGTGTTGACAGTTTCTTTTTCCGACTTGATTTTATGTGCTAAGTAGATTTTCTTTATATATTGTCTTTTCCTCATATTTGTTGTTGTTAATTTTGTTTCTGCCAAGTCTGTATTTTTCCCTTGTATTTTATTTTGATGAGTAGGATAGTTTTTCTCCTTTGTGGTTACCTTATTATTTAACCCTATTTTTCTAAATTTAAACTTTTATTTCTTTGTATCGCCGTATTTTCCTCTCCATATGGAAGGTGTATGATTACATTTCTTAGTCTCTTTTTATTATTTTAATGTTGTCTTCTTTTATGTAGTAACATCGCTGTTACCCTGTTTTGGGCTTTTTTTTTTTTATAATCTTGCTTTGTGTTTTTGGATTTCCCTGTCTGGGTTGACTTCTGGTTGCTCTGCCCAGTGTTCTAGTCTTGGGTTGATACCTGATATTATTAATTTTCTAACCAAAGAACTCCCTTTAGTATTTCTTGTAGTTTTGGCTTGGTTTTTACAAATTCCCTAAACTTGTGTTTATCTGGAAATGTCTTAATTTCACCTTCATATTTAAGAGACAGTTTTGCTGTATATATGATTCTTGGCAGGCAATTTTTTTCCTTCAATTTTTTAAATAAGTCATCCCATTGCCTTCTTGCCTACATGGTTTCTGCCGAGAAGTCCGTGCTTATTCTTATTGGCTCTCCTTTGTAGGTGACTTTTCGTTTATCCCTCGCTGCTCTTATAATTCTCTCTTTATCTTTGGCTTTGGCAAGCTTGATTATAATATGTCTTGGTGACTTTCTTTTAACATCTACCTTATGTGGATTTCGATCAGCGTCTTGGATAGACATCTTCTCATCTTTCACAGTATCAGGGAAGTTTTCTACCAACAAATCTTCAAGAATTTTTTCTGTATTTTCTGTTATCCCTCCCTGTTCTGGTACTCCAATCACTCGTAGGTTATTTCTCTTGATAGAGTCCCACATGATTCTTAAGGTTTCTTCATTTTTTTTTTTTTTAATTCTTTTACCTGATTTTCCTTCAAATATATTAGTGCCAAGTGATTTATCTTTGAGTTCAGAAATTCTAGCTTCTACTTGCTCGATTCTGGTCCTCTGACTTTCTATTGAGTTATCTAATTCTGTAATTTTATTGTTAATGTTCTGAATTTCTGATTGCTGTGTGTCTATGGATTTTTCCAGCTTATTAAACTTTTCATTCTATTCCTGAATAATCTTTCTGATTTCTTCAGTTGCTTTATCTGTGTGTTCCTTGGCTTGTTCTGCATATTGCCTCATTTCCTTCCTGATGTCTTGAAGCATTCTGTATATTAAACTTTTGTATTCTGCATCTGGTAATTCCAGGAATGCATTTTCATCTAGAAAATCCCTGGGCTCTTTGTTTTGAGAGCCTGTTGAGGTGATCACGGCCTGTTTCTTTATGTGACTTGATATTGACTGTTGTCTCTGAGCCATCTATAAGTTATTGTATTAGTTTATGCCTGCTTACTGTGTCATAGCTGCTCGCTTTATTTTGTTTTGGTATACCCCTATGGGTTATTTGAGTAAGCTAGCTTGATTATTTTCACCTTTGGAGCTCTGGTGTCCTGTCACCAGCTGGCCAGAGCTGTTATCAGGTATATCAGTGTAGGAGTCCATTCAGTTTTCTTGTATGTATTCAGCTCCAGTTTCCAGGTAGCTGATCATCAAATGTGTGGTACAGGCTCTGTCCTACAGTCTTAGAGGGGCAGGGGTGATTGGTATATATACCATTATCTGATTGCAGCAGGGGGTCACTCTCTGAAGAAGGCAGGGGGCTGAGAACCGACCCCCAAGTGTACCTGAAGAAAATACGTTTCTGTTCCATAGAGCGTGCTGGTGGGTGGGTTCTGCAGAGGGACCATGGGCACCCAAAGGTTTTGGTTGTAAGGACTAGGAGGTACCAGTTATCTTTGAACCCCTGTCACGGGTGGCTGGGTGACCTGAGTGGAGCTTCCAGTCCTTCAGTCCCTGATGTGGGTAGGTGAGGACCTCGTTTAATAGGCAAAGCAATGTCAAACATGAAACATCCTCCTCTCCACCGCACAGCTGAAATGGTTGGAGTCTGCCAACAACGGTCTATTCTCCTGAAACAGGCCCACACAGGTCCACGCAGAAGGGAAAGGTGCTCAACATCCACGGATGGTTTATGCCTGGACAGGAGCCGCTTCTGTCCTGAGCTCCCCTAGTTAATGGAGCTAGCAAATTATCTTTCCCCCCTAGTTGCAAATTTTTTCCTTCCCCAAGGCTGGGAGGATGGCTCTACGTGCTCACCAGGGTCTATCTCAGGTCCAGGGATTCAGCCGCTGGAGCTGGTTTGGGGGTGGAGGGCACGGTAAAATATACACAAGTACTTAGCTTTTGCTGGGAGTGCCGTTCTCCTCAAGTTCCAGAGGTGTGAGTGGGCTGTGCAGCTGGCTGCTTCTCCCTGAGGAAACTGTGGCTGAACGCTAGTACCAGCCCACGACTGCCATTGCTGCTGCCGCCGTTCCAGGAATGATGCCTGAGGGCTCCCTGTGATTCATGTATGGTAACTCCTCTCCACTTCTGAACGGTCTCTTCATTCCCCTGCCCCTCAGTTCCTTGTCTAAGCTTGCGTTTGATGCTCAGGGCTCTCAGCTTGTCAGAAATATACTCGTTTCACTTGTTTTTTCGGACCTTTGTTGTAAAGAGGGCTCGCCAGAAGCGTCTGTCTATTCCGCCATCTTGGCTTCACCTCTTTTTAATTGTGTTTTAAGTGAAAGTTTACAAATCAAGTCAACCTCTCATACAAAAACTTATACACACCTTGCTATGTAACCCTAGCTGCTCTCCCCCTAATATGACAGCACACTCCTCCTCTCTACTCTGTATTCCCCGTGTCCATTCAACCAGCTCCTGTCCCCCTCTGCCTTCTCATCTGCCCTCCAGACAGGAGCTGCCCCCATAGTCTCATGTGTCTACTTGAGCCAAGATGCTCACTCCTCATCAGTGTCATTTCCTGTCTTATAGTCCAGTCCAATCCCTCTTTGAAGAGTTGGCTTTGGGAATGGTTCCAGTCTTGGGGTAACAGAGAGTCTGGGGGCCGTGACCTCTGGTCTTTTTATGAGAATTTGAGGTCTGCATCCCACTGTTCTCCCACTCCATCAGGGGTTCTCTGTAGTATTGCCTGTCAAGGCAGTCATTGGTGGTAGCTGGGCACCATCTAGTTTTTCTGGTCTCAGGTTGATTTAGTTTCTGGGTTATGTGGCCCTTTCGTGTCTTATGCTTATATTTACCTTGTGTCTTTGGTGTTCTTCGTTCTCCTTTGCTACAGGTGGGTTGACAACGATTGAGGCATCTTAGATGGCCTCTTGCTAGCGTTTAAGACCCCAGACACCACTCACCAAGGTGGGATGCAGAACATTTTCTTAATATGTTTTATTATGCCATTTGACCTAGATGTCCCCTGAAACCATGGTCCCCAGACCCCCGCCCCTGTTGCTCTGGCCTTCGAAGCATTTTGTTGTATTCAGGAAACTTTTTAGCTTTTGGTTTAGTCCAGTTATGCTAACCTCCCCTGTATTGTATTGCGTGTTGTCTTTCCCTTCACCTAAAATACTTCTTGCCTACTGTCTAATTAGTGAATGCCCCTCTCCCTCCTGTCCCACCCTTGTAACCATCAAAGAATATTTTCTTTTGTTTAACCTTTTTCTTGTGTTCTTATAATAGTGCTCTCATACAATATTTGTCCTTTTGTGACTGACTGATTTTACTCAGCATAATGACTACAAGATTCATCCATGTTACCTACTTTGATCTATAGGTAATATTTTTACTCTTTTGGTGAACTCTCTGGATGAGCATAAGTGTTTGATTTTGAGGAGGTCCCAGTTGTCTGGTTTCTCTCCTTGTATTTGTGCATTGTTAGTGATGTTTTGTATACTGTTTATGTCAGGTACCAGGGCCCCTAGTGTTGTCTGTATTTTTCTTCCATGATCTTTACCTTACAAATTTTATATTTAGGTCTTTGATCAATTTTGAGTTACTTTTTCTGCATGGTGTGAGGTATGGCTCTTGTTTCATTTTTTTGCAGATGGATATCCAGTTATGCCAGCACCATTTATTAAACAGATTGTCCTTTCCCCATTTAACTAATTTTGGCCCTTTGTCAAATATCAGCTGCTCATATGTGGATGGATTTGTGTCTGGATTCTCAATTCTGTTCCATTGGTCTATGTATCTGTTGTTGTACCAGTACCAGGCTGTTTTGACTACTGTGCTGGTTCTAAAATCAGGTAGAGTGAGGCCTCCCACTTTGTTCTTCTTTTTCAGTAATCCTTTACTTATCTGGGTGCTCTTTCCCTTCCAAATGAAGTTGGTGGTTTATTTCTCCATCTCATTAAAAAATGTCATTGGAATTTGGATCAGAATTGCATTGTATCTGTAGATCACTTTGGGTAGAATAGACATTTTTACAATTTTGAGTCTTACCATCCATGAGCAAAGTATGTTTTTCTACTTATGTAGGTCTTTTTTGGTTTCTCACAGTAGTGTCTTGTAGTTTTCTTTGTATAAGTTTTTTATGTCTCTGGTTGGATTTATTCCTAAGCATTTTTCTTCATGGGGGCAATTGTAAATAGTATTGATTTGGTGATTTCCTCTTCGATGTTATCTTTATTGGTGTAGAGGAATTTAACTGATTTTTGTATTTTTATCTTGTATCCTGATTCTCCGCTAAACTCTTTTATGTTTCAGTAGTTTTCTTGAGGATTCTTTAGGGTTTTCTGTGTATAAGATCATGTCATCTGCAAATAGAGATAGTTTTACTTCTCCTTTACCAATCTGGATGCCCTTTATTTCTTTATCTAGCCTAATTGTTCTGGCTAGGACCTCCAGCACAATGTTGAATAAGAGTGGTGATAAAGGGCATCTTTGTCTGGTTCCTCATCACAGAGGGAATTCTTTCATACTCTCTCCATTTAGGATGATGCTGGCTGTTGGCTTTGTATAAATGCCCTTTATTATGTTGAGGTATTTTCCTTCTATTCCTATTTTGCTGAGAGTTTTTATCATGAATGGGTTTTGGACTTTGTCAGATGCCTTTTCTGCATCTATTGATAAGATCATGTGATTCTTATCTTTTGTTTGATGGACTACATTGATCGTTTTTGTAATGTTGAACCATCCCTCCATACCTGGTATGAATCCCACTTGTTCGTGGACAATTATTTTTTTGGTATGTTGTTGAATTCTATTGGCTAGAATTTTGAGGATTTTCGAGTCTAAATCTATGAGAGACATTGGTCTGTAATTTGTGTGTGTGTGTGTGTGTGGTGTCTTTACCCAGTTTTGGTATCAGGGATATGCTGGCTTCATAGAATGAGCTTGGGAGAATTCCATCCTTTTCTATCTGAAATACATTTAGTAGTAGTGATGTTAACTCTTCTCTGAAAGTTTGATAGAATTCTTCAGGGAAGCAGTGAGGTCCAGGGCTTTTTTGTTGTTGTTGTTGTTATTGGGAATTTTTAAATTACCTTTTCAATCTCTCTTGTTTTTTTTTTTTTTTTTTTTTTTATGGGTTTATTTAGTTGTTCTACCTCTGTTTGTGTTATTTAGGTTGGTAGTATATGTTTCTAGAAATTTGTCCATTTCCTCTAGATTTTCAAATTTGTTAGAGTACAGTTTTTCAAAGTATTGTATTATGATTCTTTTTATGTCCTTTGGGTCTGTTGTGGTATCACCCATCTCATTTCTTATTCCAGTTATTTGCTTCCTCTTCTGGTGTTCTTTTGTCAGTGTGGCCGAGGGTTTATCAATTTTGTTGTTCTCTTCAAAGGATCAGCTTTTGGTTGTTGGCTTTCAATTTTTTTTTTTTTCCTGTTCTCTATTTCATTTACTTCTGCTCTAATTTTTATTATTTGCTTTCTTCTGGTGCCCGAAGGCTTCTTTTGCTGCACTTTCTATTTGTTTGAGTGGTAAGGTTAATTCTTTGATTTTGGCCCTTTCTTTTTGGATATGTACATTTATTGCTAAAAATTGACTTCTGAGCACTGCTTTTGCTGTGTCTCAGACGTTCTGGTAAAATGTGTTTTGATTCTCATTTGATTCTATGTATTTCTTTATTTCATCTTTAATTTCTTCTATAACCCAGTGGTTTTTGAGCAAAGTGTCATTCAGTTTCCATGTGTTTGTCTGTTATTGTTCTCTTCTTTTATGACTTTAAGGTCAGAAAAGATGGTTTGTAATTTTTTGATGTTTTGGACTCTGTTTAGGCTTTCTTTATAGCTGAATATGTGGTCTATTGTGGAGAATGTTCCATGTGTGTTTGAAACAAAAGTATACTTGACTGCTGTTGGGTGGAATGTTCTGTAAATGTTTCTGAGGACAAGTTGGTTGATTGTGGCTTTTATATCTTCTATGTCTTTATGGAGCTTTTTTCTGGATATTCTGTCCTTCACCGAAAGTAGTGTGTTGAAGTCTTCTACTAATACTGTGGAGCTATCTCACTTTTCAATGCTGTTAAAAGAGTTTGCTTTATGTATTTTGGAGCCCTGTTGTTGGGTGCATAAATATTTATTATGGTTATATCCTCCTGGTGTATTGACCCTTTAATCATTATATAGTGTCTTTCCTTATCCTTTTTGGTGGATTGTACTTTAAAGTCTATTTTGTCAGAAATTAATATTGCCACTCCTGCTCTTTTTGATTGTTGTTTGTTTGATATATATTTTTTTCCTATCCTTTGAGTCTTTGTTTGTGTCTTTAATCTAAAGTTTGTCTCTTATAGGTGGCATACATGGATAGTGTTTTCTTAAATTCATTCTGCCACTCTCTGTCTCTTTATTGATGCATTTAGTCCATTTACATTCAGCATAATTATTGAAAGGTATGAGTTTAGTGCTGTCATTCTGATGTCTTCTGTGTGTGCATGTTGTTGACAGTTTCTTTGTTCCACTTAATTTTCTGTGCTCAGTCGATTGTCTTTATATATTTTCCTCTTTTTCATTGTTGTTGATTTTGTGTTTGCTAAGGCTTTATAAATTTTTCTTTTTTTAAGGCTTTATGCTTTTCTCGTTTTTTATTTTGATGTGTAGGATTGTTAGTTTCCTTTGTGGTTACCTTAATATTTACCCCTATTTTTGTATGTTTAAACCAAACTTTTATTTCTTTCTATTGCCTTAACTTCCCCTCCATATGAAAGATCTATGAGTACATTTTTTAGTCCCTCTTTTTTGTTTTAATGTTGTCATCTTTTACATAATGACATCTGTTTCCCTATTTTGAGCATTTTAGCTTTGATTTATTTTTGTAATTTCCTTATCTGTGTTGATATCTGGTTGCTCTGTCCTGTATTCTAGTCTTGGGTTGTTATCTGATATTAATGATTTTCTAAGCAGAGGACTTCCTTCAGTATTTCTTGTAATTTTGGTTTAGTTTTCGCAAATTCTTTAAACTTCTGTTTTTCTGGATATGTCCTAATATCGATGTTATATCTGAGAGACAGTTTTGCTGGTTATATAATTCTTGGCTGGCAATTTTTTTCCTTCAAGGCTTTATATATATCATCCCATTGCCTTCTTGCCTGCGTGGTTTCTGCTGAGTAGTTTGAGCTTAGTCTTATTGACTCTCCTTTGTAGGTGACTTTTCATTTATCCCTAAAACCAAAACCCACTGCCTTCGAGTCGATTCTGACTCATAGTGGTCCTAGAAGAAAGAGTAGAACTGCCTCATAGATTTTCCAAGGAGCGCCTGGTGGTTTCAAACTCCCAGCGTTTTGGTTAGCACCCGTAGCTCTTAACCACTATGCCACCAGTGTTTATCCCTAGCCACTCTTAAAATTCTCTCTTTAGTTTTGACAAGTTTGATTTTAATATGTCTTAGTGAATTTCTCTTGGAATCTACCTTGTGTAGGGTTCAATGATCATCTTTGATAAATACCTTCTCATCTTTCAGGATGTCAGGGAAATTTTCTGCCAATGAATCTTCAAAAATTCTCTCTGTATTTTCTGTTATTCCCCCCTGTTCTGGTACTCCAATCACTCATAGGTTATTCCTTTTGATAGAGTCCCACATAATTCTTAGGGTTTTTTCATTTTTTTTAATTCTTTTATTGATTTTTCCTCAAATATGTTGATGTCAAGTGCTTTATCTTTAACCTCTCTAATTCTGACTTCCATTGCCTCAATTCTGTTCCTATGACTTTCTGTTGAGTTGTCTAATTCTTAAATTTTGTTGTTAATCTTGTGGTTTTCTGTTTGCTGTGTCTCTATAGATTCTTGCTGCCTATTATGTTTGTCATTATGCTCTTGTCTAATCTTAAGTGCCTCTATTAATCTGTGTGCTCCTTGGCTTGTTCTGTGTTTTGCATGATCTCCTTCCTGATCTCTTCAAGAGTTCTGTATATTAATCTTTTGTATTCTACCTCTAGTAACCCCAGGAAGTTCTCTTCATCCGAAAGATTTCTTGATTATTTGTTTTGCAAGCATGCTGAATCCATCATGGCCTTTTTAGTGATTTGATATTGACTGTTGTCTCTGAGTCATCAATAAGTTATTGTAATCATTTATTTTGTTTTTGCTCACCGTGTCCAAGCTTCTTACTTTGTTTTGTTTTGATATGCCCAAATAGTCTGGTCATGTGAGCTGGTTTGATTATCAGCGTCTTGGAAGCTCTCACATCCTGTCACCACGTGATAGAGCTGTTACTAGGTATGTGATCCCAGGAGTCCATTTACTTTTCTTGAGTGGATTCAGCACAGGTGTCCTGGTTGTCCATCACTGAGTGTGTGGTGCAGGCTCTCACCTAGAGTTCTAGATGGGTAGGTGTGATTGGAGTAGGCACAGGTATCTGGCTGCAGTAGAGGGTCATGAGTTGAGCAAGGCAGGGGGTTGGTTGCTGCCCCTCAGTGTCTGGGTGGAACGCGTGTCCCTCTTCCTTGAGTGCGTATGTAGGCCGGTTTTGCAGTCACATTATGGGCATCCAATGCTGTTGGCTGTAAGGACTGGAAGGCACCACTTATCCTCAGACCTCTGTTGCTGGTGGCTAGGTGAAGTGGGTAGAGCCGCCAGTCCTCAGGCCCGTAATGTGGGTAGGTTAGGACCCTGCTTAGTAGTCAGGGTGGTGTCAAATATCAGAAATCTACCACTACTCCTTCTAGCTGATACAGCTGAAAATAGGCTTCACATATATAGCCTGTTGTACCATGCTAATGAGGGCCTACCCTCTTGAAATGGGCCCACACATGTCTATGCTGGAGTAAAAGACATTCAGAGTCCATGGAACCCTTATACCTGGGCCTAGGCAAAGAGGCTGTGCCTGTCCTGACTTTCTGCCTTATTGGAACTTGCAGATTATTTTTTCTTGTTTGTTAATTGTTCCAAAGCTGCGAGAATGGCTCAGGGTGCATGATGGGTCCCACTTCTGGCCCGGGGGTGCAGCAATCACTGAAGCCAGACCAGGACCTGAAGCAGAGTGGGGAAGGGGCAGTTACTTTCCAAAATGGGGTGGTTTTTGATCTGCCTGGTAGGTTAGAGGCTTGTATTTATCTTTTGCTGATTGAGCACTGCTCTCGCTGGTTCTGGAGGCTTGAGGCACACTCTGCTGCTCGGTATCTCCTGGTGTGGAAAACACATCCTGAGCCCCACTGCTTGCCTCGCCCTACATGTACCAGCCAATCCAGCCTGCTGGGTGTCAGTGCTGGCCAGGCCAGTTCTGGGAACTCCTCGTTGCTTCTGAAACATCTCTCCTTCCCCCTGCCATTCAGTCCAGTTTACCAAATTTTTCTTACATGTTCAGGGCTCCTAGATTGTCATATATATCAATTCACTTGTTTTTTTTTTTTTTTTTGTCTTTTTTGTAAGAGGGACCACGGGAAGCATCTGACTACTCCACCATCTTGGCCTTGCCTTGCCAATGTATAATAATTTTATGTAGATTTTATTCGTGTCAATTCAACAGGAGCCATTTATTAAAACCATTCTTCTTAAGATAGTTTTGACTAGTTGAGTGTTGTGCCTGCTAATTGTTTTATAGGACAATCTGAAAGTCATTTTACATACAGTTTCTCTATTTTTAAGTTCTAATTATTTTTTTAAATTAATTTAACTCTTGATTGGTTAAGTTGTGTTTTCAGTAGACGTTTAAACATGAAAATATAGGCATTTTCTTTTCTAAACTCTTACAATTCTGCAGATCACATCTGTTTTTTTACATATGAAAGTTGTTAGACTGCTTGGGTGTAAGTTAATATTCTCTATCATGTAGGACTCCACAGGAGAATAACGACCAACTTTACTTTTCTTCCTTTGAAACATGCCTTTTTTTCTTTTTTTTTGAAAGCTTGAATTCCTGTAGGATAATTTTAACAGATTTTGTTAGCATGTGTACAAGTAGTATTTGTTTTCTTCCATTAAATTGGCTTGGAATGTGATGTGCTTTTGCAATTTCTATACTCATATTTTTGTTTTGTTGTGTTCTAGGGCACTTTTCTTCTATTATTGCCTTGGTTACTAGTTTGTTTTTTTTTTTATAAGTGTTTGCATCTATATCAGCAACTCCTATATTCTCACGGTTGTACTCTGTTCTTTAGCTCCTGTAACTATCATCTTTTTTATTTTCACTCTTTTTTGTTTCTTTATTCTTTTACTCTGTATCCAGAGGCATCTTTCGAAGGCTGTCCTTCACACAATTTATTCTGTTTCCTCTATTATTAGCAATTGCAGTTTTTTTTTCCTTTCCTGCAAATCCTCATTTTATTAACCATCTCCCTTTATATTTTATCCTAGCAACTTTTCACTTTAGGCTGTGTTCTTCTTTGACTTTCTCTGCCAGTTGCAAAAGTGTTTATAAAAAAATAACAAGTTTGCTGTTTCACAAAGTTGCAATTTTTGAGAGATAGTGTGAAATTTTATCTTTACATGAGTATTTAATCAGTGCTTTGGGAAAGTAGTGGATGCTATACAGAAACCATCTCTAAATGGAAAGTCTGGCATGGCTAATACATTGACTGTTAAAATCAAGATTCTAAATGATATCAATAATATAAACAAAGTGCTGAAACCAAGATGGATCAATGAAATATGACAGGCTGCCTGAAAATAATTAGCTACTTCAGTACAGGGTAGCGGATGTCTGACTTGGTGTATTTTTAGAATACACATTCAGCTCACTGCTCAGGTCAGTCTCTTGCCCTTCCTGAGCAATCTCATCCACTCTGGGGGTTTCAGCTACCACCAAATACTGATGATGTGACATCTGTGTCCCTGGTCCAGGAGGGGCACCTAGTCTCAACGCTGAGCTCATTAGCTCAATCCCAAAACCTTTCTCCTAACATCACTCATTAGTTGAAAAAATCCCCAACCACCTGGTCTCTCAGGTATTCTTAACCCTAGCCTGTCCTCATTTCCCACCCTGAATCATTTGCCAGCACCTAATGATTTAACCTGTCACCTCAGTATTTCTCAAAATCTTCTCTTCTTTTATATCTTTTGGGAACAGATGTTCCATCACTGTTTACACACCTGGATAGCCACCTTCCTGCCTTTGGATTTTTAAAAATCCATCTTTTCTGCTTTAATTTTATCTAAGACCTTCTGAGTGCCTTTTTAAAAGACACATTTGAGTGTGTTATGTCCCAGCCCCTCCCCAAGAGGGAAAAAAAAACCCGAAAAACCCTGTTAATGATTCCTTCCTAGAAGAAGTGCAAGCTCATTCAACAAAGGCACTGTGGGTTGATAACATTACAACTCTGGCCTGCACTTGCAGCCTCACCTCTCTTCACTCTTTCACGATGGTTTAATCACAACAAATTGTCCTCTTTCTGTGCTTTTGCAATTGTTATTTATTTTTCTCTCCTGGAATATTTTGTTCTCCTCATTCTTCTGGAAAACCCACAATTTTCCATTCGAGAATCTACTAAAGTGCACTGTAGTCTGTGAATTCTTCCATGACCTGTGGATGATCCCATTTTCTGAGGTTTCTCATCACGTTTCATAAACTAGAATTATATGACCAGCTCCCTCTTCAAATTACATGATTAATTATCATGTTCCCTACTCTCTTAAATACAGTCATTTCATCATAGAAGAACCAGTCATTTTCAGGTTAGTCACCCGCCCACCCCCACCCCCAAACACATACATACTTTGATTCTTCAATTTTTCTTGAAATTTTATAGTTTTTCCTGATCTGGTTACAGCCTGCTCTTCCTTGAACTTGAACTGTTCTTGAACTTTTCCAATCTAGTTTGTGTTCTCCTTCTTTAAAATCCCTCCCTGTTTCTACTATGTTGTACTTAATTTTCATTACCTAATATGCTTTTAAATGTTTTTTTTAAATATTTTTTGTAAATGTTTCTTATTCTTATAAAAATTTAGATTAGAAAATCACAAAAATTCTGCCCTCCTCATTAAATAATCAATATTTCCATTTGGAGAAAATAGTTTTAAGTGTCTGGCTCAGCATATTTATGAATTCATTGAGAAAGATAATTTAGGAATAGTGAGATCATGTGTTAACTACTATTTTTTAGTAATATGATTACATTTATTTTTACTGGAATTTGAGGAAAAATAAATAGAAGTAAATCTAAAGATGCTCCTGGATTTTTATATTTTTTTATCGCAAAAGATCTTCATTCCTAAATTATACTTCTCTAGTTGTACAATCAAATTTCAAAAAGTGAAGACATTGGGGTATTTTTTAACTACCTGCTTCAATTATTTGACTCCCTAAGGTGGAAATTAGAAAGGAAATTAACAAACACAAACATCCCCTCTCTTCCCTAAGCATTATTTTCCATTTTTTTGTTGGTTGTAATATTATTTTTCATTGTAAAATTTTATGACATTTACTTTCTTTTTTCTGTAGTTACAATAACCCAGAGTTGCTTAATATTAGTTCTACATGTAAATTAATTTAAGACTTGCTCAACACTTGTACTTTTTTTCAGAATTCATGCCTCATTAATTATCTTGGTTTTGAACAAAACATTTAAACATGTGAAAAAAATAAAAAAAATGATATAACACTATGCCCACCACCCACAAGTGACAAATGTTACTAAATCAATCTTATATACAGTTGAAAACACATTTGAAACTATTCCCAGTATCTTAGGCTGAGTTCTCTAGAGAAGCAAAACCAGTGAAGCATATAAATATATATAGAGAGAGATTTATATGAAGGAAACAGCTCACACGATTATAGAGGTTGGAACGTCCCAAGTCCGTGGATCAGGATAGAGGCCTTTCCCAATTCACAGAGCCTCAGAAGCTGCTGACCCCAGGATCAGTAAGTCAGAGAGCAGGGCTCCTGCTCACGGGCTGTGAAGGTTGAGAATCCCAGGGTCAGCGACAAGACTGTAAGATTTCTCCCGATTCATGTAGCTGCAGGAGTTTGCAAATGCAAGATTGGGAGGTTGGGGAGCAGGACTCTTGCTCACAGGCTGTGAAGATTGAAAAATCCCAAGATGGACAGGTAAGTTACTAGCTCAAGTCCCAAGAACCGGACGTCAGACAAGAGACAGCTGCTTCATCCAGAACAAGCCAACAACCTTGGCAATGCGAGCAGGAAGGAAGTAGGTGCCAGAAGATGGAGAGATGAAGGCTGAGGGGTGGTGAGATGCCACAGGCCCCACCCCTGCCAGTACCACTCAGCAGATTCCATCATGGGGACGATCACATATCAGATTTCAACAGGGAAGTGATCACAACATTATACAACTGCCAAAACACTGAGAATCATGGCCCAGCCAAGTTCACACACAATCTTAACCATCACACCCAGTTTTATTTTTCCTCTACACTGAGACATTTATTGAATTCAGTGTCTCAAAGTGTATGTAAGTGTACATATATATGTGTATATATATGTGTGTGTGTGTATATATATATTTTTATGTATATATATATATAGTCATGTCATGTATGTATACACTACTGACCCAAGCCTGACCCAAACCATGGTATTTTCAATTGCCTCATGTGCATGCAAAAGCTGGACAATGAATAAGGAAGACCAAAGAAGGATTGACACCTTTGAATTGTGGTGTTGGTGAAGAATATTGAGTATACCATGGACTGCCAAAAGAAATAACAAATCTGTCTTGGAAGTAGTACAACCAGAATGCTCCTTAGAAGCAAGGATGGTGAGACTACGTTTCCCATACTTTGGACAGGTTATCAGGAGGTATCAGTCCCTGGAGAAGGACGTCATGCTTGGTAAAATAGAGGGTCATTGAAAAAGAGGAAGACCTTCAACAAGATGGATTGACACAGTTGCTGCAACAATGGGCTCAAGCATAGCAATAATTGTGAGGCTGGAGCAGCACTGGGCAGTGTTTCATTCTGTTATGCATAGGGTTGCTATGAGTCAAAACTGACTTGACTACACCTAACAACAACATATATGTATACACTTATATAAATTTATATACTTAGCTATACATAAATACGTGTGTGTGTGTGTATATATATATATATATCCTGCATGTGTCTCTTAGTTTGGTGTAAAGTAGTGGGTCAGTGAAAAAGTGGAAGACCCTCAACGAGATGGGTTGACACAGTGGCTGCAACAATGGGCTCAAGCATAACAATACTTGTGAGCATGGCACAGGACCAGGCAGTGTTTCGTTCTGTTATACATAGGGGTACATAGGGTCGCTATGAGTCAGGACTGGCTTGATGGCACCTAACAACAACAACATTGTTGTTGCTGTCAAGTTGATTCTAACTCATGACAACCTCATGTGTGCAGAGTAGAACTGCTCCATAAGGTTTTGAAGGCTATAACCTTTCAGAAGCAGATTGCCAGAACTGTTTTCTGAGGCGCCTCTAGGTGGGTTTGAACTGCCAACCTTTCAGCCAGTAGTCGAGCACTTAACCATTTGTGCCTCCTAGGGACTTACAGGATTATTTTAAAATCTTCAAAATATATGTAAATAGAATACTGTAAGTAATCTGCATACAGGAGCTTTTCTGCGTATTTTCTTTTACAATCAATATTTGATACACATAAGTCTAGATCATTTATTTAGATACCATATAGTGGGGTATATTATAACTATAAAAGCATATATACTTACTTATCTATCATTACTAATATTTGGATTTCAATATTTTGTCAGTATTAACAGCACTGCAGTGAACATTCCTGTATGTGTCTTGCTGTGAACACATGGATGTGTTTCTTGGGATATACATCTTGAAATAGAATTGTTGGCTTGTTGGCAAGGGCCTCTTTAATTATATTAGATATTGCCAATTTCTCTCTAATGTGGTTTTGCAAATTTGCATTCTCAAGTTGTGTGTGAGAGTATGCATTGTTTATCAAACTTATGAATAGTTGATGATTTCACACTTCAGTTTTGAAAATCTGATGGGCGTGACATGGTATTTTATGACTATATTAATTTGAAGACTTGATTTTTTTTGTTGATTACATGCAAAGCTAATTTTTTTTCATAAATTGTTTCCATTTGGGTTTCTTCTTCTGCAAATTTCATATTCATATTTTTCTTCACTTTTTAAAATTGGATTATTTGATTTAATTTTATCAATTTTTCATTTATCTGTTATATGTGTACAGATATTTTCTTCCAGTGTGGCTTATATTTTTTGTTTACAGTATCATTTATTGTGAATAACATTTTAATATTTATGTAGTCAACATTATCAGTTATTCTCCTTAGCACTTTTTTCTATTTAAGTATTCTTTAAAAATACTATCCTTAACTTCAGGTCATATGATTTTTTTACACACTATACAGTATTGATTTTTGCATTTAGACCTTTTATCCATCTTAAACTTTTCTTGTAGAAAATTATTTAACCCATATGAATAAACAAGTTTTCCAGCACCAGTTATTGACAAGTTCATGCTTTCCTTAATTTTCTAAATATTTTATTTTAGAATAGTTTATACTTACAGAAAAATTGCAATGATAGTACAGTTTCTACATACTCCTTACCCAGTTTTCCTTATTATGGTACACTTATCACAACTAAGAAGCCAATGTTAGTTTGTTACTATTAAGTTCACCATTTATTTGCATTTCACCAGTTTTTCTCCAATGTCATTCATCCATTCAGGATCCATCCAGGTTACTTCATTATATTTAGTCCTTGTGTTTTTTTATTCTCCTCTGGTCTGTGACAGTTTCTTAGGCTTTCGTTGATTTTGATGACCTTGGCAGTTTTAAGGAGTACTGGGGAGCCCTGGTAGCACGGTGGTTAAGAGCTTGACTGCTAACCTTTTGGTTAGCAGTTTGAATCCACCAGCTGCTCCTTGGAAAGCCTATGGGGCAGTTCTACTCTGTCCTATAGGGTCACTATGAATGGGAATCAACTCTACGGCAATGAGGGGTCAGTTTTGTAGAACGTCCCTCCATTTGGGTTTGTCCAGTGTTTTTTTTCATGATTAGACTAGGTTGTGAATTTTTGAGAGGAAGACCTCAGAGAACAAGTGTGGTATCTCATCATATCAGGGTTATGTCCTGTGGATATGCCTTATCACTGATAATGTTAACCTTGATCACCTGGCCAAAGTAGTGTTACCAGGTTTCTCCAATGTAAATTTACTTTCTCCTTTTTTCCATACTGAACTCTTTAGAAATAAGTCATTAAGCACAGACCACTTTCTGAGCTGAGGAAGTGTTAAGTTCCACCTCCTGAAGGAGGGACTATCTATATAAATTATTTGTAATTCTTCTCTAAGGATGATTTATCCCTTCTCCCCCATTTATCTATTTGATCACTAATTTATAACACTATGGACTCATGAATATTTATTTATTCTTCAAGTCATAATTCAATGCTGCCATGTTTATTTTGTTGCTCAAAGTGTTCCAGGTTTGACCATTGGGAGCTTTTTTGGGTTGACTTCTGTGACCCTTTGGGAAGTTCCCATTCTTGTTTCTTTTTTAGCATTTACTTACTTTCTGCCGCTACCCTAGACTCAACTTGTGTATTCCATGCCCCAGCCCTAGAATTGGCCATTTACCTAAGGAGCCTAGTTCCTTTCATTGACGAATAATATTAGAATCCAAGATACAGGATTGGGGTTGCTTATTACTACTGGAGTATCACTGCTTCTAGGCCCTCTCAGTGAACAGAGCTAGGAAATGTGTGTACATACACTAACACATGTGTACTCATGCATCTATACTTATTTCTTTATCCATCGTATTAAGCTAACCATTAGTTCACAGCGATGCCTTCAACTCGAATCCAGTAACATGTGGTATAGTCTAACTTCCTCTCCTTTCTTATCTGTACCTTCCACTCCAGTAAGGAAAAACCTAGCTCCCACTATCCACCATCCATTAAATTATCTATTCAAGCCCAGTATATATGTACAGCTGTTTCAGAATTATTAACCCTACCAACTAGAACACAGCATTTATGGACAGTTCCTTTTTATTTAGCCTTACGGTTTCCAGTCAAAACACTATTTTCCCAAGTTTCTTGGTTACGTCTGTATTTCCCCATACCATTCAGGTAGGTTAAGTCATTCACTTGTAATGCAGTTAGATTCATCTAGCCCAGTCTGCATTCGATTCTGCATTCCCCCAAACTCTTGGTTGATTTTTTAAATTTTGTATACATTGAGGTTCACTCTTAGTGCTGTAAAACTCTATGGGTCTTGACAATCCCCACTGGTTGGCAGTGCCTCGTCTATCACATGGGGAGACTTTGTTGTTGTCAGGTGCCATCGAGCCAGTTCCGACTCTACGCACAACAGAACGAAACACTGCTGGGTCCTGAGCAATCCTTACAATCGTTGTTATGCTTGAGCTCATTGCTGCAGCCACCATGTCAATCCACCTCATTGAGGGTCTTCCTCTTTTCTGCTGACCTTGTACTCTCCCAAGCATGATGTCCTTCTCCAGGGACTGATTCCTTCTGACAACATGTCCAAAGTATGAAAGACACACTCTCACCATCCTTGCTTCTAAGGAACATTCTGGTTGTACTTCTTCTAAGACAGATTTGTTCCTTCTTTTGGCAGTCCATGGTATATTCAATATTCTTCGCAAACACCAGAATTCAAAGGCATCAGTTCTTCTTTGGTTTTCCTTATTCATTGTCCAGCTTTCACGTGCATATGATGTGATTGAAAATACCATGGCTTGGGTCAGGCGCACCTTAGTCTTCAAGGTGACGTCTTTGCTCTTCAACACTTTAAAGAGGTTCTTTGCAGCAGATTTACCCAAAGCAATGGCTCTTTTGATTTTTTGACTGCTGCTTCCACGGCTGTTGATTGTGGATCCACGTGAAATGAAATCCTTGACAACTTCAATCTTCGTTCGTTGGTCCAGTTGTGAGGATTTTTGTTTTCTTTATGTTAAGGTGCAATCCATACTGAAGGCTGTGGTCTTTGATATATACTCAGAATTCCTTCTGACTGTCCTAGTCCCTTCCAATGATCTATTTGTCTGTCCTTATGTATCATCAGACTTTTGTAATTGCCACAGTAATCTTTGTTTTTTTTCTTTTTCAGAACTGCCTGAGAGCATTATTCTTTCATATAGATTTTAAATTATGCTCCTTTGATTTCCAAAAAAAAATCTACCATACATTTACAGATAAATTTGGAGATAATTGACCTCTTTGTGACATTGAGTCTTTCTAATTGTAAACATAGCATATTCATCTTTCTTTTTTTTTAGTAATATTTTGTATTGTTTTCAACAAAGGTCTTATATATCTTTTATTAGATATAGTTTCTATTTTTATTGCCATTATGAATAGTATACTCGTACCCATTGCTGTTGATTTTGACTCATAGTGACCTTATGGGACAGAGTAGAACTGTCCCATATGTTTCCAAGGAGCAGCTGGTGGACTTGAACTACTGACATTTTGGTTAGTAGCTGCACTCTTAACCACTGTGCCTCCAGGGCTGTATCTTTATTATATGCTGTATTCATTATTACTCTTCTATTGGGAAATAACTGTCTTTTCCTTAGTTCATTGTCATTTTTTGTCATAATAAAGGGTCCATACATATATGGGCATATTTCTAGACTTGCTATTTCCATCCCTTTGGTCTATTTATCTATTTCATGAAAAGACCAAACTGTCTTAATTCCTAGAATTTTATAATAGACCTAGGCATCTGTTAGAGCCACTCTTCCTCCAATCTAGTTTCACTTCAAGAGTATTTTGGTTACTTTATTAGTTTCCTGGAGCTGCTCTAACAGAATACTGTAATTGGGTAACTTATAAAAGCAGAAATTTCTGTCTTACAGTTCTGAAGACTGAGAATCTGAGATCAGGGTGTCTGCTGTGTTGATTCCTTCATGGGGCTCTGAGGAAGAATCTGTTCCATGCTTCTCTCTTAGATTCTAGTGATGGCTGGTGATCCTTGGTGCTCCTTGGCTTGTAGATTCATCCCTTCAATCTCTGCCTCCATCTTCTCATGATCATCTTCCCTCTGTGCACCTGTGTCTCTTCTCTTTTATAAGTATACCCTGCTCCAGTATAACCTCATAATATAAATGATAATATCTTCAAAGATCCTATTTTGAAACAAAGTCATGTTCACAGGTAGTAGGTTTTAGGATTTCAGCATATATGTTATGGAGACACAATTTAATCCGTAACAGTTATTCTTGGTTCTTTCACTTCCATATATGTTCTTTGGATCTCAAGCTTCACAAAAAGTTACTGTGGGGCATTTGTTTCATGGCTTCAAACCTGTTCATTCTGGTTCCAGCCACTGCTGAGAATTTGCGTTTCTAACAAGTTCCCTGCTGAGAATTTTTGAGGAATCAGATTCTACATTTTACCAAGATCCCCAGATGATTCTTATGTATGACTCCCTGGGAACTTGTTAGAAATGCAAATTCTCCACAGAGGTTCAAACCAGAATGAACCAGTTTGAAGCCCTCATTTGATTCAGGGCTTCAAACCAGTTTGTTCCAGTTTGAGCCCCTGCTGAGAATTTGCATTTCTAACAAGTTCCCGGGGATGCTAAGGCTGCTGGTTACAGGCTGATTCTGAGAGCCACTGGTAGAACAGTGGGTCTCAAAATTTACTATGCATAAGAATCACCTGAGAATCTAGAGTCTAATGCAGTGTATCTGAGGTGTAAAAGCAAATTCTCAGCAGGGGCTCAAACTGAAATGAACTGGTTCAAAGCCCCAGTTTTTTTGTATTGAATTTATAGGTTGATTTGGGAAGAAATTCTGTCTTACAAGACTGAGTCTTCCAATCAATGTAAATGGTAATCCTTCCATTTATTTCAGTATTCTTTCTCTCAATTTAATTTTTCTCAATACTGTTTTCTTCCATAAAGTCATAGTACATCATTTTTCAGATTTATTATTGAGTAATTGACATTTTCATAGTAAGAGGCATCTTATAATTTTTTACTTTACTTTGTCCCTTCATGTTACTAGCATACAGAAAAACAAGTGATTTTATGTATTGATTTTAAACCCAATTATTTTTCTCAAATATCTTATTAATTCTATTTGTTGGATTTTCTATGTACACAATCATGTCACTTGTGAATAATCAGAATTTCATGTTTTTTTTCCCTAGTCCTAAGAGCTTTATTATTTTTTTATCTTCCTTTAATGCATTAGATGGAATCTCTGTTGAATAACATTAATGTTAGTGATGTTAGTGAGCCTATTAATTTTGTTTCTTGTCTCAAACGGGGGAAAAAAAAAAACCCAGTCCCAGTGCTGTTGAGTCGATTCCGACTCAGTTCTCAATATATTGCCATCCAGGATAAAGCTTGATATGTTTCTATAAAAAACACCAAACCCATTGCTGTTCAGTCGATTCCGTCCTAGCAACTGTATAAGACAAAGTAGAACTTCAAAGGTTTCCAAGGAGTGGTGGTGGATTTGAACTGCTGACCTTTTGGTTAGCAGCCGAACTCTTAACCACTGCACCACCAGGGCTCCAACATGAATAGATGTTACATTTTATTAATGCTTTTTTTTTGTATCTGTGAAGATGACCATAGGTTTTCTTTTTATCCTTTAATAGCTAGTGTGGCATACTACATTGGCATTTCTAATGATACACCAACTTTGCATTCCAGAAAAAAACCCAGTCACGTCAAAAATGTTTATCTTTTTTAAAAATAAAATATATTGCTGTATTCATTTTCCCTGGAGAAGAACATCATGCTTGGTAAAGTACAGGGTCAGCAGAAGAGGGAGACTGTCAGTGAGATGGATTCACACAGTGACTGCAGCAATGGGCTCAAGAATAGCAGCGATTGTGAGCATGATGCAGGACTGGGCAATGTTTCTGTTATATATGGGGTTGTCATGAGTCAGAATGGACTTGAAGGCACCTACCAACAACAACATTCATTACCCTGATATTTTGTTTAGGATATTTACATCTATATTTATGAGTAAGTTTGGCCTGTAGTTTTCCATTCTCCTGCTGTTTTTGTCAGGTTTTGTTAATAAATTATGCTGGTTTCATAAATTATGCTCATAAATTGTGCTTAGGAGTATATATTTGTCGGGTTAGTTTAAGCTATATTCTTGTAACAATTAAATGACAAAATGTCTTAAGATAATTCATTTCTGACTTGAATCACAGTGAAATCTAGTTCGGGTGGCTCATTTGGCATCATGACTAAGAGATCCAGAATCAATAGATATTGTTAGGATGTCACATTAAATGGGTGGTTTCTGAGGTTGTGATGGAGGTAGAAATGAGTATATAGACTCAGGTTTTATGGCGTCGTCTAGAATTTTTGTGGATCATTTCTGCTCATATCCCTTTAATTTGTATTTAGTCACATGGCCCCAATTTTACTGCCAAGGAAGGCTGCAAAATATAGCGTTCCTTTGTGCCCAGTGAGAGGAAATAATTTTAATCAGCATCTAGATCTACTTATCACAGAAGGAAACCTTCATTTCTTAGTCTCTGCAAGAGTTTGTTGAAGATTGGAAATATTTAGTTCTTGAATATTTGGTAGAGCTCTACAGTTACGTTATCCGGGCCAAAAGATACCCGTGTGAAGATATCAAATTATTGGTTTAGTTGCTTTAATGCTTGTAAGACTGACTCTTCAAGTTTTCTATTTTTCTCATGTCATATTTTACCAGAGATCTTCAGTGCAGTTTCAAGCACTGGTTAATGATCAGCAACCATGGAAACCTGAAGTGGATGGAATGACAGTTTTATTTACCTCTGCTGCTTCTAATGAGGAAAGGAGAAAAAAAGGAAAAATGCTTTAAAGTGGATTTTACTACTTTTGTCTGGTCCACAGCACCATGTCTAAGCTCGACAGTGATCAGAACACCTCCTAAGTCCCATGCTTCTATACTAAGGGCTCTAACGCAATATTGTGAAGATTGGCTCATATTTTCTTTGTCAGGAACAAAACTTTAAAAAAATTCGTTCTTAATGTCAAGTGATCATTTCTCCTGTTGGTTTGTATTTTGTCGTTGAAAATGACCTGGAATTCACCATATCAATTTTGACACACACATCCCTCAAACATATCCGCAGAAGGAGAAGGTCACCTTCACTTTTGTTTACGTGAAATTTTATTTCCCTGATTTTTTTTCCCCCTGTATGTTTACAACAGGCTTCTAGAACTTTCTGGAGAATGAGATCTATCTTGTTGAATCTATTTCAGGCAGAGATATAAGGAAGATCTGTTGGAACTGCTGCATATTGGAAGGAGTGAACTGAGTGTGAGGGTTACTGCCCCCATGTTACCATGGGAACCGTGTATCACTTAAAGACTGGTTGTAAAGAAAGGATGCTTTACCAGGCTGGCTGAGGCAAACTGGGAAACAAAGTAGAAAAGAATCTTGACGGAAAATGTAGGATGTCCTTCACATCCTTTGAAAGTGAGAAATGATCACAACTGAAAGGCTGTCTAGCCATGAGCCATCTTCCCCGGGGAAGGGTGCCAAAAAAGGCTCTTCTTGTACATTTAAACAGAAGTCTCAGAACAGACAGGCCTGTGAATTCCTTCAGGTCTCCATGTTCTGTGAACTTGACTGCACCCCAGATGTGACTCAGCCCACTCAGGTCTATGTTGCTGGGGTTGTCCAGGCAGGCATGGAGTTGGCCATTGCCTGTGCTGGGGAAGGGTGCCTGAGGTCTCCGTGTCCTAACTACTCACCCCATTTGGAAATCACAATGTTGTTTTTCCACTTAGCAACATAGTCTGGCTGTGTTTACAAGGGAGTAGAGAGAGTGGGAACACTAACATCTGCTCCATGAGATTTTTAATTTTTTTTAAAAAGCTAATGCATATAAAAGGGCAGGGGCAGAACTGGATACTGGGAAGGTTCTCAGAAAACTCAGTGCTAATTTTCTCTCTTCCTGGGTTCAGATTAGCTGGAGAACAGGCTTATAATGGAGCCAGGGGAATGAATGTGGATAGATAGGAGGGTTGGGCTAGGTCCTGGAGGGCCTTGGATACCATGTCAAGGGTTCCTACATTTAATTACTGGGTTAATGAGGCTTTCATTAGCCTTTGATTAGGTTGGTCGTGGTAACAGTGGCACACTTGAGAGATGAGTTTGTGTGAACAGACTGGCAGTGGAAGCAGGAAACTCCTGGGACAGGGGAGGCATGAAGGTATGGTACCAAGGCACAAGTGGAAGGGGCACTAGTGGGGAAAAGGCAGCAGTAAACAAAGATGCAGGAAAGGGTCTAACAATGCTGATGGAATGTTACCTGGAAGGAGAATGAGGGTGAAGGGTGTTAAGCTCGTCCTTCCAGGATTTGCTTGCTGCCTGATTCCTTTGCTTCATTCTGCATCCCCTTCCTACTTTGCACACACTCATCCTCACGTTTACCCTTCAGAATTACTGGTAACTGAAGGGCCCCCCTGGATTGACTGGAGAAGCTGGGCATTGAGAAGAGGATCGAGTTGGTGGCTAAGTTTACAGTACAGTTAGTGGAGCCTGAGCTGTCTTCCTGGGCCAGAACTACAGGAACGATATACACCTGTGCTAACCCACACAGGAACTATATACACTTGTGCTATATATAGGAACTATATACACCTGTGCTAACCCACACAGGATGCCTTCACTGTCTACTCCTGCTCAACTGTCCCATTATTTATAGGAAGTGAGGTTACTTCTGAGGGGCTGGGGTAGGTGTGTTAATGCCACCACAGTGACTCTTGTAGGTGGTGTGCCGATGTATCCTGTAGTTAATGTATGGACATGTTCTAACTTGGTTATATCACTGGATCCTCTTCTGGGTTTCTTCTTAGCTAGCTGGGTGTCATTTTCTCTGAAAATATTCTTTCCTCACTCCCCAATCCCTACCAGCAACACATTTTCCCTAGCAGACTGGGACTCCCATGCCTCTGTGTACTTACTTCTTCTGCTTGAAAGACCCTGCTCCCCTGCTTCTCAGGGTCATGGTATCTGTCCCTTAAGACTGGTTTTGTTTGTTACCTCCTCACAGAGGCCTTCTACATCACTCTAGGTTGAGTTGAGAAACAACTAAAAATGTTCCTCTATTGTTCTTGGTGAGGTCAGGGTTGTTAAACCCAGAACCTTCTGAGTCTCCTGCAGAGCCATGTGCTTGTCATTCTGGATGTTAGTGAATTCCCAGTGAAGATATTGGAGACTGAAAAACCAGGAAGACTGGGGACAGAACTTTATACAAGAGCCACATTTAGGGTATGGCAGAGGAAGAGGAGGGGCTGCCCATTGTTAAAGAGGTAAGAGAGGTCTGGGAAGCTTGGATGTCACTGTATTCAAGGAACAGACATGGTGGGGATGCAGTAGCATTCAGCTGTATCAGTGCTGGTGTGGGGGATGTGGTCGGGGGTGGATATCAGAATCCCTGGGGGATTTTGAAACTATGCCCTCCCACCACTGAGAATCATTGCCATGGCAGTTAGTGCTTGTTGCTTAGGTGTGATGTATCATATGAGGCTAGAAATAACACTGAAATTAGATGACCAGTAAAGTAATTGGCATTCTTTGAGAGCCTGCTTTCTCTAGTGTCAGGTGTAGATTATCTAGGATGCTGCATGTTAAGCAGCAGCATGGAACTTGGCTAAGTGTAGCTACCTCTCCTTTACCCATTGAGAGGAAAATAGAATCACATGCTAAGGTGTAATTTACATTTCAAAAACTATAAGCCAAAGTTGAAGAAGTGAGGAAATACTGGTATTTACAAATTTAACGGTGGGAGGAAGGGAAGAGCGCAGTAGCTTGCAGAGGTGTTGGTAGCAGGGGCATGTGGGAAGGAGTCCAGGTAAATTTGGATGTAGTAGTTACAATTTTGAGATGAGGCCAGATCAGGTGAGGCTTTTAGAGTGAGAGTAGCCAAAGGCAAGAGAAACGGGCTGATTGATGGGGCAGAGTTTCTAAGGAGACCAGAGAAGACAAGTTAAGAGTGGGTTTCAACTGGAGAAGAGAGCCAGGGAATATAGTTACCAAGTCCACTTGAGGGGGTGAGACCAATTTCAGAAGGAGCCAAGAGTCAGGCCCATCTTTGAGTATTTGTCTTACTAGAAGTCAACTGATCCTAGCTTTCCAATTCATGTCCCTAACTCTGAGGAGGGACAGTAGGGAACCTCAGCCCAGGACCATAATTCCCTTTGAACATATTCGAAGGAGGCCAGTGGAGAAGGGGAGGAGCCCTGGTGGTGCAGTGGTTAAAGTGCTTGGCTGCTAACTGAAAGGTCAGTGGTTCGAAACCACCAGCCACTGTGTGGGAGAAAGATATGGCAACTTGCTTCCATAAAGATTGCAGCCTTGGAAATCCTATGGGGCAGTTGTATTCTGTCCTACAGGGTTACTATGAGTCAGAATCCACTTGACGGCAGTGGATTTGGTTAATGGTTTGGTGGCGAAGAACTGAATACATTATCTTTAGCCTTTTATCTTTTCTTTCAGGACATCGATAAGATGTATTTCTCTCCTGAATCATCCCAGCTGAGGTTTTCTACTGCCGCATATTGTTACTGTTGTTAGGTGCCATTGAGTGAGTTCTCACTCATAGCAACCCTATGTACAACAGAACAAAATACTGCCCAGTCCTGTGCCATTCTCACAATCATTATCCTTGAGGCCATTGTTGCAGCTGCTGTGTCAATCCATCTCGTTGAGGCTCTTCCTCTTTTTTGCTGGCCCTCCGCTTTACCAAGCATGACGTTCTTGTCTAGGGATTGGTCCCTCCTGATAACTTGTCCAAAGTATTGCCACAACGTGTCTATCAGTTTATCATACCGTGGTAGCTTGTGTGTTGCTGTGATACTAGAAGCTTTGCCACCAGTATTTCAAATACCAGCAGGGTCACCCTTGGTGGACAGTTTCAGTGGAGCTTCCAGACTAAGACAGCCTAGGAAGAAGGGCCTGGCAGTCTATTCCTGAAAAAATTGGCCAGTGGAAACTTTATGAATAGCAGCGGCATATTGTCTGATACAGTGCCAGAAGCTGAGCCTCTAAGGTTGAAAGGTACTCAAAATATGACTTGGGAAGAGCTGCCTCCTCAAAGTAGAGTCAACCTTAATGACATGGATGGAGTCAAGCTTTTGGGACATTAATTTGCTGATGTGGTATGACTCAAAATGAGGAGAAACAGCTGCAAACATTCATTAATAATTTGAATGTGGAATGTACAAAGTATGAATCTAGGAACATTAGAAGTTGTCAAAAATAAAATAGAACACATAAACATTGACATCTTACGTATTAGTGAGCTGAAATGGACTGGTATTGGCCATTTGATATCAGACAATCATGTGGTCTACTATGCAGGGCATATTGGCCAGCAGGAAAGTTGTAATTCCTCTTGACTGCCCAGCAGGGCCCTGAGCCTCCTGCTCCAGTGAGTTCTTAATTGAAAGATTTCTTAGTGATGATTCCATTCTTACAGAAAGCCTACCCCAGGCCTTGCTTAAAGTTTGTGTGTGGGGGTGATGGTGGTGGCAGTGGAGGTAGAAAAAAGGAATTCTTGTCCTCTGAGTGCCAGGTAATTAAGAATCAGAAAAAAAAATCTTATGTGCATGTGACCTTGTTAAGCCCATTCTTTTTCTTGGTGTCTGAGGAGGCTCTGTCACCATTACTCTTTCTAACTTCTTATTTTTTGTGTCTCAAGATGCAGCTCCATCAACTCCTCTGTAATCTCACCAGTCTACACAATGGACGGCATCCTTCTTTACTCCGTCATGGCCTGTAATCTTCCTACTCCCTGGAATGTTCTTAGCAGGTTATTTACTTGCCAATGTTCTTTCCATGCATGGCTCAGATCATAAACATTACTTCTTAGGGGAGGCTCAGGTTCAGACCCAAGATTCCATTCTCTCTGGAGAAGGTTCCATCCCAATATCCGGAGGCACTTATGATTCCAAACATCTTGAGAGTAGAACCTTGGTGGGTTAAAAATCATATAGGTTTTGGTACTAGAATGATGCGGGTATATATTTTAGCTTTGTTTCCATTGGCCCTTAGGTAGAAACATAAATCCCTTCTTTATAAGGCTGTTGAAAGAGTTAATAGAAACAACTACATGAACCAAAGGAGCCCTGGTGTGCCATGGTTAAGCACAGGGCTGCTAACTGAAAGGTCAGAGGTTTGAACCCACCAGCCACTCCACGGGAGAAAAGACCTGGTGATCTGTTCCTATAAGGATTACATTCTAGGAAACCTAATGAGGCAGTACTTCTCTGTCGTATAAAGTTGCTGTGAGTCGGAATTGACTTGAAAGCACAGAAAAATAACATCAGTGTATCCAGGAACTGACTGAGCTCTAATCTCTGCCCTCCTTCTTCACCTCCCAGATCACAAGGGCTACTCATGACAGACCCCCCTCTTTCTGCTTTCTGGACCCTACTTTGATAGAAATTCATTAAAACTTACCTGTCCCAGCCCAACTTCATCTCTTTCCTGTTGAGCAGTTTGGGTCCCAGGATTTTGGTTTAGAAAGAGATTCCAGATTTAGCACTGAGGTGGCGCTGGCTGTTTAGGGCATCAGGAAATCCTGCTCTGAGATTATCAGAGGAGGCCTGTCACACAGCGGCCCCTTGCAGCCTAACCTAAAATGTCCAGGCAGGTTAGAATGTGCAGCCCAAGCATAGGAATGGAAGGATTGTTTTCTCAGCTCATCTGTAAACAGGAGCTACTTGAGGTCAGCTTTTTTGCTAGGCTTCATTTATTGTATTCCTTCTTAAAGCAGAAAAATGATGGTTCTGATAACTGTGCCTGCCATTAACTAATGGCAAACTAGTGACTAATTGTGCTTGACTCTTGTGAGCAAGTGAAATTAATTGTCCTTGCAGAGACTGGCTCCTGAGGACCTGAGGGAGAGCAGAAACTCTAACATGCAAAGAACCAGCCATATGAAAATTCAGACTCTAAACCCCAAGCCTGACTGTGGAACTTCAGTTCCCAGTTATGGCCTCACGTCCAGCTCCAGGCACACACATGGTGCCTGGAAGGCTCACAGCACCTGCCACTAGCCCCTTGACACTGACAGCACTGCTGGCCTCTTAATTTGCTTCATGAGCCAAAAAAGCAAAGTTGTCCTTCTCTTGCACACCTGAAATGGGTAGCCCCCAACTTTGCCTATGCAGGTTAAGTCATACCAGGGTTTGCAACACTTTTATACCAGGGGCACTGCTGGTTAATGAAAGGATGTTATTCCTCTTATCCCTGAAGGTAGTGTTGACCTCATCATGTTTATGATCTCCATCTGTTTGGGAGAGATAAACATGGAAAAGAGAAGGTAGGGTTTTATTCTCCACCACATAAAGATATCTTAATTAACTTCCTTTATCATTTTTCCTAGACATCTCCCTTAAGGAGCTGGAGGCACATTCTGCAGGGCTGAATCAGGGAACCCACTCCCCCAAGTGACACCCACACAATGTCATTTCTCAAAGCAGCAGTCAAGCTTTGAGCTTTAAGCTCAAGCTCCTCCGACATTTTCTTGCCCCAATTGAGCTCTTCATTGTCATTTAGCCTGGGAGAGGCTGGATGTTTCTGCTTTAAGAAGGAATACAATAAACTAATCTTTCATGCTAGATTGTCCGTGCAGGGTCAATTACTAGCCCTAATGCATCTCATTGCTTCTTCTTATGTGTTTGTTACCAGAGGGTAGGTGTTAACATCAGGTTTCTTTTGGACCCTCCTCTCCAACAGTGCGATTAGTTTCTGAAAACTTTCCCCAAGATAGGTTTCTCTTCTTTCTAGGCTATTTTCCTAAGAGGAAATTACACAAACCAGCAGTACTGAGCCTGATGGATGGGCTCTTATCTGCTTCGAAACAGCTGTAGCACCATTGATAGGGCATGCACACGAACCCAGAAATGAGCTCTAAAAAATAATTTTCAGTAAATTCCAATTGAATATATCATCAGTTTAGGCAGAACGATTCTCTAAATTTCTGAGCTTCACGCCTGGAGTTTGTCCTGACATATAGCTCCTCCTAGGACCAAGGACCTAGTGTGTCTTTGGCTACGATTCACATTAATATGGAAACAGCCTCACACAGGCATACACTGGATGTGTCAGTGGCACAGTCAGTAATCCACTTGACTCTGCTATGGATGGGTTGGAAACCCTGGTGGTGTAGTGGTTAAGGGCTATTGCTGCTAAACAAAAGGTCGGCAGTTTGAATCTACCAGTTGCTCCTTGGAAACCATATGCAGCAGTTCTACTCTGTCCTATAGGGTTGCTATAAGTCAGAATCAACTCAACGGCAATGGGTTTGGTTTTTTTTGGTTTGGTATGAATGCATTTGGAGTCCCTGGGGGGTGCAAAAGCTTAAGTGCTTGCCTTTAACCAAAAAGTTGGTAGTTTGTGTCCACTCAGTGTTCTTAGAAGAAAGTCCCGGTGATCTGCTTTCCAAAGGTCACAGCCTTGAAAACACTATGGTTCTACTCTGCACGCATGGGGTCGTCATGAATCAGAAGCAACTCAGCAACAACTGGTTTGGCTTTGTGGTATGGATGGATTTATGTAGCACTTTATTTAAAAATAAACCTACACTGTCCAATCTTAACTTCTCTGTGGAAATGTGCTAACTGGTATTTCAGAAAGGATGGGTGATCTCATTCCACAAAACAATACCTCTGTGATCCTAAACAAGTCCCTTAACCTCTCAGAGCCTCAGTTTTCTTATCTCTCAAATGGCGATAATTAATTGCAGTCTATTTCATAGGGGGGTCATTTTGATCAATCAAGGTAATCTATGTGATGATTCCTCAGATTTTCTAACATGCAATATAAGATATAACATAAACATTTTATAAACCACCAATCTGTGGAATGAGACTTTTATAATTTGTCTTTCTTGAGGCTTGGTCTCTGTAGGAGGATATTCTAAATATGTTCTCACTTACTTGATTTTCCTTAACACATCTTTCCTGGGCACCTGGTCTGTGGGCAGCCTTCTCAGGGACACCTGGAACGGGGGGGAAGATGCAGACATTTCCCCCTAGGGGAATACAAAGAGAGAACACACTGGTACACTACTTTGTAGCTAGTGGGCAAGTCAGAGCATAAGAGCCATAGAAAAGGCCTAGAGAGACGGGAGAGCTCACATATACAGTCTGGAATGGTAGGCAGAATGGAAGCATAAAGGAAGTCACATTTGGACTTGGACATATAGGGAAAGTGGGACAGGTAGAGAAGTAGGAGAGAGGAGAAATGATTTTTAAGTAAGGTTAAAAAATGGATCTATAAATTCAGAAGATTAATTCTGTATATAACTGTACTAAAGTACAGAAAGACTACAATACTAGAAGCCTAATAGGAGAAGCCCCCACATGCAACAAAATTCTGTTGAAGATCATTCAAAAGTGGCTGCAGCCATCTAAGATGCATCAATTGGTCTCAACCCACCTGGATCAAAGGAGAATGAAGAACACCAAGGTCACACGATAACTATGAGCCCAAGAGACAGAAAGGGCCACATGAACCAGAGAGTTACATCATCCTGAGACCAGAAGAACTAGATGGTGCCCGGCCACAACCGATGACTGCCCTGACAGGGAGCACAACAGAGAACCCCTGAGGGAGCAGAAGATCAGTGGGATGCAGACCCCAAATTCTCACAAAAAGACCATACTTAATGGTCTGACTGAGACTAGAGGAATCCCAGCGGTCATGGTCCCCAAACCTTCTGTTGGCCCAGGACAGGAACCATTCCTGAAACCAACTCTTCAGATGTGGTTTGGACTGGACAATGGGTTGGAGAGGGATGTTGGTGAGGAGTGAGCTTCTTGGATCAGGTGGACACTTGAGACTATGTCGGCATCTCCTGCCTGGAGGGGAGATGAGAGGGTAAAAATGGACACGAAAAGAGAGAGTGAAGGGAGAGAGCAGGCTGTCTCATTAGGGGGAGAGCAATTGGGAGTATGAAGCAAGGTGTATATAAGTTTTTGTGTGGGAGACTGACTTGATTTGTAAACTTTCACTTAAAGCACAATAAAAATTAAAAAAAAAAAAAAGTGGCTGCAGCAGTATATCGACAGGGAACTACCAGAAATTCAAGCTGGATTTAGAAGAGGACGTGGAACCTGGGCTATCATTGCAATGTTAAATGAATCCTGGTTGAAAGCAGAGAAGACCAGAAAGATGATTACATGTGTTTTATTGACTGTGCTACGGCATTTGACTGTGTGGGTCATAACAAATTATGGATAATGTTGTGGAGAATGTGAATTCCAGAACACTTATTTGTGCTCATGAGGAATCTGTACACGGATCAAGAGGTAGTCCTTTGAACAGAACAAGGAGATATTGCATAGTTTAAAGTCAGGAAAAGTGTGCGTCAGGGTTGTATCCTTTCACCATAACTATTCAATCTGTATGCTGAGCAAATAACCCAAGAAGCTGGACTATATGAATAACAGGGCACCGGGGTGCAGGAAGACTCATTAACAATGACATGGCCTTGCAGATGACACACCTTGCTTGCTGAAAGTGAAGAGGACTTCAAGCACCTACTGATGAAGATCAAAGACCACAGCCTTCAGTATGGATTACACCTCAACATAAAGAAAACAAAAATTCTCACTACTGGACCAAGAAGCAATATCATGATAAATGGAGAAAAGATGAAGTTGTTAAGGATTTCATTTTACTTGGATCCACAATCAACACCTATGGAAGCAGCAGTCAAGAAATTAAAGGATGCATTGCATTGGGCAAATCAGCTGCAAAAGACCTCTTTAAAGTGTTGAAAAGAAAAGATGTCACCTTGAGGACTAAGGTGCACCTTACCCAAACTATGATGTTTTCAATCGCTGCATATGCATGTGAAAGCTGGACAATAAATAAGGAAGACTGAAGGAAAATTGATCCTTTTGAATTGTGGTGTTGGCAAAGAATATTGAATATACTATGGACTGTCAAAAAATGAACAAATCTGACTTGGAAGAAGTACAACCAGAATGGTCCTTAGAAGCAAGGATGGCAGGACTGTGTCTCACATACTTTGGACATGTTATCAATCCCTGGAGAAGGACATCATGCTTGGTAAGGTAGAGGGTCGGTGAAAAAGAAGACCCTCAACAAGGTGGATTGACACAGTGGCTGCAACAATGGGCAAAAGTATAGCAACAATTCTGAGGGCGGTACAGGACTGGGCAGTGTTTTGTTCTGTTGTGCATAGTGTCCCTGTGAGTTGGAACCAACTCAGTGGCACCTAACAACAAAAATATGAGAATACTACAATACTCAGGACAGATAAAGAAACTCTAAAAGAGTAGCAGTAGGAATGTCAAAAAAAAGAAAAGAAAAAAGGCTGGGGCTGGGGCTGGGACAGCAATTGGCAGTAGAATCCTGTTGATTAAATGTGGCAGATGTAGAAAGGAAAGGAAAGGATTATTAAGCAATCCTAAGACTTCACATTTGGGGAGTTAAGAGGATGTCAGGTTCCTCAAAGGAGGAAGGGAAATCAGGAGGAAGAGCTGGCTTTGGAAGAGATGGTCGAGTGGTGGTGATATTAGAGTGGGGGATCCATATTTTGGCCTCTAGGAGGTGCTTGTTGCAGCCCGGTAAGAGGGCTTAGGGGATAAGGTGAAAGCAACAAACCATCTATAAGTGGATATGATGAGAAAGGGGAGAGGAAAAAGTAAAGCAAGCCAGCATATTATCAAGATGGATGCCCAGGGACAAGGCAGTTTCTAGGCAGTGGTGGTCCACAAAATCCAGTGTCCTATCAAGACAGAGGAGCCCATAGGTTGGGGGTGGAAGCTGACATCAGGTGAATGTGAGCTGGGGAGCCTGATGCAGGACCTGAGGGGTTCTCAAGGGATTCCCCTGTCATTCTCATGCTTTCGTAGACCACTTTCCGCTGTCCTCAATTTTGTCTTTATAGACCCAGGAGACTATGTCTTATTGTTCTTTCGTGCCTGGGTCCCTTGTGTACCCATTTCAAACTTCTGATGTTGCTTTTTGGTCCTTTTTCTGAGATACCTCCTTTTCTAGACTTTTGAGGAAAAGTATTAAATAAAGTTAATAGTTTTAAAAAACTTCTTATAGTCTTCACTATATTATTATGTACCATAAGGTCTCCAAGAGGGGACTATAGTGTTCATCATTTTCCAAACAAATTTTAGACATGAATTAAAAAAAAAAACGCAGAAGTAATTTAAAAAAAAAGAGGAAGAAAATTCAATAAACTCATTTGATATAGATATTTGCACTACATTTTTGAAAGAAATAAAATACTATTTTATGACACAATTTTGCCAGCATCTATCACCGTGTCTAACCCACAGAATATGTTGTTGCATGAAAACCAGAAATGAGCCCAGCAGTCCACCTTCACTAAGGGCATTGCAGAGCTTATGCCTTAGGCTTATCACTGAAAAAATTTTGAAAATTTTTCCACTTTAATAATTTAAATTACTATATGGATCAAAAGTATTGTTTTTCCACTTTAACCAAAATCCAAACCCATTGCCATCGAGTTGATTCCGACTTACAGTGACTTTGTAGGACAGAGTAGAACTGCACCATAGGATTTCCAAGACTGTAAATCTTTACGGAAGCAAACTGCCACTTCTCTCTCCCATGGAGCAGCTTGTGGGTTCAAATTGTCGACCTTTTGGTTGGGAGCTGAGCACTTTAGCCACTGCACCACCAGGGATCTTTTCCAGTTTAGGTTATAATTATTTGGTATTTAGCTTGTTTTTGTTTCCTTATATTAGGACCTTCTTTTTAAGGGTGCATTCATTTTAGGAACTAATGATTTGTGAAATCCATTTTAGGAAGCTGCAAGATTTCTGTTCATGATTATACAGCCCAGGAGGGTAGGATGCAGGATCTAGAGAAGCAGAGCCCTCTGGGAGATGGGAGCCTGCAGTTCTTCCTTAGAATCTCTGATCTAAGAATGGGAAAAACAGGACCCACGACGCCAGTCTGAGGTAGGAAGTCATGAGGAGAAAGGCAGGGAGTTGAACTAGAGGCACAAGAGGATTAAAAAAAAAAAAAAAAGATCAGGAGACTGGAAGGAGGGGTGTGAGGAGCTTCTATGATCTTGTCTTGGACAAGTTGTGCTGGTTCCCCCAGTATTGTGTACTGTATTACCCTTCAACAAAGTTACCACGGGGATCACAATAGAGGATCCCAGACAGAGCTGGAGAAAAATGTAGAACAAAATTCTAACTCACACAAAAAAGCCAGACTTATTGGCCTGACAGAGACTGGAGAAACCCTGAGAATATGGCCCCCAGACATCTTTTAGCTTAGTAATGAAGTCACTCCCAAGGTTTACCCTTCAGCCCAAGATTAGACAGGCCCATAAAACAAGAAGAGACTAAAGGGGCACACCAGCCCTGGAGCAATGACTAGAAGGCAGGAAAGGACAGGAAAGCTGATAATAGGGGACCCAAGGTTGAGAAGGGAGAGTGTTGACATGTTGTGGGGTTGTTAACCAATGTCACAAAACAATATGTGTACTACCTGTTTAATGAAAAGCTAGTTTGTTCTGTAAACCTTCATCCAAAGTACAATAATAATAATAAAAAAGAATAGTCACGTTTTCTTCCATCTACCACAGAGCTCCATACCCAGGGGGCACATAGACACACACACACACGTTCACACATACCACAACACCATACTCACATACACATACGCGTGCTACGTAGTCACCAACAACACACACAGTAACATACATCACAGTCACACACACACCATACATCATACACACACACACACTGTTATAGGCACATGCTCCTCTGCTCACACAGAGAAAGGGATCTGTCCTGTCTCTTTGAGTATTTCTTTCCTTTTCTCCCTCTCTTGCTTTTGGCCAGGAAGTGCTAAGTTGGGGCTGAGTTTCCCCCCTGCTATTCCTCTTAGAGGTCCCTGATTCCTGCATCTGACAGACAGGCTGTGAGATGTGTCTGATAGTTATCTAGGGCTGCTGTAACAAAAATACCACAAGCGGATGACTTTATCAAACAGAAACTTATTTTCTCATAATTTAGGAGGCTGGAAGTCTGAATTCAGAGTGTTGGCTTGAGGGAAGTTTTTCTCTCTCTGTTGGCTCTGGGGGAAGGTCCTCGTCTCTTCAGCTTCTGCTTCCTGGTTCCTTGGAGATCTCCAACTGTCTTAGCATTTGTCTTACCCCATCTCTCACTCTGTTTGCTTGTTTAATCTCTTTTATATCTCAAAAGAGATTGATTCAAGATATACCCTATACTAATCCTACCTCATTAACATAACAAAGACAACCCATTCCCAAATGAGATTATAACCAGAGGCATAGAGGTTCGGATTTACAAAACATTTTGGGGGGAAATAATTCAGTATGTAACAGCAACTAATACACTTTATCGCATAATAACAACGGGCATGACACATGGCTGTTAGCAGGTGCTGTTCCTCTGAAAATGGGGAGAACTTCCTGACAAGATGGGTTGTGAACTCTGCTGGGATGGGCTTTGCTGGAGCTCAGGAAAGAGGGAACTGGGCTGTCTGTGAGCAGGTTGCTCAGCCTGAGTCATCATTGGAGGGGTCGGGGGGCAGTGTCATTGCCTATCAGACAGCCAGGCCAAGGACAGAGTGTTACTGAACAAGTTTTCAGGGTTTCCAGTGATGATACATGCTGTGATGGGAGAGCCAGGTTGCATCCACTCACTCACTCCCTACTCTGTATGGAACACCTACTACATGCCAGGTGCTGCACTGTTTTGAGGACACTAGAAAGGAAAAAAAGCAGGGTTAAAAAAAAAAGTAGCAAGGTGAAAAGACCATGCTCAGGAGCCAGATTGCCTGAACTCAAGACCCAGCTCCAATATTTAAGGGATGTGTGATTTGAGGCAGGTCAGTTACCCTTTCTGGGCCCCAAAATCTTCTTCTGTAGATTGAGGACCTAATAGGGTCATACAGTAAATGCTCAGAACAGTGCTTTGCACATAGTAACTTTCACCAACAACCTGCTCATACTTGTGTTTCCTCTTCTTTTTAAAGTCTATTGGGGGAGTAAGAAAACACGTAAGAGACTTATGATATACACCAAATTTTAAAGAAGTAGTGGGTGCTATGGGAACACCTATAAAAACAGCTCCTGCAACTGGGGGGTCTCAGAAGGATGCTGGAGGAATGTTCTCCAGCGAGAACAGCAGTTGAAGTGTAGGCAGGCTTCTCACAGCTAAACGTGGGGTGTCTGTTGATTTGCACACAAGACAGCCATGCTGGTCAGATCACATAACCGTGTTGTCCCCTTGGGGGTAGTAGGAGTGGGGGATCCATTCTTCTTTTCAGTTATTAACAGGACTCAGCTCTTCTCCATGTGTCTGCTTCTCTCTCCCTCTGCTCACTTCTCCTCTCCTTACAGCCTAATGGACCTTGTGCATTTTTTTCTGAACTAGAGCACTGGCAGTGTTGTTGCAGAGATGGGGAGAGCTGGAAAGATTGAGGAGGCCATTCTGATCATGTGTATTGTGATATGAAAAGTGGAACAAAGGCTGAAGTGTCAGGGGCAGGGAGGTCCAGGTCCAGGTTCAAGGGTCTACATGGATAGTGACACCTGGACCTGGGATGGAGTGTACAGGGGAGGAACAGGCTTGGGTGGACACAATGAGGCCCAGTTGAAATCCGTTGAGTGTTAGATGCCCATGGATATCCGCGTGGAAGTGTCCCACAGGAACATGACACAGGAAGCTCGGAATGAGCTGATGGTCACATCTCCTATACTATCTGGAATCAGGGAACACACTACAGTTGGCTGTTAAATGATGTATTAATTACAATGCAATTGACCTACATAAAACAATACAAACATGAGCATCTCTAAAATGATCCACTTTCCTCTTACTCTCCATGAGCTATTCACAACTAAACTTCTTCTACATCCAAGGTTGCCAGTAGGAGTCTCCCTGCCTGAGAGGCTGGGATCACAGTGTGCCTTCTGCTGGTGGAAGGAGCAGCAGCAGGGCAGGTCATGTAGAGGGGAGCTAGGAGGCCCTGGAGGGATGGCCAAACCCACTCCCTACCAGGAACATTGCCCCAGGACTGGTCTCCTGAGCCTCCCATGCCTTTTGGTTTGTTAGAGCAGTGTGGTAGAGTGGTTTTTGTCAAACATGGTTTTGAGTTCCTGCTGAACCAATAACTAACCATAGAACATTGGTCCTCAGTTTTCTTACCTGTGAAACGGCGCTGTTCTATCTCTCTTAGTATAGTGTGAAAATTGAGTATATAATAAGTGTTCATTTAATGTTAGCTATTTATATCCCCCAGGCCACATCAGGAGACATTTATAAAAGGTCCAGTGATGGTCCAGTTCTTTATGAAGGAGGTAGGACACCAGATAGTTGGTCTTTGTCCAGTTCCCTTATTTGGTTTTGAGAGACATTTGCTGGAACCAGAGCCTTGAGCTCCATGGGTACACTTCTCTCCCTCCCTTTGGTGGAATTATGCTGATTTTACCTGGCGATAGTCCTCTCTTACTGAGACAGACCAGAGATGCATATTTATGTATTTCCAGTCATCACCTCAAGAGCTCAGATTTTCCTGTCCTTGGTGTCACTTTAATTAATACACTCCCGTGTACTGGGTGACAAAATTAGGTTGCAGGGGTGGCAGGCGTTTATATCACCAAGGGAGAGAAAAAGGTATTTTGAACCATTTTCCTTCTTAGGCTCTGTTATTAATCTTTGCAATCAATACTCCTTTATTTTTGGCTCCGAGAGGTGGTAGGGTGGAATTTGACTGTCAACCAATTTAAAGCCACATCTGCATAAGTAATAGAGATGGTTTGTTACCCTCACTCTAGGTGAGAACATGTGTCCCTGGCCAGATGTGGCAGGGCTGGGCTGTGTGATTCTCATGCCAACTTTATGATATGTTTGATTTAGGTAAAGTGCCTATAACCCACTGGGACTAAGTTGTTATTAAACACCATCTGCAGTTTTCACTTTAATTAATATCATAAGAATTAGAATCCCATGCTTTAATTACCATGTTAACCCTTTAGGATCGTGGGGGGAAGGAGAGAAAAGTGGGAATGTGGACAAGTATGTTCTTAGAGTGTTCGGATCTGTCCGTTGATGCCCTTCACCATGAACCCCAGTACCTTGGGTATGTGGTGGGGGCTGGTCACTGCCCAGGTGTGACCCTGGAGCTGCTTGGCTTTGCTTATAGGGAAAGAAAGCAGGAGTAGGGTAGGTCTCCCAGAGAAGGAGAGAGACTGAAATATCAGTCATACATGTTTCTCTTACCCTGGAAGGGAAATTGTCTCAAAATAACAACAACAACTTTAATCATAATAACTATTATTATAAAGATAACAGTCATAAAGATTATCATTTATTAAGGAATTGCTATGTGCTAGGAACTGCCTTTACATACATTATAACATTTAATTTTTACCACCTAAAGCTATTAATGCAATTGACATGACTGTATAGCAAGAGTTACCCATGATCAGGGCCAATCTCATCTGGAGCCCTGGTGGTGCAATGGTTAAGCACTCAGCTGTTAACTGAAAGGTTGGCAGTTCAAACCCACCATCTGTTTTGTGGGAGAAAAGACCTGGCAATCTTATCCCATAAAGATTTATAGCCTAGGAAACCCTATGGAGCAGTTCTGCTCTGGCCTATAGGGTCTCTGTGAGTTATAATCAACAGACACAAAACAACAACTCTTTCATTCATTCATTTATTCATTTTTTTCTACAACAAATAAGTTGCCTGCTCCTAATGTGTGCCTAGCATTGTGCAGGCTTTAGAGGCAAAAAAAGTGAATTCGGAAAACATGATCTTCACCTTCGTGGAATGGTACACGGTGATTCAGGGGAACAGGTAAACAGGTGACTCAGCACAGCACAATGTGACAGGTGACTCAGCATGGCACAGTGTGACAGGTGACAGCACAGCACAGTGTGACTGGAGACTTGGTAAAGTATGACAGGTCACTTGACACAGGACAGAGTGATGGAAGACTTGGCACAGCACGTGATGGGTCGCTTGGTACAGTACAGTGTGACAGGTGACTCAGCACAGCACAGTGTGACAGGTGACTCACTTCAGTACAGTGTGACAATGACTCAGCACAGCACAGTGTGACAGGTGACTCAGCACAGCACAGTGTGACAGGTGACTCACTTCAGTACAGTGTGACAATGACTCAGCGCAGCACAGTGTGACAGGTGACTCAGCACAGCACAGTGTGATAGATGACTCACTTCAGTACAGTGTGACAGTGACTCAGCACAGCACAGTGTGACAGGTGACTCAGCGCAGCACAGTGTGATAGATGACTCACTTCAGTACAGTGTGACAGTGACTCAGCACAGCACAGTGTGACAGGTGACTCACTTCAGTACAGTGTGACAATGACTCAGCACAGCACAGTGTGACAGGTGACTCAGCGCAGCACAGTGTGATAGATGACTCACTTCAGTACAGTGTGACAGTGACTCAGCACAGCACGGTGTGACAGGTGACTCACTTCAGTACAGTGTGACAGTGACTCAGCATAGCATGGCGTGACAGAGACTCAGCACAGCAGTGTGACAGGTGACTCACTTCAGTACAGTGTGACAGTGACTCAGCACAGCACAGTGTGACAGGTGACTCAGCGCAGCACAGTATGATAGATGACTCACTTCAGTACAGTGTGACAGTGACTCAGCACAGCACAGTGTGACAGGTGACTCACTTCAGTACAGTGTGACAGTGACTCAGCACAGCACAGTGTGACAGGTAACTCACTTCAGTACAGTGTGATAGGTGACTCAGCATAGAACAGTGTGACAGGTGGCTTGTTACAGGACCATGTGGCAGGTGACTTGGTACAGTACAGTGTGACAGTGACTCAGCACAGCACAGTGTGACAGGTGACTCACTTCAGTACAGTGCAACAGTGACTCAGTACAGCACAGTGTGACAGATGACTCACTTCAGTACGCTGTGACAGGTGATTTGGTATTTAGCATAGAAGAGTGTGGCAGGTGACTTGGTACAGGACCATGTGACAGGTGACTTGGTACACTACAATGTGACAGGTGACTCAGCACAGCACAGTGTGACAGGTGTTGGGATCATGGAAGTGTTGATGATTGTCAGAGCAGGTGGAGTCTGTCTTGACCTGAATCCCGAGGTAGTGGTACGTAACCAGGCCTGAAGCATGAGGAGCTATCTGCATGTTTAGGAAGGAGAAGGGCTCCATGCGGCCGATGACAAGTCCCTGCTGAGAGCAAGTGCTGTGGGTTTGGGAAACACATGCCATCTGGCCAGAGCATGAAGTGAGTGGTAGAGGCTGGAGGTCTGAGTGGGGTAGGTCCTGCAAGGCCTAGACACTCTACTGGGAAGAAGTTGTTTCATCCTGAAGGCAGGGGAGCCATGAAGCATTTATCCAGGGGTGGGGGTCATGGTCAGATTCCACCACAGCATCCCAGACCAACCACGAATCTGCTGTTAGCCATGTAGTCGGGGGCTGGCCTCTGTAATGCAGGCTGCAGCTCTGCTCTGCTCAGCCGAGTCCTGGCCTTATCAGGTTCAGGGCTGTCCGTGGCTCAGCTCAGGCGTGGAGGGTGTGTCCTCTTCCCTGGGAGGTGAGTCCTGCATTCGGAAAGAGGGGGGAGCCTATGCCTCTTTGGCATGTGAACAGAGGGTGGGGGGGCACACGGGTAAGGCTGGAAAAGGGCAGTTGCCATTGGGAGGGAGCGGACTCTCCCCCGCTGGCTCTGGATCCTTCCTTCCGGTCACTAGGCCATGAAGCTCCCATGCCCACCACTGGTCCTTTTCGGCCGGATGGGCTCCTCAAGCCAGCCGTGCCCTGGTCTTTTTGCTTGGGCTTTTTCCAGCCTGTCTGGTCAAAGTCATGAAGGATAGCCGCAGAAATGCTTTTGCAGAAAGACTCTGGCTTCCTCTGTGCAAAGGCCACCTCGATAAAGACAGGGAGAGAAACCCAAAGATGATGCAGCAGTAGAGACGTGTGGCTTCTGCATCGTTCAATCAATCAAACACAGCATTCGTTGCGTGACTCTGTGACCTAAGGGCCAGATGCAGACACAGCCTGGTCCTGTGCTCCAGGGCGGACTCCCAGGACGCATGGGCAGCCTCCATCTTGCCTCCTGGACACCCTGTGCAGAAGGTAGGACAGGGCACTTCAGGGAGAGCCTCGTGTCTGGCCAGCACAACGATCTGGAGGGGAAGCAGATCAGGGATACAGTCCCTGAATGACAGTCTTCTGAGGATTCCCATGAAATGTTCATTCCTCTTGAAGATGGAAGCCTGCTTCCTCCTAAAATTTACCGTCCGTTCTCCCCACTGAAAGCCCCCATAGCCCCACTGAGGACAGGCTTGGGTTTACTTTGAGTTTTTGGCTTACTTGGTGTGTTATTTTTCATCCCCAGGCAACATGGGGTGATATTATGCAGCGGAGAGGCAGAGAAGGCCAGGGTAACCCTGAGCTGATGCCTTCGAAGGGGGTTAATTTGCTTTGCTCTACTGCGTGTGGTGTGGCTGCGCCTTGCTGCAAGTTGGAGACAAGCTCTCTTGGCTCCTGCTTCCTGGGAGGTGGCTGCAAGCACCCTTCGTTGACAGGGCTCCTGGCATCAGGACAATCTGGATTTTAATTGCTAGAGGTCTGTTTTCTGGGAGAGCCCCCAGCGGTTGTCCTGATGGACACAGCAAGATGATTTTCCAGCTCTCAGAGAAAACAGGCATGCTTGAGTCCACAGTGCTGCTTTGTTGGAGGAGTGGAGCCCAAACAAGATAAGCTTTTTAGTTCCAACCCAGTCTATGGAATCTGAAATATCATAGCTGGGAGAGGCCTGAGGGAGCATCTTGTCCAGGGGCTTCAATCTCAAATGTTTGCAGGGCCAGGCAGAGAATTTAAATTGTGGAGGGCTGGGCCTGAGACCCCACAGAGTGTGGGGCCTGTGAGGAACCAGAGTCAGATGCCCAGGTGAGGAGCATTCACGTTAGAGACAGACACTGTGGTAGCCAAACCAGTGGCTTCTGAGTCCATTCTGCAGAGGGGCAGTTTGCAACCACTGGTACAATGTAATTATCTTATTGAATATTCAGGGAAACTGAGGCCCATCGTAATAGCTAGCACTTACTGAACATTTCCCATGGACCAGCACTATTCTGAGTGTTTTGCCTGAATTCATTCAACTCGTTAATGTGTGGATGAAGAAACTGATTCACAGAGAGGTTAAGTACCTTGCTCACAGCCACAGAGCTAGGAAGCAGTAGAAGGACATTCAAAATCACTGACTCTGGTGCCCAAGTGCCTAACCACTGCCCTGTACTGCCACCCCAACATGGATGCCCCTCAGAGCAGGGATTGTTGTGTTCCTTGGGCAGGGGCCGGAGCCCTGGTTGTGGACTCCTAGCAGGATAGCGCCAGAATTCTCCCTTATTCTCTCCTGCTTCTCAGGAAGGGGACAGGTCATGGTGTAAAGGCCGGCATTGCAGGCAGATAGAAGGGGGTGCTCGCTCCGCTTCCATACTGACCGGCTGTTGGATCTTGGGTCAGTTGGTGTGAGTTTCCAATTCGGGGGAAGTTAGCGCATCTCTTCACGTCAGCACAGTGATTCCTTCCTCCCAGGACTGTCGCGAGGACTCAGTGAAGGAGGGAAGAGCACATGGCTCGGATAGTTTTGGATGCCTCTAATGCTAGGTCCTTCTCTTTGTCCCAGGCTGCAGAGGTGGTGGCTGTATCTCCCCCAGCAGGTCTTCCCTGGTGCTTTATCCAGGGCGGGACAGCTGGGCGCTTCTCTCCCATCAGTCTACTGAGAGCCACCGGCAGAGTTATTCTAAGTGTGTTGCCCAAACCCTAAGAAGTTAATGGGATGAATAATTATCTTGAAAACAAAAGGCAGGACCATGCTCAGTCCTGCCAGTGTCCTGGTGCTGTAATTATAGGTCTTGTTCCTCTGGGCGGAACACGGGGGGCTCCTGGCAGTGCCCACCCAGGCATTACAGTTAATGATCTCTGTCGCCAGTTAAGGAGGGTGCCGTTGTCGTTAGGTGCCCCTGAGTCAGTTCTGACTCATAGCGATGCTATGTACAATAGAACGAAACACTGCCCAGTCCTGTGCCATCCTCACAAGTTTGTTATGCCTGAGCCCCTTGTGCAACGACTGTGTCAGTCCATCCCGTTGAGGGTCTTCCTCTTTTTCATTGACCTTCCACTTTACCAGGCATGATGTCCTCCTCTGATCCCTCCTGATAACATGTCCAAAGTATGTGAGATGTAGTCCCACCATCCTTGCTTCTAAAGAGCATTCTGACTGCACTTCCTCCAAGACAGATTTGTTTGTTCTTTTGGCAGCTCATGATATATTCAATATTCTTCGCCAGCACCACAATTTAAAGGCATCAATTCTTCTTCAGCCTTCCTTATTCATTGTCTAAATTTCATATGCATATGAGGCAATTGAAAACAGCATGCCTTAGTCTTCAAGGTGACATCTTTGTTTCAATGCTTTAAAGAGGCCTTTTGCAACAAATATGCCCAATGCAATGCTAGCTGAGGTTTTATAACTCATGAGACTTCTGAGGTGTTATGTCTGGCACTTGGTGTTGCTAATGGCTCTACAGATTTTCTGTCCAAGAGAAAGCCAGCTGTAACTGAATAGACCATGGAATGTATGTAATCCTTACTGGGAGCTGGCTTGGGAAGATCTCTCAGGCATCTTGGAGATAGAGACCTGGAAGAGTGTGACCATCAGGCTGACCAGCAAGTCCAACTTGGCCCTAGCATTAACCTTCTTCTAAAGACTTCATGACTCCCTTGTCTGTAAGGTGGGATGGAAAACATCCCACAGAATGGCTCTGCAGGTTAAACCAGTCATCCCATGTAAAACACTGGACACAAAATAGGGCTCCTGCTCCCATGCCCTGAACCGTACCAGACACATAAATAGTAGAACATGTCTTTCTTCTCCAGCTCCCTTTCCGTCAGGGGCTATGTCGTGTTACTGTGATTTTGCCGCGGACTGGCTCAGTACTGCTCACATCTTGTAGCTTCACGTTTAATTACACCTAGCCTTGTATTGCTAGGTAACGGGTTCCTGTGCTAGTGTTTTCTCTCCGGCTGTCCCACAGGAAAGGGCCTGAGCCTGTTTTCTCACATCCTCAGAGCTGACTGCACAGACCCATAATAAGGCTCCTTTGGCAGAGATCTCTGGGCTCTGAGCCCTGCACCACTGCTTTAGTTTACTGCTGCTCAGCTCCATGTCCTAAAACACACGCAAGGCTCTCTCTACAGAGGCCATTCCCGACTGCCCAGGGCATGGGGTGTGCCCACTGGCTCATTCGCACAGACTCGGACCCCCGATTGTCTAGGGAACATCAGTCGCTCATCATTTCACCATCATTTCTGCACATCTACAAGAGTCCCGTTACAGCTCTCCCTCAAGGGAATTTTTCCTCTCCATCCTTTCCTTGCTGGTTCTTAATTATTTACCATTTCTGCTACAACCTGGTAAACTGTAGTTCCCAGAAGGCTTTGCTGTCTCACAGAAATCCACAGTTTGAAAACACTATTTCCTTTGTCAGAACATCTTTTACCCCTCCCTTCTCTAAGTCAGTTTCCTCCTTCTCTGTAAGTCTCAACAGAAGCCTTGCCTCTCCTGCTAACCCTCTCTCCTTAGCCGCACCCAGATCCCTCATCTACCAACCGGGGTTCCTACAGCTCCTGTGCTTAATTCTAGCAAAGTAATTATCTATAAGCTAGTTAATCTCCCTGAGCCTTGGTTTCTTCATCTGTAAAATGGGAGGATACTAATAACTTTATGGAGGCGTTATTGTCAAAGTTAAATGAAGCAGTGCAAATAAAGTATTAACAGAGTGTCTGGAAGATACACAACTGCTGGGGAGGCTGACATATTAAAGGGGTATGTTCAGGCATCTGGAAAGAAGAAGAAGAACAAGGGAAGGGTGAGGGTGAAAAAAGAAAGCCAGCAGGGAGAGAAGAGACTGGGCTTTTTCTCTTGAGTAGAGTGACGTGCAGTCTGTGCCAGGAGACAGGGAAGGCACCTTCACAGCGTCCTGAAGGATCGTTGCTGTGATTTGCATTTCAGTCACTTTTATGACAGTCTCATCATGGATTAAGAGCCCAAGCACTGATATATTAAAGGTTAATGGTGCATCCTGCTTTTGTATTGATTTGTGGCAGCAAATGTTTGCTGGTGGTGAGCACTGGGAACCATTGTGTTCTTGGCATGGTGGCGTTGCTGGCTGGCAGGGCTGCCTGTGTTGGGCTCCTGACAAGCAGGGAGACAACAGAGAGCCAGTGGGAAGCAGATGGCAGCTTCTCAGGTCTGTGGGCCCTGGAGCATACTCTTGGCCAATGCTGATTTCCACAGGGTAGAGAAGAAAGCAGGATCTTGAAGCTTTAAGACCCTAAGGAAAAAGCCTGGGGACAAGGCAATCCTGGGTTCCTCAGTGATGTCCCTGGGCTGACTCTGGCCCACAAAACTTTGTGTTCCACTCCCTGGCCAAGAGCTACAGCTGTTTGATTCAAGCAAGCACCTGAAGCCACTCTCCTGCCTGCCTCTCTGCAGGCGACTCACAGCTATCCTAAAAGGATACAAGTCAACCCAAGACAAGTTCCCAACAAAACATGCAACCTAGATATTTGGAAGGCAAGAGAAGAGCTAATTTACTCATATATGATCCCTGTCAATGGATGGAAGGAGGGAGGGAGGAAGGGAGGGAGGGAGGGATAGAGATAGATACATACCTAACATTGAGTCAACCCCGATGACAATCTTAAGCACAACAGGACAAACTGTTACCCCATCCTCTCCCAGTCTAACAATTGCCAACATGTTCAAGTGCATCTTGAGGCTATTGTGCTAATCCATTTTACCAAAGGTCCCTCTCATCTTCATTTGACCTCTTCCTCACCAGACACGATGTCCTCTTCTGGCAACTGATCCCTCCTGAGGATGTTTACAAAGCAAGAGACTTGGGCAATGTTTTGTTATGATCCACAGGGTTTTCATTAGCTACTTTTCCAAAGTAGCTTGCCAGGACTTTCTTTCTAGTCTGTCTTAGTCTGGAAGTTCTGGTGAAACCTGTCCATCATGGGTGAACCTACTGATATTTGAAATATTGGTGGCATAGCTTCCAGCGTCATAGCAATATGCAAACCACTACAGAATGACAAACTGACGGACAGGTAGTAAATTCCTATATATTTCTGAAATTTATTAGAATGTCTACTGTGTGCCAGGCATCGTTGTAGGTAGGATAACAAATAAGTTCCAGTTGGGCTGGAAGTCCCCTGGTTTTAGCACTAGAAGTCCCATGTCCTAGGAAATCCATCAGTCCCAGACAAACCGGGATGTTTGGTCACCCTTTTTGTAGGCATTGGTTACCTAGAAATAAACTAAGCTACCAAGTCCCATTCAAGGGGGAGAGCTGGCATTAAACAGCCATATATGTCAGGCTATGACATGTTTCTTTATTTTTATCATATAATTTAAGGGGGTGATATTTTTTATAGGGTTGTCAGCAAAGGCAGAGAAGGTGACATTTGATCAGAGAACCAAGAAACTCAAGGAGTGAGGCAATTAGAGATCTGAGGAAGACTATACCATGCTGAGGGAAAAACAACTACAAAAGTGCCAAGACAGAAGGCAAAGGGGCCAGTGTGGTGAGAACAGAAGCCATGGATCCAGCTTATGCAGGACCTTTCAGGCCTTATAAGGATTTTGTATGTTATCTGAGAAATGAGAAGCCATCAGAAAGTTTTTTTTTTTTTTAATTTTTATTGTGCTTTAAGTGAAAGTTTACAAAACAAGTCAATCTCTCATACAAAAACTTGTATATATCTTGCTATACACTCCTAGTTGCTCTCCCTCTAATGGGACAGCACACTCCTTCCTTCCACTGTCTATTTTCGTGTCCATTCGGCCAGCTTCTGACATCTCTGCTTTCTCAAATCCTCTCCAAACAGGAGCTGCCCACATAGTCTCGTGTGTCTACTTGACCCAAGAAGCTCACTCTTCACCAGTATCATTTTCTATCCCATAGTCCAGTCCAATCCCTGTCTGAAGAGTTGGCTTTGGGAATGGTTCCTGTCCTGGGCTAACAGAAGGTCTGGGGACCATGACCTCTGGCGTCCTTCTAGTCTCAGTCAGACCATTAAGTCTGGTCTTCTTACGAGAATTTGAGGTCTTCATCTCACTGCTCTCCTGCTCCTTCAGGGGTTCTTTGTTGTGTTCCCTGTCAGGGCAGTCATCAGTTGTAGCCTGGCACCATCTGGTTCTTCTGGTCTCAGGCTGATGTAGTCTCTGGTTTATGTGGCCCTTTCTGTCTCTTGGGTTCATAATTACCTTGTGTCCTTGATGTTCTGCATTCTCCTTTGTTCCAGGTGGGTTGAGACCACTGATGCATCTTAGATGGCCCCTTGCTAGCCTTTAAGACCCCAGATGCCGCTCTTCAAAGTAGGATGGAGAATGTTTTCCTAATAGATTTTATTATGCCAAATGACTTAGATGTCCCCTGAAACCATGGTCCCCAAACCCCTGCCCCTGCTATGCTGGCCTACGAAGCGTTCAGTTATTCAGGAAATTTCTTTGCATTGTGTTTAGTCCATTTGTGCTGAGCTCTCCTGTATTGTCTTTTCCGTCACCAAAAATAGTTAATACTTACTACGTAGTTAGTGAAAACTCCTCTCCCTCCCTCCCTCCCCCCCTCGTAACCATCAAAGAATATTTTTCTCTGTTGAAACTATTTTTCAAGTTCTTATAATAGTGGTCTCAGACAATATTAGTCCTTTTGCAACTGACTAATTTCACTCAGCATAATGCCTTCCAGATTCCTCCATGTTATGAAATGTTTCATGGATTCATCATTGTTCTTTATAGATGGGTAGTATTCCAATGTGTGAATGTACCATAATTTATTTATCCATTCATCTGTTGATGGGCACTTTGGTTACTTCCATCTTTTTCCTATTGTAAACAGTGCTGCAATGAACATGAGTGTGCATATATCTGTTCGTGTAAAGGCTCTTATTTCTCTAGGGTATATTCCAAGGAGTGGGATTGCTGGATATTTATTTTATGGTAGTTCTATTTCTAGCTTTTTAAGGGAGCACCAAATTGATTTCCAAAGTGGTTCTACCATTTTACATTCCTACCAGCAGTGTATAAGTGTTCCAATCTCTCCACAGCCTCCCCAGCATTTATTGTTTTGTGTTTTTTTGGATTAATGCCAGCCTTGTTGGAGTGAGATGGAATCTCATTGTAGTTTTGTTCGCATTTCTCTAACGGCTAATGACCATGAGCATTTCCTCATATATCTGTTAGCTATCTGAATGTCTTCTTTAGCGAAGTGCCTGTTCATATCCTTTGCCGATTTTTTAATTGTTGTCTTTTTGCAGTTGAGTTTTTGCAGTATCATGCAGATTTTAGAGATCAGATGCTGATCAGAAATGTCATAGCTAAAAACTTTTTCCCAGTCTGTAGGTAGTCTTTTTACTCTTTTGGTGAGGTCTTTGGATGAGCATAGGTGTTTGACTTTTAGGAGCTCCCAGTTATCTAGTTTTTCTTCTGGTGTTTGTGCATAGTTAGTAATGTTTTGTATACCCTTTATGGGCTCATGTTTTAGGGCTCTGACCATGGTCCTTTTTTTTTTCTTCCATGATCTTTATCATTTTAGATTTTATATTTTGGTCTTTGATTCATTTTGGGTTAGTTTTTGTCCATGGTGTAAGGTATGGGTCTTGCTTCCTTTTTTTGCAGATGGATATCCAGTTATGCCAGCACCATTCAGTAAAGATACTGTCTTTTCCCCACTTAACTGACTTTTGGCCTTTGTCAAATATCAGCTACTCATAGGTGAATGGATTTATGCGTAGATTCTCAATTCTGTTCCATTTGTCTATGTACCTGTTGTTGTATCAGTACCAGGCCGTTTCGACTACTGTGGCAGTATTATAGGTTCTAAAATCAGGTAAAGTGAGGCCTCCCACTTTGCTCTTCTTTTTCTGTAATGCTTTCCTTATCCGGGGACTCTTTCCCTTCTGTATGAAGTTGGTGATTTGTTTCTCCATCTCATTAAAAAATGTCACTGGAATTGTGTTGTACCTATAGATGCTTTTGGTAGAACAGACATTCTTACAATGTTGTCTTCCTAACCATGGGCAAGGTGTGTTTTTCCACGTATGTAGGTCTCTTTTCTTTGTATACGTCTTTTAGGTCTCTGGTAAGATTTATTCCTAGGTATTTTATCTTCTTGGGGGCTACTGTCAATGGTATTGGTTTGGTGATTTTCTCTTCAATGTTCTTTTTTTTGGTGTAGAGGAATCCAACTGATGTTTGTATGTTTATCTTGTATCCTGATGCTCTGGTGAACTCTTTTATTAGTTTCAGTAGTTTTGTTGAGGATTCTTTAGGGTTTTCTGTGTATAAGATCATGTCACCTGCAAATAGGGATACTTTTACTTCTTCCTTACCAGTCTGGATTCCCTTTATTTCTTTATCTAGCCTAATTGTTCTGGCTAGGACCTCCAGCACAATGTTGAATAAGAGTGGTGATAAAGGGCATCCTTGTCTGGTTCCCGATCTCAAGGGGAATGCTTTCAGACTCTCTCCACTGAGGATGATATTGGCTGTTGGCTTTGTATAAATGCCCTTTATTATGTTGAGGAATTTTCCTTCTATTCCTATTTTGCTGAGAGTTGTTATCATGAACGGGTGTTGAATTTTGTCAAATGCCTATTCTGCATCAATTGATAAAATCATGCGGTTCTGGCTTTTGTTTTATTTATATGATGAATTGCATTAATTGTTTTTCTAATGTTGAACCATCCCTGCATACCTGGTATGAATCCCACTTGGTCATGGTGAATTATTTTTTGATACGTTGTTGAATTCTGTTGGCTAGAATTTTGTTGAGGATTTTTGCATCTCAGTTCATGAGGGATATACCAAAAACAAAACCAAACGCACTGCTGTCCAGTCAATTCCAACTCCTAGCGACCCTATAGGACAGGGTGGAACTGCCCCACAGATTTCCCAAGGAGCACCTGGCGGGTTTGAACTGCCAACCTCTTGGTTAGCAGCTGTTGCACTTAAACACTATGCGACCAGGGTTTCTTGAGGGATATAGGTCTGTAATTTTCTTTCTTTTTTTTTTTTGTGGTTTCTTTACCTGGTTTTGGTATCAGGAATATGCTAGCTTCATAGAATGAGTTTGGGAGTATTCCGTCCTTTTTTATGCTCTGAAATGCCTTTAGTAGTAGTGGCGTTAACTCTTCTCTGAAAGTTCTGTAAAACTCTACAGTGAGCCCTTGGGACCAGGGCATTTGTTGTTGTTGTTGGGAAATATTTAATTACTTTTTCAATCTCTTCTTTTGTATGGGTTTATTTAGTTGTTCTACCTCTGTTTGTGTGAGTTTAGGTAGGTCGTGTGTTCTAGAAATTCGTCCATTTCTTCTAGGTTTTCAAATTTGTTAAAGTGCAATTTTTCCTAGCAATCTGATATGATTCTTTTAATTTCTTTTGGATCTGTTGTAATATCGCCCATCTCATTTCTTATTCGGGTTATTTGCTTCCTCTCCTGTTTTTCTTTTGTCAGTTTGGCCAATGGTTTATTAATTTTGTTAATTTTTTCAAAGAACTAGCTTTTGGTCTTGTTAACTCATTCAATTGTTTTTCTGTTCTCTATTTCATTTAATTCTGCTCTAATTTTTATTATTTGCCTTCTTCTGGTACCTGAGGATTTCTTTTGTTTGTTTCTTTCTATTTGTTCATGTTGTAGGGATATTTCTTTGATTTTGGTAATTCTTCTTTTGGTTTGTGTGCATTTATTGATATGAATTGACCTGTAAGCGCTGCTTTCACTGTGTTCCAAAGGCTCTGATATGAAGTGTTTTCATTCTCATTGGATTATATGAATTTCTTTGATGTCTTTTATAACCCAGTCATTTTTGAGCAGGGTATTGTTCAGTTTCCAAGTGTTTGATTTCTTTTCCCTGCTTTATCTGTTATTGATTTCTACTTTTATGGCCTTATGGTCAGAGAAGAAGGTTTGTAATATTTTGATGTTTTGGATTCTGTTAAGCCTTGCTTTATGACCTAATACATGGTGTATTCTAGAGAATGTCCCATGTGCATTGGAAAAGAAAGTATACTTGGTTGCTGTTGGGTGGAGTGTTCTGTATATGTCTATGAGGTCAAGTTGGTTGATTGTGGCATTTAGATCTTCTGTGTCTTTATTGAGCTTCCTTCTGGATGTTTTATGCTTCACCAAAAGTGGTGTGTTGAAGTCTCCTGCTATAATTGTGTTGCTGTCTATCTCACTTTTCAATGCTGTTAGAGTTTCTTTTATGTATCTTGCAGCTGTGTCATCGGGTACATAAATATTTAATATGGTTATATCCTCCTGGTATATTGTCCTTTTAATCATTATATAATGTCTTTCCTTATCCTTTGTGGTGGATTTAACTTTAAAGTCTATTTTGTCAGAAATTAATATTGCCACTCCTGTTCTTCTTTGATTGTTTGCTTGATATATTTTTTTCCATCCTTTGAGTTTTACTTGGTTTGTGTCTCTAAGTCTAGGGTGTGTCTCTTGTAGGCAGCATATAGATGGATCATGTTTTATTAATCCATTCTGCCACCCTCTATCTCTTTATTGGTGCATTTAGTCCATTTATATTCAGCGTAATTATGGATAGGTATGAGTTTAGTGCTGTCATCTTGATGTCTTTTTTTGTGTGTTGTTGACAGTTTCTTTTTTCCACTTAATTTTTTGTGCTGAGTAGTTTATTGTCTTTTCCTCTTATTTGTTGTTGTTGATTTTGTTTCTGCTGAATCTCTATTTTTATCTTGTATTTTATTTTGATGAGTAGGACTGTTAGTCTCCTTTGTGGCTACCATAATAAAAAAAAAACATATTTGCCCCTATTTTTCTAAGTTTCAACCTAACTTTATTTCTTTATATCGCCTTGTCTTCCTCTCCATATGAAGGATCTATTACTGCATTTCTTATTCCCTCTTTATTGTTTTAATGTTGTCTTCTTTTACATAATGACATCTCTGTTTCCATATTTTGAGCATTATTTTACCTTGATTTATTTTTGTGACTTCCTTATCTGGGTTGACATCTGAATGCTCTGTCCAGTATTCTAGTCTTGGGTTGATATCTCATATTATTAATTTTCTAACCAGAGAACTCCCTTTAATATTTCTTGTAGTTTTGGTTTGGTTTTTACAAACTCCCTAAACTTCTGTTTATCTTGAAATCTCCTAATTTCACCTTCATATTTGAGAGACAGTTTTGCTGGATATATGATTCTTGGCCAGTATTTTTTTTTTCCTTCAGTGCTTTATATAAATCATCCCATTGCCTTCTTGCCTGCATGGTTTCTGCCAAGTAGTCTAAGCTTATTTTTATTTACTTTCCTGTGTAGGTGACTTTTCGTTTATCCCTAGCTGCTCTTAAAATTCTGTCTTTGTATTTGGTTTTGACAATTTTGATTATAATATGTCTTGGTGACTTTCTTTTAAGATCTACCTTACGTGGAGTTCGATGAGCATCTTGGATAAATATCTTCTCATCTTTCACATATCAGGGAAGTTTTCTGCCAACAAATCTTCAACAATTCTCTCTGTGTTTTCTGTTATCCCTCCCTGTTCTGGTACTCCAATCACTCATAGGTTATTTCTCTTGATAGAGTCCCCCATGATTCTTGGGTTTTCTTCATTTTTTTTAAAAAATTATTTTATCTAATTTTTCTTCAAATATATTGGTGCCAAGTGCTTTACTTTCATTCTCACAATTCTGCCTTCCACTTGCTCAATTCTGCTCCTCTGACTTTCTATTGAGTTGTCTAATTCTGTAATTTTATTGTTAATCTTCTGAATTTCTGATTGCTGTCTCTCTATGGATTCTTGGAGCATATTAAGTTTTTCATTATGTTCTTGAATAACCTTTTTAATTTCTTCAACTGTTTTATCTGTATGTTCCTTGGCTTGTTCTGCATATTGCTTGATCTCCTTCCTGATCTCATTCCTGACGTTGAGAAGAGTTCTGTATATTAATCTTTTGTATTCTGCATCTGGTAGTTCCAGGAAGGTAGCTTCATCCAGAAAATCTCTTGATTCTTTGTTTTGAGAGCTTGTTCAAGTGATCATTGTCTGCTTCTTTATGTGATTTGATATTGACTCTTGTCTCTGAGTCATCTATATATTATTGTACTAGTTTATTTAATGTTTGCTTACTGTGTCCGAGCTTCTTGCTTTGTTTTTTTTTTTATATGCCCAAATAGGGTGCTTGAGGGAGCTAGCTTGATTATTTCTACCTTTGAAGCTGCAATGTCCTCTCACCAGATGGCTAGCACTGTTATCAGGTATATGAGCCTAGGAGTCCATTCAGTTTTCTCATATGGATTCAGCTCAGGTGTCCAGGTAGTTGGCCATCGAGTGTGTGGTATGGGCTCTGTCCTACAGTCTTAAAGGGGCAGGGGTGATTGGTGCAGGTACAGGTATCTGGTTGTAGCAGGGGGTCACGCTCTGCACAAAGCAGGGGGCTAACAATCATCCCCCGGGTGTCAGTGAGGAAAGAGAGTCCCTGTTCCCTAGAGTGCACAGGTGGGTGGGTTCTGCAAATGGCCATGGACATCTGATGCTTTTGGTTGTAAAGACTGAGGGGTACCAGTTATCCTTGGACCACTGTCGCGGATGGCTGGTTGACCTGAGTGGAGCTTCCAGTCCTTATGCCCCTGGTTTGGGTAGGCAAGGACCCCATTTAATTGCTAAAGTGGTGTCAAATATCAAATGCCCACCTCTCCACTGTACAGCTGAAACAGTTGCAGTCTGCCAACAAGGGTCTATTCTCCTGAAATAGGCCCACACAGGTCCATGCAGGAGGGGAAAAGTATTCAAAGTCCATGGACTGTATATGCTGGGACAGGAGCCACTTCTGTCCTGAGCTCCCCAGGTTATTGGAGATGGCAGATTGTCTTTCCCCCAGTTGTGAATTTATTCCTTCTCCAAGGCCAGGAGAATGGCTCAGATCCCACAGCAGGACCTATCTCAGGCACAGGGAAATCAACAGCCACTGAAGCTGGCTTGGGGGCTGGGGCATGCGGTAAATATGTATGCAATTACTTAGCTTTGACTGAGAGCACCATTCTTCTCTGGTTCTGGAGATGTGAGGAGGCTTTGCAGCTGGCTGTTTCTCCCCAAGGAAACTGGAGCTGAGTGCTACCACCAGCCCACCGCGGCCTGAGGTTCCCGGCGATTCAGGTCCAGCAACTCCTCTCCTCTTCTGAACTGTCTCTCCCTCCCCCTGCCACTCACTCCATTTTCTAACTTTGCCTTTGATGTTCAGGCCTCCTAGCTTGTCATAAATATTTTTGTTTCACTTGTTTTTTCAGGTCTTAGTTGTAGAGGGTTCACCGGAAGTGTCTGACTACCCCGTCATCTTGACCCTGGCTCCTCCTTCAGAAAGTTTTGAGCAATAATGTAATCTGACCTGACTTAGGTTTTACCATTGCTGGTTCCACTCTGCTTGCTACTCAAGGAATATGTTACAGGGGTTAAAAGTGAAGGCAGGGAGATCACTGGGGAGACTGTTTCAATATGTAGGTACAATATAGTGTGGTCCATAGGGAAGGTAATAGGAAATGATCGGATTCTGGATCTGCCTTGATGGTTAGGAGATCAGATATGCTTAAATTGTGTGTAAGGCATGCAAAAAAGAGAGGAGGATGCAGCGAACCCAAGGCTTTTGGCCTCAGTTTCTCAAAAAATAAAGCAGCTTTTGACTGAGATAGGCAACTAGAGGAAAAGCAGGTTTGGTGGTGGGGCACAGTTACCAATTGAATAGTTTGGGTTTGAACATGTCCACTATGGGGACCTGTTAGACATTCGAATGGAGATGTTAATGGGCAGTTGCCCAGAGTGGATGCGTCAATTGGGCTGGGTGCCCAGCTGGAACTCATCAGTGGGTAGGTGATATCTATAGCTAATGAACTTGATGAGACCAGAGAAGAGAAGACATCTATTGGCTGAGCCCTGGGACACCCCAAGATTCAGAGGAAGAGAAAGAACAACTAGGAAAGGAAATTGATTAAGAGTAACCTGTGAGATGGGAGAATAAGATGGTGTGGTATCTAGGAAACCAAGTAAAGGAAGGGCTTCAGGAAGGACAGAGTGATGGGGTGGGGGGTAAAGTGAGGACTGATAATTGGCCCCTGTATTTGTGAGATCATCAGTGACCATGACAAGAATAGCTTTTGTTCAGTGGTGAGATGAGAACCTCATAAAGATAGGTTCATGAAAATGGAAAGAGAGAAAGTGGAGACGGCAATCAGAGAAGACATTTTTGAAGAATTAGGATGGTGGTTAGAGGGAGATATGGTTTTAAAGAGGATCTTTTTTTAAGATAGAAGATGTGTTTGTTTTTATGCTGATGGAAATGATTCATAGAGGGAAGCAATTTCATTATATAGGAGATAGAGATGACAATTGGAAGAGCAATGTACTTAAGAAGACAAGAATATTGGGGATCCAGGAGGCAGAGAGCTGGACATAAATAGGGGCAAGGACAGAGGCACTATTTTAAAGAAAGCAGGTCTGTATTTAGTGGTTTTAGGAAAGGAATTTTTTGGATATGCACAGTTCTCTACTGATTGCTTCTGCTTTCTTAGGCAATAAGAAGCAGGATCATTTTTCAAGTAACCAAAGCATGGGAGAGAGAATTACCTGGGAATTTAGAAGATAGGCAGGCAGCATCAAGGGTCTACTTAAAGTTAGTGGTCATGATTCTAAAATTAGACCAGTCCCCATGATGATCTCCAACCTGGACTTTTCCCTGGCCATATTTACCCATTCTGTTAAAAGCACAGAGTAAGTAGAAAGCTATTTTAAATCAGAAAACATAAACTTAGCACCTATTATCTGCCAGAGCATATGGGGGTGATGGTAACCCAGAGAAGGCAGAGTCCGTGCCTCAAGGGAGCTCACTGTCAAGGCGGGGGAGGCAGGCATATAAGCAGACACAAGAAGTACAAGGAGGTAAATGTCAGGATAGGGCTAAGCCTAGAGCATGTAGGTGGATCCGGGATCTGGGCTGGGAAGGCTTACTGTAGCAGATGACAGCTAATCTGGTTGCTCAAGTGTGTGTTGGTTTACAACTGTAACCATTCCTGAAGCCCACTTTTCAGGCAACGATTGTTGTTGTTGTCAGGTGCCATCAAGTTGGTTCTGACTCACAGCGACCCTATGCACAACAGAACGAAATACTGCCTGGTCCTGAGCCATCCTTACAACCGTTGTTATGCTTGAGCTCATTGTTGAACCCACTGTGTCAATCCACCTCATTGAGGGTCTTCCTCTTTTCCACTGACCCTGTACTCTGACAAGCAAAAGGTCCTTCTCCAGGGACTGATCCCTCCTGACAACATGTTCAAAGTATGTAAGACGCAGTCTCACCATCCTTGCTACTAAGGAGCATTCTGGTTGTACTTCTTCCAAGACAGATTTGTTCATTCTTTTGGTAGTCCATGGTATATTCAATATTCTTCACCAACACCACAATTCAAAGGCGTCAATTCTTCAGTCTTCCTTATTCATTGTCCAGCTTTCGCATGCATATGATGCGCTTGGAAATACCATGGCCTGGATCAGGTGCACCTTAGTCTTCAAGGTGACATCTTTGCTCTTCAATGCTTTAAAGAGGTCTTTGCAGCAGATTTACCCAATGCAATGCATCTTTTGATTTCTTGACTGCTGCTTCCATGGCTGTTGATTGTGGACCCAAGTAAAATGAAATCCTTGACAACTTCAGTCTTTTCTCTGTCATGGTGTTGCTTATTTTTCTAGTTGTAAGGATTTTTGTTTTCTTTATGTTGAGGTGCAATCCATACTGAAGGCTGTGGTCTTTGATCTTCATTGGTGCTTCAAGTCCTCTTCACTTTCAGCAAGCAAGGAAATGCCATCTCCATCACGCAGGTTGCTAATGAGTCTTCCTCCAATCCTGATGCCCTGTTCTTCTTCATATAGTCCAGCTTCTAGTATTATTTGCTCAGCATGCAGATTGAATAGGTATGGTGAAGGAATCAGCCCTGATGCATACCTTTTGTGACTTTAAGCCAATCAGTATCCCCTTGTTCTGTCTGAACGACTGCCTCTTGATCTATGTAAAGGTTCCTCATGAGCACTATTAAGTGTTCTGGAATTCCCATTCTTCACAATGTTATCCATAATTTGTTATGATCCACACAGTCGAATGCCTTTGCATAGTCAATAAACTACAGGTAAACATCCTTCTGGTGTTCTCTGCTTTCAGCCAGGGTCCATCTGACATCAGCAGTGATATCCCTGGTTCCACGTCCTCTTCTGAAACCAGCCTGAATTTCTGGCAGTTCCCTGTCGAAATACTGCTGCAGCCATTTTTGAATGATCTTCGGCAAAATTTTGCTTGCGTGTGGTATTAATGATATTGTTCTATAATTTCCACATTTGGCTGGATCACCTTTCTTGGGAATAGGCATAAATATGGATCTCTTCCAGTCAGTTGGCCAGGAAGTTGTCTTCCATATTTCTTGGCATAGATGAGTGAGCACCTCCAGTGCTGCATCCTTTTGTTGAAACATCTCAGTTGATATTCCATCAATTCCTGGAGCCTTGTTTTTTTGCCAATGCCTTCAGAGCAGCTTGGACTTCTTCGTTCAGCATCATCAGTTCCTGGTCATATGCCACCTCTTGAAATGGTTGAATGTCAACTGATTCTTTTTGGTATAAGGACTCTGTGTATTCCTTCCATGTTGTTTTGATGCTTCCTGTGTCATTTAATATTTTCCCCATAGAATCCTTCACTATTGCAACTTGAGGCTTGAATTTTTTCTTCAGTTCTTTCAGCTTGAGAAATGCTGAGCATGTTCTTCCCTTTTGATGTTCCATCTTCAGCTCTTTGAACATGTTATTATACTTAACTTTGTCTTCTTGAGAGGTCCTTTGAAATCTTCTTTTCCTTCATCAATTTTTCCTTTTGCTTTAGCTGCTCAACATTCAAGAGCAAGTTTCAGAGTCTCCTCTGACATCCATCTTGGTCTTTTCTTTCTTTCCTGTCTTTTCAATGACGGTAAGTCTTGCTTTCTCCATATATGATGTCCTTGATGTCATTCCACAACTGGTCTGGTCTTCAGTCTTTAGTGTTCAATGCGTCAAGTCTATTCTTCAGGTGGTCTCTAAATTCAGGTGGGATATATTTAAGGTTGTATTTTGGCTGTAGCAGTGAGGAAGACCCCTGCCCACCCCGAGGTGGGAGCCTTGCTCCTGCCTGGCTTTGCATGCCTAAGCCGCCTGGGGCTCCCTGGGGGTATGTGCTCATCCTGCTCTGGAGTGAAGATGCAAGTATCTCAGCCTCATCAAAGCCAGCACCTTATGGCCGGCCAATAAGCATTTGATGGGGCTTGTGAGAGAGGCCTCTTTCTTCCAGGTGGCTCTTGGCTGCATGAACTGGCTTGCCCAGGCAGAGGCAGCATAAATGCAGGCAAGGAGAGCTAACAGCTATGTTCCCAAGGCACAGAACTGACCCTTGGGCAACAGGAGGATTTTAGAAGTCATTCAGATTTCATTTTTGTTTGCCATGTCATAAAAATGCACATTTTATAGAAATACATTTTTAAAAGTGAATATCTCACTACTTATTCCTCCAATTTTTATTCCCATGTGTATTTACATTTGTTAACGATTGTCTTTTTTATAAGAATGGAAATTTACTATACAAATTCCCTCAAGTTTATTTGTTTTCAGCAGTTTATGTTGGGCATCTTTCAATTTCAATAATAATCAGAGAACTAGGATCTGGAGAGAAAAGGGTGTGGAAGCAAATTAGGGAGGCAGGGAGCACATGGCAGTTGGGTGTCAGCCATGCCAAGCCTCTATGGCTCACAGGGCACCTGCTTGAAGGGCTGCATGACTTCCCGCAGGGATACATTTTCCTGTGAGGGGCCATGCACCCTCATCCCAGAGGGTCACTCAGTGTCCTCATATGATGTGGATCTGACAGTCTCCAAGGGTGGAATCAGTCTCTGCAGTCACTGTGACCACCACTCAGAATCACACCCCAATTTGGCCTTGGTGTAGGAAGGGCTGTGTAACACATCAGCATCCCTGCCCTGGGCCACCTGGATTATGTGGGGTCAATGTCCAGGGGCCCGTGCTCAGGTCAGAGAGGGTGGTCAGCTGACTCCGGGCCTCTGTCCCTGCCTCTGTCCTCTGGTGAGTGTGCCTTCTCCAGGTATGAGCCCTGTCCTTCCACGAGCTTCTCTTTCCTCTCGCCCCCTCTCAGTTCAGCGCAAGGAAAGGCACTGGAGAAACATGTACCCTAGAAGTCAACTCCAGTGGCTATAAGCCATTATATAATCACTTCCGCAGTCATTTTCTATAACCCTGGTTTTTCTTTGTTTTTTTGTATTGCTTATCATCAGTTGATGTATTACATCAGCCTCGGCAAACTATATCCCTGCAGGTCAAATCTGCCCTGCGGCCTATTTTTGAATAGTCTACAAACCAAGATTATTTTTGTTTTGTTTTGTTTTGCTTTTTAACATTTTTAAAGCGTTAAAAAAAAAGCCATGGATTATGTAACAGAGAGCCACTGAGAACTTAACATATGGTCTGTCCCCTGCACGATGTAAGTATTTGTGCTGCTGTAGTGGTTCGTGGGTTTGTTTCTCTCCTCCTCCTCCGCATCTCCACTATGTGATGTGCACGAGAGCAGGGGCTTTGTGCCACTCAGGCCGTGTGCCTGGACCTGGGGCAGTGCCTAATGCAAGCAGGTGCTGAGGAAATCAGGGTTTTTGAATGAAAAGATGCATGAAAACATCTAAGAAACACTTCAGATCCCAAGGCTGAGAATTCCCTGGGGTCACCCAGCCATCCCCTGAGGTGCTGACAATCTTGAAGGGCCCGGGTCCGGTAGAAGAGAAGGGGGAAAGTGGAGAAGCCCAGGTAGGAAACCTCACACGAGAGGAGGCCTGGGAGAGGGATCACAGGCAGCGAGGGAACGGGCAAGAAGGTGGGTCCTTGGTGTGCAGGCCATGGAAGCCTCTCTGGCAACCCCAGCTGACTTGTGCAGCGTTGTTTCCTGTAGAGTCAGACACGAGAGCCAGAAAAACAAAGCTGCTGTGATGATGGTGAAGGCTTAGTGGGCTGCAGCTTTGAGGTAGGAGGATGAGCAGCCCATCCCTCAGTGCCTTCCAAGCCATGCTGCTGGGACGCTGCTGCCATGATAGCAAAGGCACAGTGGGCTGCAGCTTTGAGGTAGGAGGATGAGCAGCCCATCCTTCAGTGCCTTCCAGGCCATGCTGCTGGGATGCTGCTGCCATGATAGCAAAGGCACAGTGGGCTGCAGCTTTGAGGTAGGAGGATGAGCAGCCCATCCTTCAGTGCCTTCCAAGCCATGCTGCTGGGATGCTGCTGCCATGATAGCAAAGGCACAGTGGGCTGCAGCTTTGAGGTAGGAGGATGAGCAGCCCATCCCTCAGTGCCTTCCAGGCCATGCTGCTGGGATGCTGCTGCCATGATAGCAAAGGCATAGTGGGCTGCAGCTCTGAGGTAGGAGGATGAGCAGCCCACCCTCCGGTGCCCTCCAAGCCATGCTGCTGCTCTCTGTTCTCCTTCACGGAGAGTGATAGGGCTTGGGGATTTAGATTTCTCAGACCACAGTTACAGCATCCCAGCAGTTGTTGAAATCCGTTGTACACACGCTGTATATTGATTATACTCTTGTTGCAAGTGTGTTTATCTCCATTGCCAATGCAAATATTTCTGTAACATGCAAAGATGTATTTAAAAATTCTGTGTTATTGATTTTTCTCAGGCTGTAAACACATTTACCTCTTTGTTAATAAAAATGCGTCTAGGAAATAGTGAGATTGATTTATGGAGAAAGGTGTGATGTGGAACGGAGGTGGTGCCGAGCTGGGTGGACTGTCCTTGGCCGCAGCTGAAGGAGACATTGGCGACTTCCAGGAGGCACGTGCCAAACTGGAGGAAGCTGCTCTCAGAGGCAAGGGACATTTGTAAAGTCCTTTTGTGAGACAGTGTGATATATTCACAGCAGTCAGCTATGCTTCCAGCTAGGGGACACCCCCAAATCAGCAATTTGGGGCAGAAGATGCAGAGGCACAGCTCCTGTTGGTTCCAAATGCAGTGCCAGTAGGCCATAGTTGAGAAAAAGATATGGGTTCAAAAAGCAGCTTGTTTAGGGCAGTGAGCCTATTTCTACATGATACTGTAATGGTGGGCGCATGACATTAGGCATTTGTCAAAACCCATAGGACTGGACAACACACAGAGGCAACCCTAATGTCAACTGTGGCCATTAGTTAATAATCACGTATCAATATTGGTTCCTCAGTTGTAACAAATGTACCACATGGATGCAAGAGATTAATAACAGGAAGTGTGCAGGGGAAGGGTCATATGGGACTCTCTGTACCGTCAGCATGTTTCTGAAAACCTAAAATTGGTCTAAAATGAAACACTATTTAAAAAAAAAAAAAATTGGAGAGGAGACTTTACCATGGGAGCATTCCAACACTAAACGTTATCAAAATGTGGAGTAAGGTGATAAGGAGCAGACCACAGGGCAGGGAGGGAAGCTTTGAAATGCACAGGCTTCATGAGTGAATCCAGACCCAGGTGGGCAGCTGGGGGCTGTGCTGTGGGAGACATCCTCCCAGAGCCGCTGTCCTTGCCACGTGCTCCCTAATATTACAGGGAGTCAGTCCCCAGCATGGTCCACAGGCAATGGTCCAGCTTGCCTTCCAGGGAAGTTTTGGCATCTCCACGCTCATTCCTGGGTTCCCATCCCCCTGTTTCGCCACCTGAGTCTCCAGGTGCCTATCTCCAGGTGTGGATTACTCACAAGGTGGCGTATTGCATGCTTATAGGGCAGGGTCTGTGTGGGCAGCCAGGTGGAAACAAAAAGTTTGGCCAGAGGCTCCGTACTGGGAGACAGATGAGCAGAGGTGAAGACGGATTCCAGTCCTGTGAGCTCAGAAGCTTAGATGTGGTGCCTGCCTATAGCTGCTTCCATCCAAATGTGACTTCTGTAGTTACATCACCCACCATTCCCTCCTATGACACTGTGCTTCAACCGTTTCAACTCCTTATTGTCAATATAACAAAACAGCCGGCATTGCTGAGGCATTGACTGTGCTGGGTATGCTGTGAAGTGCTTCATACCCTGTGAGATAGGTATGAATGTCTCCATTTTACAGTTAAGGAAGCTGAGACCACAGACGTTACATGACTTGCCTCAGTCAGTGGTTATCCAACTTGAGTGAGCCTCAGAATCACCTGGAGGGCTGGAGAACAGATTATTGAACCCACCCCCAGAATTTCTGAGTCAGTAGATCTGGGGTGGGGCCCAAGGGTTTGCATTCCTCATAGGGCCTCAGGTGCTGCTGCTGCAGCTCTGAGGACCACACTTTGAGAGCTGCTGGTCTAAGTCAAGCAGCTAAGGATTTCAGAGGTAAGATTTGCAGCCTGGTCTGCCTGACTTGAAACCTTTGCTCTTTTTAGCTACCATACTGAATTGACTCCTAGTGTGTGCCCCAAACATGCTATAATCAGTGACTTCACAGGTGATATCATCTCTGCCTGGAACACCTTATTTTTTAGTTCTCCATCTGGCCACCTCCATCAGGCTTTCAAGACTCCTGTTCTAGAAAGCCTTTCATTGGCCCTGGCACACGGGTTAGCTGCTGCCATGCTTCCAGAGCCCCGTGCAGACCCCATTTCCTTACCTCTCATGCCGCATTGTTATCATGGGTGTACTTTTCCACCATTTGCCTACCGGCCACTACGAACCCCTTGACTGTGTCCCAGTGGTGATCCAGTGGTAGAATTCTCACCTTCCGCCTGGGAGACAGCTTGATTCCTGTGCCCCTCGTGCATAGCCACCACCCATCCGTCAGTGGTGATTTTCTGTGTTGTTGTGATGCTGAATAGGCTTTAGCAGAACTTCCAGACTGAGATGCACTAGGGAGAAAAGCCTGGAAAGGCACTTCTGAAAATCAGCCAATGAAAACTCTGTGGATCACAATGGTCCAGTCCACAACTGATCATGGGGTGGTGCAGAACCAGGCAGCATTTCATTCTGTTGTGCATGGGGTGGCCATGAGTATGGGACCAACTCAACAGCAGCTAACAACAACAACTGTGTGTCGCTGTGCCTTTCCTAGTAAGCAATCAGTAAAATACGATGACATAAATGGTAGAATGACTTCAGCCAGTTGCATCATGTGCCTTAGGTTTATAGAGAGCCCATCCATAATGGGCAGGTCTTCTTCCTTGCTCTTGCTGGGGGAGCCTGGACACTTCCTAGCAGTTGTTGATGAAGAGACTGATTTGAGAAAAGTGCTAAGTTATATGTACTGTGGGTACAGCCTTCTCCTGGCTCAGTTCCCATTGCTAGCTTAGATGTGGTCCTGTCAGGCTTAAATATCCATCTTTAGCTGATTGCCAGTGTTGACTTGGCAGCCTGGCTGGCTGCCGGTCCCTGTCCTCCTTTACTCTTCCATGTGTGTCCCTTCCAGACCTATGTACACTGGCAAGAGGATGACTGCCCAAGCAGGTGACAGCTTGGTAGAGTCAGATCACCTGCTCGGACCTCCAAATAGGCTTGCCTTCTCCTACCCTGAAAAGTAACAGCAGCACCTACTGTGTGCTGCATGTTATTCATCTTGGAAACCTTTGCAAAAGGAGGGGGTATACATCTGAGATGGGAGAAGGCCCTTGGGAGAAAGCCCGTGGCCACGGAAGAAGATGGATGGGGGCCAGGGGCTGTGTGTGAGGCTGGCACAGGATGATGGTGCTGGCGCTACAAAGCGGGGACAGTGAGCTATGGTGAAACAGAAATGAGTTGAAGCCATAAACATTCAGGCTGCCTGCTTGTCTCAGAGATACTCCCTGAGCCTCTGGACATGGGAACAGCCATGAATAAGTACCAAGAGGAGAAAAAAATCTCCATTTCAAATATGGAGATGAAACAGTAGTTCTGAGCTCCCTGGTTGTTATGCATTCATGCCATACTCAGGGAACCTGCAGTAATTTAAGGCAGTTCAGTATTTAGACTCAACTGTGTAATTCATCCCGGTATTTCCCATTCATCAATGCCTTGTGTTTGTTTGTATTATCAAGCAAAAAATAAAAACATGGGAAAAAACTTCCCCCTCCTTTTATCACAGGCAAATGACTACAGACTTACACCCCTTGGGGCCCTTCAAGCAAAGGAACATCTTGCTACAATTTGATATAAATAATGAACAATAATTAGAAAGATTTCTTCATCGAATTTGTTATTGTCTGTCTCCTTTCATCTGTAATGCATTGAAACCAACACTGAGCTCTGTGTCTGGTAGCAGGGACTGAATGAACACTGGAGTGAGAGCCTGGAGCAGAGGGCCCTTCGTGGTCTGACTACCCACCTCCCCAAAGAGCTCTTGGGCTGCTGCTGGGTCTTCCCTGGGGCACCCCTCCCTCCAACATGTACCTGGCTGCTGCTACCTGCCTCTCCTGTGCAGGTAACAGAGCTGACAAACCGAAGGCTCTCAGAAGTGCTTTGTTTTATTTTCATCGTGGTAGCCCATACAGCATCTTTTAAATAATTGTCAATATTCAAAAATCAGGAGCTTTCATATAGAAATTCAGATTTCTTTATTTTCTTGAAAAACAAATTTTGCAGCTGTGCTGGAAAGGCCAGAACTGGCTAGAACTCCAGAGCCCCTGCAAGCTTGGAAGGGGACATGGTTGCTGAGCATGTCTGCTCCATACCAGCCCTGAGTGTCAGGGACCAATTGTCATCATCATATATCTTACCAAAGTGTTTCTATTTCCTGCCCAGCCCCTGTTGGAGGTGTTCAGGGGTGGCCTCTCGTTGTTGCCCTGACTGTTTTATAATGTGATTCTCTGCTTATATGTCTTTCTCCTGCTAGACTATAAGCTCCTTAAAGGCAGGAACCATGCCTCATTCATCCCTTTATCCGCAGAGCTCAACACAGGACCTGAGAAAGCATCACTGTGACAGAGTGAGGCCCTCGGGCCTGCTGGAGTCATGCTGTAGGGGTTGGGAATGAAGGTGGACAGTGGGCCAGGCAGGGCTGGACTGTGGGAGGGCCAGCTACAGTGTGAGTGTGTGACATACAACAACACCTCGCTGTCTTTCTGCCTTTCAGGACGTTCCAGGACCTGTCCAAGCAAGTGGAGCTCTCCTACGGCACTGTCCGGGACTCTGCTGTGTATGAGTATTTCCGAGCCAAGGGCACCAACCCCCTGGAGCAGGACAGTACATTTGCTGAGCTCTGGCGGACCATCAGCAAGAATGGCGGGGCTGACAACTGCGTGTCCAGTCCTTCAGAAGGCATCAGGAAGGTAGGCAGAGTGACACCTGAGCTGGAGCAGGGCAGTGATGGGGCAGTGGACGTGTCCTGCCTGGGGGAGGAGATGCCTCTGGAGCATTCCCCTTCCCTGTGGGCAAATGTATCCTCAGCTAGGCTGAGCGGAGTCCTCTCACAGGCAGGAGAGCAGCAGGGAGACCCAGGGATTCCTTAGGTAGCTTCCCTGTTCTCAGCAGCAGATGGAGGGAGCTGCTTGTTAGGTGCCTTCCATGTTCCCCAACTGGGCATGGTCAGCGAAGACCAGGCAGAGTGAGTCCAGGCCATGGGCTCTGCAGGGTGGCTGCAGAGAGGGGCCTGTACACTCCAAGGGGGTAGAGAGTGATAGGTGGGAGGTGGGGAGGGGGGGAGGTTCAGAGAAGGTGCACGCCTGGGGGCCAGGGTGGGGAAGGCTCCACGCAGGGGGCAGAAGGCGCTGGGCAAGGGTCGGCCAGTGGAGTGGGCACATCAGTGAGGTTTGCTGTGGAGAAAGGGGGTGCTTGGGGATGGTGGTCAAGACACAGGCCCCAGGATGGAGGCTGCACTGTGGGCAGCTGTGGGCAGACAGGGTGGAGAGAGGCCAGGGTGGGGTCGGGGACAGGAGGCCGGAAAAAGGGCATTGTGTTACTTAGCAGTATTAGACACTGTTCATTTATTTTGACTAGTTTCCCACAATAACTGGAATTAAACATTATTATCCCATTTTACAGATGGGGATTAGAGACTTGAAACCAACGGGTTTGGGTTTTTTGGTTTAGTTGACTCCTTGAGTTCCAGGACGAGGAGTTTGGCATTTTTCTGCCATGTGCTAGGGAGTCGTTGAAGGTCAATGGGGAAGGAAATTGTGGGGTGAAGACAGGTGCCATAGGATGCTCCTGTCGTCTTTCTGTCCAGTGACCCATGTGTGGTGGCTTCTGTCTGTGAAACCATCTGTGAAAAATGCAGGAAAGCTGTGCAGCTGCATGGCCAGTGTTGTGCTGCTCTGAGCAGACCGGCTGCCCATACCAACTCAGATCCGATCCCTTCCACCTCTGGAGCCTTCACAGAGCCCTACACACCTGCCCCACACACTCATACATGCACACAGTCACACACACATATTCCAAATGCTCATATACATGCTTACACACACTCAAAGACACACACACACTCACTCACACATTCTCACATGACATTTACCTACACACGCTAACACGCTCACTTGCATACCTCACACATACTCACACACACATATACCATCTTACACTCAAACACATTCACATGACATTCACCTACACACACTTACACACTCACCCACATACCTCACACATACTCACACACATATATGCCATTTTACACTCACACGTGCTCACATAACATTCACTGACACACACTGACGAACCCACATACCTCACACACACACCATCTACACTCACACATATTTACGCGTGCTCACTTAAACACGTTCTCACGTAACATTCAGCTACACACTAACGCACTTATCCATGCTCACCTATACACTCATACACACTTGCACATAACACACTCTCCCATGCTCACACACACTCCTACCCTCACACACACCCTCATGTTCCCCATCCCCGGCCATGTGGTGATGGCCTGGCCTTGCTGCAGAGAGCAGTGGGACACAAGGGAGCAGCCTAGGAAAAGCCTTAGGGCCAGCAAGGCCCACGCCTGTGTTGTTCATGATGAGAAGGGTCCTCAGTAATCCGGCAAGCCCCTCCCAGGAGAGCCCCTGGGGGTCCAGGGAGAGAAGCAGGGGCCTGAGTCCTGCCTCAGGAGCGCCTGGGGGCCTGTCCAGCGGACGGCGTGGTGCTGGCTGCAGTGTCCTGCAGGGAGTGCCACTGGGGGAACTTTTCTACCACATGTAGCTTGGGGTGACTTTTCCTTGTCGTGTGGCCTTGTGTTACAGCAGAAAGTGTCTGCGCTCTGAGGCCTGACACGTTTGGGTGTGAACTCCAGTTCTGTGACTACGTAAAGCTGAGTCTGTCACTCTTCCTCCCTGGAACTTCTCAGAGTTGAGAGAGGCCTGAGCAGCTTCCTGTTTGGGGGTCTCCTTAGTCACTTAAAGTCTTTTAAAATACATAGTGTGGTAGATTTTTAATGTTTACATTTAACAAAGTAGTACTTTAGCAAGATCAATAGAATGTAATTTAACTGTGCTATTCACATGCTTACAAGATTAAAACCTCTTAATTCTTAGTGTGACAAATAATGGAGGGCTGGTCTCATGCTGCAGGGACTGCTTTCATTTGTGACAATGAATCTTTGTGGCTGTTGGTGACCTCATTTGGAGATAATGAATGAAAAGTTGATTTAAGGAGTGTTATAAATGTTAAGGCCTGGGCCAAATGGCCCTCTAGTTCCACCTCCCTGCTTTCTTTATCTCTTGTAGAAAGCCAACCCTCCCATCCATACGGGGTTATGATGAAGATTCATTGCAGCCATGCTACAGAAAGCACTGCTTCTGAGAGAAAAGATAGCTATGTTTGACTTTATTAAACTTCTATTCATTTTAAGACCCTTTGAAGGAAATATAGAAGGCAACTCACACCCTGGGAGAAAATATTTACATATAACCAATATAGGATTCATATCATGAATATATCAAGAACTTTCACCAATCAGTAAGCTCAAACAACTTGACAGAAAAATGGGCAAAAGTCTTGCACAGGGGTTTCACAGAAGAGGCAACACATATGGCCCAAAATCCTGTGGAGAGATCTCAAAACTCTTAGTGGTTCAGGAAATGCAAATCAAGCCTATAAAGATACACCCTTTTCACCAACGGGATGGGCAAACATGAGCGGTGGTAGAGGCCATGGATTCACAGGTGGTTTATTGATGGTGGGAGTGTGATCAATGCAGCCACTTTGGAAGAATGTTGGTCGTTCCCTTATAAAATTGAACATTCACGTACCCTCTGGCACAGCAATTCCACTTCTATGTGTGTACCAAAGTAAACTTCCACACGCATTGCAGGGGAAAAGAAAGGCTGTGCGAGCGTTGCTTATAGAGCCAAAACCTGGAAACACCTTAATAGATTGCTAACAGGGAGAAAGTGTTGTCTACCATGAAGGGGATAAACTACAGCTTGTGCGATAGTGTAGAGGAATCGTAGCTGAATAATATTGAGTTAAAAGGCATTTAAAGCCAATTTTATATGGTCTAACTAATAGAAAATAACATGCAACATTACAACCTTTAAAAAAATTATAAAAACACAGGCATATGGACATACCTGAAGTTTTGATTCAGGGTAGTGCTTGCTAGAGATGGAAGAGGCAGAGGGACAGGAAGGAGAGGAGAGCATTGTGGGATGTAAGTCAGGGTCAGTGTTAGCTTCACAGGAGATTTTCGTTTTTCATTATAATAAAGAGTTGTTATTGTTAGTCGCTGTTGAGTCGGATCTGACTAATGGTGACCTTAAGTACAATAGAACAAAACATTGCCTGGTTCTGTACCATCTTTGCAGTTGTGCGTATGCTTGAGTCCACTGTCGCATCCACTGTGTATTTTGAGTGCTTTCCAATAACCTAGGGGCCTCATCTTCTAGCCTCATCTCATATTGTACACTATTCTTTTGTGATCCATAGTGTTTTTACTGGCTAATTTTTTGAAGTAGGTTGCCAGACGTTTCTTCCTAGTCTGTTTTAGTCTAGAAGCTCCTCTGAAACTTGTCCACCATGGATGGCCCTGCTAGTATTGAAATATTGGTGGCATAGCTTCCACATAAGCCATGACAGTATCACAAACCAGCAGATGGATGGCCAAAAAGTAAATAGTAGATGAGTTAATTAAAAAAGAGGCCCATGCCTGGAAAAATAGGGAGTGTGTCCTGAACCAATTGTTGTGCTTAATCTGATTCTGGGCACCTATTCATTGAAATGAGTACATCCAGACAAAGTCAGGCAGGGCTTGTCTCCCCACAAAGCCAGCCTCTTCCTTCCTTGCCAGCTCCCACGTGCTTGCCCTCCTCTTGCTCCTGGCGCGCCTCAGGAAGGCAAACACACACCATTAAAGTCCTCTGGAGATGAAGAGTCTGGAAATCACCCATTAGGGAAATGGCTATTCATCCTTCTACCTGTCCTCGTCCATTGCTGGCATGTTAGGAATCACTCACCCTCTGGTGACTGTAGGGTCTTACTCATGAATGTTAAAAAAAAAAAAAAGTAGTGGAGGATGCAAATGAAGGATTCTTCATAAATGCCTGTCACCTCGTGGTGCAGCATCTAATCCCTTTTCAGTACCCAGGATGTGTTGCTTTTATGACACCTTCGTTTTATAAGCCCCATGCAGGCTTTGAGCTCACAAATCTCCCTCCTGCATTTGGCTCCCTGAGAAAAAAACTCACCACCAGCACCAGCCCAGTGCTAAGCATTTTATAACTAGTGTCGTCGGAGTGAGTTTATAGTGTTGCCAGAAAATGAAGTGTGTGGTGTTTTTTACTGGAGGCAGAACTTAGATGCATGCATCCTCCTTCTTTGTGTTTGAGTGGCTGTTGGTAGTTGCTAATGAGTCGGCTCTGACTCACGGCGACCCCATGTACAACAGAACAAAACCTTGCCCAATCCTGAGCCATCCTCACAATCGTTGGTATGTTTGAGCCCGTTGTTGCAGCCACTGTGTCAATCCATCTCAGTGAAAGTCTTTCTCTTTTTTTACTGACCCCCTACTTTACCAAGCATGATGGTCTTCAATGATTGGTCAATCCTGATGACAAGTTCAAAGTAAGCAAGATCTAGCCTCACCATCCCACCTTCTAAGGAGCTTCTGGCTATACTTCCTCCAAGACTGATTTGTTGATTCTTCTGGCAATCCAATATTCTTTGTCAGCACCACAGTTCAAATAGCTACTGGACCTAAATGCTTGTCTTAAATTCTCCCTCTTATCTGCCCTGTGCAGCTGCCCCTCACTCCCCTGGGTCTGTGGCAGACCAGGGAGATGGCCCTGCCCTGAGTGAAGACCCTGTCCTGACTCCAGCAACAACAAGGAAAAATGCATTGAGCTTGGACATGCTGGACTAACCTAGTAGCCCGGGAAGAACAACCTCTCCAAACGCCAAACAGAACCCATGTCCGTGTAATACAGGCGGCCTGGCAGTGGTGAGGACGTGTCCATCAAGGGACTTCTCGCAGAAACTTCTCTAGCCACGGAAGGGCAATCACACCTGTAATTTCCAGTTGCTCTTTGGTGACTTGGAGCCATTTCCAGAGAGTTCTCAGTAGTAGAGCAATGTTTAATTGCTACTAATGTCAAAGAGCTTGGTATCAAGAGTAACCTTGGAGAGCTGCTATTATTTTTTCCTTGGGAGTGCTGAAGCTTTTTAATGACTTCAAACCAGTTTAGGCTGGAAATTGCTTAGTGAGATGTGATTGCTTTTCTGCAGTATCAGGACCCGGGACTATGCCATGGCTGTCCTTCTGCTCTGACCCACTCTTTAATGCCGTGGCCGCTCAGACAAGGAGGGCAGTCCTGACTGGGTTCTGGTGAAGAGAGCCAGAAGGAATCTGGACAAGAAGGGAACTTGTTTAGTTAAGATCTGACAATATACACTTTACAACAAACCTGCCTGACACCTGCCAAATCCCAATAAGTATGGGATTGTCCCTGAATGAGTCACCTGCTTTACTGTTTGACTGAGTAGAGACAGATAAACAGAGACACGGTTCATGCCCTCAGTTAGCGGGTTGCCCTCCATGGATCCGATGATGGAAGGGACCAGGGCGACAGCTTGAAGGTCCGTTTCAGGCATGTCTCGTTATAGCCTTCTGTCGGGGAGAGGATTCTCCTGGTGTTCAGAGATGTGTCACAGAGCGAGTGGAGAGAAGATTCCTTCATTCTGCTCATCCACATGCACCTGTCTGACCTGAGGAAAGTCTGGACAAGGGGCCTGTGTTTGTAAATGAAGTTTTATTGGAGGACAGCCACGCCCGCTCATTTACATATTGTCTATGGCTGCTTTCCTGCTACTTCAGCAGAGTTGAATAGTTGTGACAGAGAAGGTATGGCTTATAAACAACAACAACAACAACATCAAAAAAACAAAAACATAACTAGCTGCCATCAAGTTGACTCTGACTCATGGCTGTCCCATGTGTGTGTCAGAGTAGAAGTGTGCTCTATAGGGTTTCCAATGGCTGGTTTTTCAGAAGTAGCTCATGAAGCCTTCCTTCTGAGGTACCTCTGGGTAGACTTGAACCTCCATACTTTTTGGGTAGCAGCAGAACGGGTTAACCTTTTACACCACCCAAGGACTCCATGGCTGGCAAAGCCTAAAATATTTACTCTCTGGCCCTTTACCGACAAACTTGCTGATGCCTGGTCTACAGTAGTGGGGAGCTCTGGGGACACTACCCCTCACTCTGCACCGTCTGATAGCACATAGGCACACCCAGCAGTGCATCACCTAGCTCTGCACCACCTAATAGCACGTGGGATTTGCTGAGATGCTATCTTTTCTTGTCCTTCTCAGGCCTGAATCTGGGTGGCTCTGAGCCTTTCCCACCTGCACTAGAACCCACTGTACTCTTGACCCAGCCTGAATCTCCCCCTAAAACCTACTGAGCTCTCTCTATGAACCAGGCACAGGGCCACATGATTTACATGCAGCATATCTTTTAATCCTAAACAGAACCAGAGAGATGAAATGACTTGCCTAAGGTCACACAAACACAAGCAAGTAGTGGCACGTTCATCACAGCCTGCCTCCAAGAGTGGCTTGTGAACATTTCTATACCTTGATGTGATTTCCACCTCCTTGCGTGCTATCTACTTGTGCTTGTAAGTCCCTTCCTTCTTGACACCCAAGTAGCAGGTATATGCTAGGCTCCTATTTTTGTAAGCCTTACCCTTCCTTCTGTGTTGCAGAGCAAAGGGTATTTAGGTCTGTAATTTTATCCTTTTAATTTTCAAACTATTAAAAATATCAGTTGGAGAAAATTTGAGATGCAGAATTGAGCTGGAAAGTGGTGCAAATTTATATGAGAATAGCTTTGTCAAATGAGGCCTGATTTTAACGTTGGTATTTTAATGGGACGGGTGAGTTTTTGCTTGTTTTAGCATGATCAGCTTCATCAAGTAACATCCAACATAACTCAGTTTCTGACCTGGACTGCCACTTGATTAAACTTTTCGACAAATCAGATCTAATATTTAATAACATTGTCAAATAGAATGCAGTGTTAATACTTTAAATGTCAATCTTCACAGCTCATTAAGCTCTTTGAATAAATAGACAAGTCGTTTATTTCAGACTCTGCAGCTGAAGATGGTATTTTCCAGAGAGGAGTAGCTTTTGAGGCTAGTAGTCATAACAGAAGGTGGTTTTTTTCCGCTCGGTAAATATTGTTGAGATCATAAAGTGTGAATGCAAATGCAGGGAAGAAAGCAGTCCCACAAATCTTATTTATTTCCACCACTGATCTAATGCTTGCCCTGCCACCAGATCTGGGCATCCCTTCTCAGCACCTGCCTTTATTCTCTTTCTTCTCTTCTTTGCTCTGTGACAAGGGCTGCTCTCCCTGTGCACACTTCCTGTGTGCCAGGGACCACATCCTGGGCAGAAACGGTGGTACCCAGGATTGGAGTCATCCATGGGAGGATCAGGACTTTGCTACCTCATTGGATTCTCCATTTGGGAGGAATAAGGTGAGGAAGGTGGCCTTGTATGTGGCAACCTCCTGGCACAATGGGTTTCCTGTGAGGCAGCACTTCCCTGTACTTTTGGGATGCTGGGTTCAAAGATCAGGAAGGTTTGGCTGAATTGATAGAAGGGATCCTTGATGTTGGTTTGACCTCCCAGAAAAGGAGCTGGTAGGAACTGGGTAATCCTGTGTGGTGGAACGGAATGACACTGTTCTTGATAGCAGCAACATGGGCATGCTCCAAGATACACATTTTGTCCTTTCTCTGCCTTTAAGTCAACCTGGATTAGGGAATTCAGGTAAGCCTCCTTTCTTCTCAACCATTTACACATGGAATGATCTTTCATCTCCCTACCTGTGGTACTTGCTCAAAACTATATCCATTTTCCAAGTTGGGTGGTTTTTTCTGTTTATTCATTCATTATTTCATGCGTTCATTTATTCATTCATTCACGCATTTAAGAAATGTAGTTTGAATGGCTTTTTGCCTAGGAGTTAAAAGGCGTGAGTTTAAATTCCAGTTTTGATCTCATTTAATCTGTGACTTTGGGTAAGTAGATTCACCTCTCTGAACCACCTTTGAAACAAGAAAGCTTGCCTAGATTAGTTGTGAGTTAACCAATGCATAAACTGTAAAACATCTAGTGTGGGTTTTAGCACAAAGCAGACAATCAGTAGATGCTCACGTAGGCAAAGTGTCTTAGCACCTACTCTATGTTAGGAGAAGAAGATATAACACTATAAAGACACATAAGACTTAATCGTTTTATGAGGCATACTTGACATAAACATGTATACTAAGTGTCCATTCTGTGAGCTTAGACAAACAAACCCATTGCTGTCAAGTAGATTCCTACTCATAGCCACCAAAAGGATAGAGCAGAACTGCCCCATAGGGTTTCCAAGGAAACGCTGGTGGATTTGAACTGCCAACCTTTTGGTTAGCAGTCAAGCTCTTAACCACTGCGCCACCAGCCACCAGGGCTCCAGAGAATTATATACCACCATGCAATTACTATCCAAAACAAGACATAGAACATTTCCATCGCATTTGAAAACTTTCTTTTGTTACTTTTCAGTCAATTCTGTCCACCCGCAGAGGCACCACTTATAGATTTCTAGCACAGCACATTAGTTTTACCTATTCTTGTAGTTCATATAAATGGAATAGTACTGGATATATGTATTTGTGCTCCTTTTACCCAACAAATTATCTATCATATATCCATGAAGTTGTGAATATCAGTACTCTATCTCCTTTTTCTTCATAGTATTTCATTGTATGAATAAATCTCAATTTTTTTTTTAATCCATTCTCCAATGTACGAACATTTCTGTCGTTACCAGTTCAGGGCTAATATGACTAACACGGTATGAACATTCTTATACTAGTCTTTTGTGGAGATATGTTTTCATTTTTCCTTGCTAAAATGCATCAGAGTGGAATTCCTGGCTCATAGGGTAGATTGGTGTTTCCCAGTCTAAGAAGCTGCCTCCTACCCTCCGATGTGTTCGGGCCATTCTACAATCACAGAAGCAGGGTGTGTAAGTTCCAGTTGCTGGGCATCCTAGCCAACATTCAGTGTCGTCAGCTTCCTTGACTGCAGCCAATTTAGTGGGTGTGAGTGAACATATTACTACTGTTGTCATTGACATTTCTTTGGTGACTAATGGTGTTGAGTGCTTTTTCATATGCTTTTTTTTTTTTGGCCATCCATCCATATAACTTTTGTGAAGTGTGTGTTCAAATCTTTTGTTCATTTTCATCAGGCTTTTCACACTTTCATTGTTCATTTATATGAGTTCTTTGTATATTCTAGATTAAGTCTGTGATCAAATATAAGTACTGCAAACATAATTTGCATTTTCTTAATGGTGTCTTCTGAGGTGTAGGAATTTTTTAATTTTGAAAAGCCTAGTGTATCATTGGAAACCCTGGTGGCATAGTGGTTAAGTGCTATGGCTGCTAACCAAAAGGCTGGCAGTTTGAATCCTCCAGGTGCTCCCTGGAAACTCTATGGGAGAGTTCTACTCTGTGCTTTAGGGTCTCTGTGAGTGGGAATCGACTCGACAGCATCGGATTTGGTTTTTTTGGTTTGGTAATGTATCATTTAAAAATATATATTTCTTTTAAGGGGAATACCTTTTGTGTTCTTTCTAATAACGTTTTGCCTACTCCAAAGTTGCAAGAATATTCTCCTACAAGTTTTTGTATTTAGGTTTATGTTGTATCTCAAATTAGCTTTTGTGTATAGAATAAGGTAGTGCTGTAGCTTTACTTTTTTCTGTACAGATATCCAATTGACCTAACACCATTTGTTAAAGACACTTGTAGTTTGACTCCAAATAGGCTCAAGGCTTGGTTGGAAATCAGATGGTTATGCATGTGCTGGTTTATTTCTGGATTCTCTATTCACTTCCATTGATATGTATGTCTAAACTTATGCCACTATTATAATGTCTTGATAACTGTAACTTTTTAATAAGTCCTTAAATCAGGTAGTGTAAGTTCTCCAACTTTGTTTTTTTCCTTTAGAAGATCATAAAGGATCTCTTAAAAGATTCTTTGCATTTCCATTTAAGTTTTAGAATCAGCCTGTCAATCTTTTCAGAAAGAACTATTGAGATTATGATAGATTTTTCATGGAATCTGTTGATTGTTTTGAGGAAAATTGGCATCTTCCAATCCATGAACATGGCCTTTCTTTTCAAAAAACCACCTTTCGATTTTATTTATTTTCTCTGTTGTTTTATATTTTATTGATTTCAGCTTTATTGGTAAATTTTTTTTCCTTCTATTTACTTTAGGTTTGATTTGCTATTTCTTTTTTTTTAGATTATTAATGTTGAAACTTAAATCATTGATTTTACACTTATTTTTCTTCCTAATTTAAGCATTTAAAGCTATAAATTTTCCTCTCACCAGGGTCTTAGCTGCATCCCATGGATTTTGGTATTTTGTTGTCAAGCCAAGGTCTGAGGTCACCAACAAAAAACATGAATCACACATAGGCAGTTCATGAATCAACACCTTAGTCACAAGGAGAAGAGACAGAGCAAGGTGCACTCCACTAGCGGATGCTGGTTTCCCATGGCCAGTGAGTTGCTTCCTGTGGCCAGCACAGGCCATGTGTTATGTGTGCACCCCTCCTGTGCCACAGGGGAAGGACTCTGTTCCTTCCCAACCAGAAACAGATATAGAAGTGGGGCTGGCTAGGTATCTTATGGTGCCTGCAAATGGGCAGAACAGAGAGAAGTTACTGTGTACCCAGAACAGGGAGAGAGGCTTCCCTAACAAACAGAGGAAAACTGGGAAATAGAGAGAAATGCAGTTCCCAGTCTCTGCTATCAGAGAATGTTCTGGGCCAAAGGGCTCTGGTTAGGTGGCCTGGAAGAGAGGCACAAGAGCTGTGGCCCTCTCAACAGTTGTGTTTTAGTATAGTTTATTTCAAAATATAGTCTCAGACTTAGTTATTTTCTTCAAGCTATCCCTGTCAAGTTCCAGAGGATGGGAAATGGCTGTGATTTGATGTGGAAGAGGCTACATGTTCGCAGGGCAGTAATTTATTCTGTTTAGCAGGGATAGGGGAGACATCTTATGATAGTCCTGCCAATCAGGAGCTTCAGTTTGCAATCCAAATGCCTGTTCTCAGGAGAGGGGACACCAAGAAAAAAGATAAAGATAGAAATTTCTTTCAGTTTTGAAAATAAATGTGTGAGAATGTGAGAGTCAAACTGGCAAACAGAAAATAATAGACAGAAAGATAATGGAGATCAGAGAGCAAAAAGACAGTCAAACTTCATGTCAACGACCCACTTTTCTTTCTACCAAATGCATAGCATCGTTGCTGGAGAACCAGAGCAGTGGTATTTTTTTCTGTTTAACAGCAGTTACCTTCAGAATCGCTTCTCATGGTCTTGGGCTTCCTCCTTCTTAGTCCCAGATGCTTTGGCCATGTAAATAGGACTGAGCCTTTTTTCACATGCTTTATCTCTGTTGTCCAACCAAACTCCTTATCAACTTAAAAAAAATGCACTATGTCACCATTAAGTTTGAAATAAAAAAGTAATAATAATAATCAGAAGAAAATCAAACACTTTTTTTTACCACCTAAATATAGTTCCAAAAATACTTTTGTGTATTTTGTCTAGTCTTTTTTGAATCTCTACAAACATATGATGATTTTATGTTTTTCCTGATTTTTCTAACATTATTATAAATCTTTATAAAAATCATTTTCATGCCAAATTAATATTTAATGAAATGGATATAAATAATTTATTTATTCTTGATTGTCATTTAGGTCATTTTCAATTTCTCTCAAATATAAATAATTCTGTAATGAACATTTTCATGCCTAAATTTTTTCAGCTATTACATTTTTACTGCATAAAATTCCCCAAAGTAGAATTATGTTATCAGAAAGGATAGAAACATTTTAAGTCTCTTGAGAAAGTATTACTCAATATTGCCAAAAGCAGGGCTTTGAATAAATTACACTCTTATTTTTGGCTCAATAAAATACTCAAGTTCTAGGTTTTTTTGTTTGTTTGTTTGTAAACTTATCTTTTGTAGGAGAAATATTTTTATAAATTGGTATTTCCCTACTTATATCCCTTATTGTGATTTTTTCTTTCGCTCTTGGTGTATGCACGTGTGCGTGCATATGTGTGTATATATATGTATATATTTTTGCTTTATTTTCTTTGTTATTCTGGGGACTGGAGTGGAGCTGAAATCACTTCCTTTTCAACTCTTTTTTTTCTGGTACCACATCAGGCATCGCAAATAGTGATCCCTGAATTTTGCTGGGTTTCAGGAAATTGAACATCGTGGTTAGAAGTTCACTTATGTTCAACAATCAGAAATAATGCACATACAAACCCCCTCCCCAAATGAGTGTTTCTGTAATGATTTACTACCTGAAGCATTCAATCTTCATCCATTTGTTCATCCATTCATTCATCAACTCGTTTATTAGTGTTGAGTTCAGTTATTACATGAAAGTGGAAATGATACTTTCTCTCTAAAATTGGATTGGAATTAGAGTAAGGTCAAAGTACAGGCTTATTGTGGACAGTATGTTATTTAAAAAATAAAAGATTTTGTTTCCATCCTTACTTTATCCAGGGTGTTCTTTCCCTTTGGAACTTGCATCAGTGTTTGGACAATCAGGAGATTAGTTTAATGATAATGACTACCATTAGAGAGGCCTAGGCTGGAATAGAATAGAATCCATAGTGGTGCAGTGCTTAAAGTGCTCAGCTGCCAACCAATATGTGAGCTATTCAAACCCAGCAGACACTCAGCGGGAGAAAGATTTGGCAGCCTGCTTCCATAACTATTTACAGCCTTGGAAACCCTATGGGGCAGTTCTACTCTGTCCTACGGGGTCGCTATTCGTCAGAATCAACTCTGTGGCAGTGGGTTAGGATGGATTAAGCACTGTGTTAAATTTCTTCCAGGCATTATTTTAATTGTTCTTCCACCCAACTGTCTTAGTTTCCTAGTGCTGCTGGATAACAGAAATACCACAAGTTGGTGGCTTTAAAGAGCAGAAATTTATTTTCTCAAAGTTTACCAAAACCAAAAATCAAACCTGTTGCCCTGGAGTCAATTCCGACTCATAGAAACTTTCCATATACGACAGAGTAGAACTGCCCCACAGAGTTTGCAAAGAGCAGCTGGTGGACTTGAACTGCTGACCTTTTGGTTAGCAGCTGGGCCCTTAATGACTGCACCATTAGGGCTTCCCTCAAAGTTTAGGAGGCTAGAATTCTGAAGTCAGGGCACTGGCTCTAGGGGGAGACTCTCTCTCTGTCAGATCTGGGGGAAGATCCTTGTCTCTTTCAGCTAGTGCAGCCCTGGCGTTTCTTGGTTCCTTGGCGATCTTCACACAGCATCTATCTTCCTGTGTTTGTGCTTGTTTGTCTCTGGGTCCATGCTGTTCTTTATATCACCCTACACTGATATGGTCTCATTAACATAACAAAGGAAACCCTATTTCCTGATGGGATTACATCCACAGGTATAGGGGTCAGAATTCCAACACATAATTTTCTGGGACACAATTCAGTCCATAACACAAACCCATTTGATTAATGAGGAAAATGTAGTTCAAAGAGGTTAAGGGACTTGCTGAAAAGCAAACCTAAGTGTCAGACCCAGGTTTTGAACTCAGTACTAGTCTGACTCCAGTGCCTGTATTGTTGCCTTGTGACACTGCAGAAATGGAGGAAGCATGTGGTCAAAATGAATGAATCCTCAGCTTTTGCTCACCACGCCCCCTGCATCCTAGTGAGGTGAAACCTGGGCAGTTGTCTTCATATGCCGTCGCTCCTCTCTCTCCACACCTTTGTGCACCGTGGTACCCACTGCTTGAAGCACCATTCCCTTTCTTTGTCTGCCAGGCTAGCTCATGGTTATCCTTCAAGTCTTAGCTGAAGCAGCCATTCCTTATAAGCCTTCTGTGGGCTCCCCTCTCTCAGGGCAGAGCAAAAGGTTTCCGCAACACACTGTCCACACCAAAGCATAAGACGTCACTTCCATCCTCAGCTTCCTGCTCTGTCACCACTTGGGGCCTCTCTAGGCTCGGGACTGTCTCTTAGTCATTTCTTTGTCCCAAGAACCTAGGGCAGTGCCAGGTGTGGAGATAAAGAACAGGGACATTCAAAGCTTTTTCTTCTTTGAAAAATCAAAATAAGTGTTCAATGGGTAAGAAGTGAGAGTGGGTGGAAAGGTAGCCATGTACATCCTTCTTCATGAGCAGAATTGCTGCAGGGAGGGCTGGGAGGTACAGGGGAGGGGAGGGAAGAGTAGAGAAGGAGAAGGAAAGGCAGAAAAGTGTAGCGGTCCTCTGCCGTGGCCTTGGAAGGCATAGGCAATCTCGCTGGAGCTGGTTACCATACAATCGACTAGGTTGGCTTCTCCATAACCCCTTGCTGCTTAATTCTGTTTGATGATGATTGATTTGGAATAATACAGTCCAAAGATCAAGGAAAGTCCCAACTGTGCTTCTATATTCAATTACGTTCCTTTGGGAAAATTGCCAAGTAAATCTCATTATGAATTCTTCAGTTATTTTCTTTAGTACTTTTTTATAATTTGGTAGAGTAAGTTCTGGAAACAAACCAATATCCATGCCATCATGCTAACTTTGATTATTTTCAAACTCCTCATTAGAGGGAGTGGGAGGATGTTCATGCCCCTAAAATCTGATTTTATTTGTCTGATTTCCTCTGGCCCGTAATTTACTTTGTACCCTGGTCTGATAAGTTTCGCCTTAGTGCTGGCCGTAAACGGGGGCTGATTCCATTCTGTTTGTTCCACTGAGTATAAAATGGCTTTGAGTTTTATGACTTAAGTTTTTGCACTTTGAAATGAAATGTTTTGTTATTTGATTGCACTCAAATGAAGAAGTGATTACTGATAAAAATGGTTTTGACTTATTGGGTCAGCTGGATCGTTGGCAATTTTTGTTTTAGTTTATTTTTACTTCCATTTTTGCTGGTATAATGTTGTTTGTCTAAGAATAGAAAAGGAGAAAGGAATCAAGGAAAATAACATTTATAAAGAAGTTATCATGTGTGGCATTGTGAGCATGCCCTTGATCTCCACCATTGAGGGGCATTTTGAAATGTTTCCATTTTTCAAATAGAAAACGTAAAGCTCAAAAAGGTTAAGTAACTTGTCCAAGGGTCGTCCTATTTTTCCTACACCTGTGTGTGTGTGTTTTAGTATTATGATCATCTGCATCATCATCACTAATAATATAAAACTTATTTGGGCTTTCCTTAGGATGGGTAGCTTTAATAAGGAACTGATAGTTCTCTTTAATCTCCAGCGTCGGGGTATTGCCGTTTGCTCTGGAACATATATTTAATGTGTGTGTGTGTGTGTGAGAGAGAGAGAGAAAGGGGGAGGAGGAAGGAGGAGCAATGGGTATATACATATGCACTTGTATGTATAAAAGGGAAAACAAGACAGAGAGGTAGAGATAGATAGAGAGACAGAGAAAAGGATAGAGGGTGGTAAGGGGTGGATTAACTCAAACCAGGAAGAGTAATAAGGAAGTAAGCAATGTGAAGCATGCCTCATGCTTTAGGTTGTTGTTGTTAACTAGTGTCTAGTAGCCCCTCCCCCTGACTCATGGGGACCCCAGGCACAGTGCAATGGAATTCTGTCTGATCCTGCACCATCCCCGTGATTGGTTGGATATAGAACCCTGGTGGTCCGTAAAATTTTCATTGGCTGATTTTAGGAAGAAGATTGTCAGGCCTTTCTTCCTAGCCCATTTTAGTCTGGAAGCTCTGCTGAAATCTGTTCAGTATCATAGCAGCATGTGAGCCTCTACTGACAGATAGGTGGTGGCTGCACAAGAGGTGCATCGCTGGGAATTGAACATGGGTGTCCCTCATGGAAAGTGAGAATTTTGCCACTGAATCACCACTCCCCTTGTACTTTCAGGAACCCGCATAAAAAACCAAACCCGTTGCCATCAAGTCGATTCTGACTCATAGTGACCCTATAGGACAGAGTAGAACTGCCCCATGTGGTTTCCAAGGAGCGATTGGTAGATTTGATCTGCCAACTTTTGGTTAGCAGCTGTAGCTCTTAACCACTATGCCACCAGGGTTTCTGTGTTGCTTTCAGGAAACACGCTTTAAAGAGAACAGAACTGGTGAGCATGATAAATACTCAGCAGTGAAATGTGAAGCACCTCCCATCAAAGAGACTTGGACCTATTTTGTACCACCTGGATGTCAGAGTATAGTCACAAGAGGAGGTGATGAGAAGAGAATTTCTAGTGAGGTACCGTGGTGTCAGCATTCCCCATGCTTTCAGGCAGGGTCCCTATCCAGTTGGTGCCTGAAAGCCTCGTGAACTTTCATGATTCTTTGACTTCATAAAGCTGTAAATTTTGACAAGTACAGCCCAGAGTTTGTTCAGCTGTGAGGGATGGAAGTCTATTTGGATCTTTTTGACCAGAACATGATCTCTTTTGTAGTTCCTCAAAGTGCTTCAGGGTTATTCAGTGAACTCTCTCTCAAAGCTACCATTTTAGGAAAGGCCATAAAAGGATACTTAGTCTCAAATGGGTTTAGAGAATGAGGCTTGTGGACAGAAACTCGACAGCATGGTCTCCAACTCATTAACACTCTTGAATATTTATTGTGATCCAACAACTCTTTCTGGCTGAAAAAACATTTACAGAAGTTTTCCTTAGAAGGCAAAACTGCCCTGGCTTCAGCTTCACGGGTGTCAGTTGAACTTTGTCTCCATAAAGTTAAATGTACAAAAGATACTTTCCTCAATTATGGTAACATGGTGTAGTAATGAGTATGGGATTTGGGTCAACGAGAACCTCATTTAGTCTTTGCGTCCATATTTTGCCAGTTGTGAGATCTTGGCCAAGTTAATTAACTCCTGAGTAAAGTTGCCCTCATCTCAAAAATAGAGATAATTATCATAGTCGGGCTTCCCAGGGCCATTATGAAGGGCGAGGGTGATGCGAAGATATTGATACGATGCCTTGAAAGGCGTATTTTAACACAGTGGTTCTTGACATGTAGTCCTTGGACCAATAGCACCAGCAGTATCTGGGAACTTATTCGGGATGCAAATTCTTGGTCCTCACCCCAGATCTACTGGATCAGAAACTAAGGGGTGGAGGCAGTGGGCAATCTGTGTTTAAACACACCCTCCAGGCTATTCTGAAGCAGTCCCAAGTTTGAGAACCTCTAACAAATGGTACTTATTGTTATATTGTTGTTTTATTAGCGCTGGCATTCATCATGTTCTTTTTGTTGGTGTAGAGGAATCCAACTGATTTTTGCATGTTTATCTTGTATCCCGATACTCTGCTGAACTCTTCTATTAGTTTCAGTAGTTTTCTAGAGGATTCCTTAGGGTTTTCTGTGTATAAGATCCTGTCATCCACAAATAGAGATACTTTTACTTCTTCCTTATCAACCTGGATGCCCTTTCTTTCTTTATGCAGCCTAATTGCTCTGGCTAGGACCTCCAGCACAATGTTGAGTAAGAGTGGTGATAAAGGGCATCCTTGTCTGGTTCCTGATCTCAAGGGGAATGCTTTCAGGCTCTCTCCATTTAGGATGATGTTGGCTGTTGACTTTGTATAAATGCCCTTTATTATGTTGAGGAATTTTCCTTCTATTCCTATTTTGCTGAGATTTTTTATCATGAATGGGTGTTGGACTTTGTCAAATGCCTTTTCTGCATCAGTTGATAGATCATGTGGTTCTTGTTTTTTGTTTTATTTATGTGGTGGATTACATTAATTGTTTTTCTAATGTTGAACCATCCCTGCATACCTGGTATGAATCCCACTTGGTCATGGTGAATTATGTTTTTGATATGTTGTGGAATTTGGGCAGAGTCCTTCTTAAAGATCAATTTCTTGGGCAGAGAATGGACATACTTTTTACTGTGGAAGTTGTATCCTGAACTTTCTAATAAGAGAACGAATGGGAGAGCGCAGAGTAGAAAGCTTTGCAGGAAGATGTTCAGTGTGGCTTCCCTTTAAAGTTTATTTGCAACAGCTTAGGTATCTCAACTCTGGAATTTCCCTCCTCCATTCAGTGCTCCACCCAAGACACTAAAGCCTTAATATCACCCCCCTTTCTAAACCCATTTTCATGAGAAAATCGTAAAGTAATTGACAAAGAGTCCTAAATCATTGGATCTTAACTTCAGCATGCATCGGGATCACCTGGACAGGTTATTAATGCACCGATTGTGGGGCCCCATTCTCAGGGTTTCTTATTCAGTGGGTGCGGTGTGGGGCCTGATGGTTTACATTTCTGATGAGTTCTCTGGTGATGCTGATGTACTGGTCCAGGGGCCACACTTTGAGAACAGTTGATGAATATCACAGGCTTCTAAAATGTTAAACCTGGAGAAGACCTGCAGGATTATCTCGTCTGCTCCTCTATTTGTACAAACTGATAGTGAGTTAGAAACTGGGCCAAGACTATGACCCAGTCTAACAGTGTTTCTAATTTACCAGGCTGATGACTGAGGGGAATTTCAAGTGTTATTTCTCCCAAGGCAAATTGCATTTTGATGAGGATCACAACTTTAAGCTATAAGGCTGGTGCTGGTGGTGATTATCATGATCATGAAGGTAATGTGTTGTTATTGTCTGAGCTCCTTTGATGCATCAGGCCCTTTCATTACTGTTTCCTCCTGTGACAAACCTGTGAGGTGAACATGCTATTCCTGTCTTCTAGAGGCTCAGGGGACTGGCTAAGTCAGCTAGAGGAAGCCAGGTTGCTCGTCTGTGGACCCTTGTTCTTACCACCATACACACTGCTCTTTTTTTATGAACTGGCATTGACGATTCTATGAGGAAGTCCAGGCATCAAAGAGTGAGGAAAGGCATTGGTGGCCTTTTTGGAGCCTGTGACATTACCTGCCACTCTCTGTCCCCTAGCCATGCTCCTCACTATTGGCTGTGTTACCTCAGGACACAGGAACACCAGGATGGGACAGGTAACCATTTGCAGAAATCCTCCTGCAGGCCATTTTCTCCATCATCTCGGTCCTCTTGCCCAGGTAACGGACAACCTCACTGGGACCACCAGGGTACCTGTAGGCTTGCCCTCATGCCTGTACTCATGGCCCTGTGGGCAGAAGAGGGGCCTGTCTCTACCAGATGGCCTTTTGGTTACATTTTCTCATTGTCCAGCTCCATCATTTTTACACTGGTCTGAAGCCAGAAGCCAAATTGACTTTGTACCTTGTGGATACTTTAGGAAAGCAACGGTTAGGACTAATTATGGGAGAATCTGGCTGCAATCTCTCTCCCTCCCACTGGGCCTGTTCTGGTTTGCCTGCTCTTGCTGGACCAGAATCTGATCCAGATAAAGGCTCATTATCTTTCATTCCTTGGGTAGCCAGTTTCCTTAATGCCTCTTGAGTTTGGCTTGTGAACAACCTCTGAGTGTCCTGTCGATGGTCTGCCTTACGTTTTCACATCATTTTGGATGATCTCATCCACATTGTTCTGACAGATCAGCAGGAGGTGGGCTCTTTAGCTCCAACTGACACTCTGCTCTTCCTGGACCTGTCGTGCTTCTCCGGGTACTTGGTATCCAAGCGCAGTTCTCTGCTGCTTCCCCTGGGCTGCAGGACTCACATTCACACACACACATGCCCACACTCACACACTCACATTGTCACACAGACTTACATGCACACTCACACTCTGTAATTTCACGATCAGAGTAGTTCTCCTAAGAGGCACTTAGTAGCCCCTGACACTGCAGGTTCCCTGGAGCTCTAGGGTATGACAGGCGGGTTGTCTTTCCTCAGCACCCTGCCTTTTGCACTATGCCGTGTGCATCCGATGAGGTTGAATCTTTACAATTTCCCTTGGGGCCCTCTGCTATCATGTGTACATGCACAAAGTGTTTGGCCAGTTGCAAGAGATTTAAAGAAACCAACAAAAGTCCCCCATAATGGCACCACCCAAAGTTGACATTTGGTGCATGGTTTTCATTCTTTATGAGCATAAATCTTTACATAAAAATTTAAAAGGATATCACACTGTAAATACTCTATCGTAAACAACCCCCGCCCCCCCACTTAATAGCATAATAGTGGTTAAGCATTTGACTACTAACCAAAAGATCAGTAGTTCAAATCTACCAGCCACTCCTTCAAAACCCTATAGGGCAGCTCTACCCTGTCCCATAGGGTCACTACGGGTTGGAATTGACTCAACAGCACTGGGTTTGGTTTTTGTTCTTTTTTAACAGTATAATATTTATTATCATTTATTTAGCACTTACCATGTGCCAGGCAGGGCCCAAGGATGTTACCTATATTGAGGGATTTGATTCGTACAGGAGTTCTGTGATGGATGAACCATTTTGCAACCAGTGGAAATGAGGCCCAGAGATGGTAAGCAACTTGCCTGTGCTCACTCAGACAGCACACGCTGGAGCTGGGATGCTATACAATTAGACTTCAGGACCTAGGCTGACCTAGAGCCCAGAACTTGCTTGGACATTTTTCTTAGTTAATCAATGCTCTTTTTTTTTTTTTTTTGTGCAGCAAGTGCAATGTTTATTTAGTGTTTTGAGTGTGTTTTTTTTATAATAAATTTTTTTAAATTAATTTTTATTAAGCTTCAAGTGAACATTTACCATTCCAATCAGTCTGTCACATGTAGGTTTACATACATCTTACTCCCTTTTCCCACTTGCTCTCCCCTATTGAGTCAGCCCTTTCAGTCTCTCGTTTCGTGCCAATTTTGCCATCTTCCCTCTCTCTCTATCTTCCCATCCCCGCTCCAGTCAAGAGTTGCCAACACACTCTCCAGTGTCCACCTGATTTAATTAGCTCACTCTTCATCACCATCTCTCTCCCCCCCGCTGACCAGTCCCTTTCATGTCTGATGAGTTGTCTTCGGGGATGGTTCCTGTCCTGTGCCATCAGAAGTTCTGGGGAGCATTGTCTCTGGGATTCCTCTAGTCGCATTCATATCATTAGGTATGGTCTTTTTATGAGAATTTGGGGTCTGTATCCCATTGGCCTCCTGCTCCCTCAGGAGTTGTCTGTTGTGCTCCCTAGCAGGGCAGACATCGATTGTGGCCGGGCACCAACTAGTTCTTCTGGTCTCAGGATAATGTAGGTCTCTGGTTCATGTGGCCCTTTCTGTCTCTTGGGTTCTTAGTTGTCATGTGGCCTTGGTGTTCTTCCTTTGCCTTTGCTCCAGGTGGGTTGAGACCAATTGATGTATCTTAAATGGCCGCTTGTTGGCATTTAGGACCCCAGGCACCACAATTCAAAGTGGGATGCAGAATGTTTTCATAATAGAATTATTTTGCCCGTTGACTTAGAAGTCTCCTCAAACCATGTTCCCCAGACCCCAGCCCCTGCTCCGCTGACCTTTGAAGCTTTCATTTTATCCTGGAAACCTCTTTGCTTTTAGTCCAGTCCAATTAGGCTGACCTTCCTTGTATTGTGTGTTGTCTTTCCCTTCACCCAAAGCAGTTCTTATCTACTGATTGATCAATAAAAAACCCTCTCCCTCCCTCCCTCCCTCCCCCCTTTGTAACCACAAAAGTATGTGTTCTTCTCTGTTTTTTCTATTTCTCAAGATCTTATAATAGTGGTCTTATACAATATTTGTCCTTTTGCCTCTGACTCATTTCGCTCAGCATAATGTCTTCCAGATTCCTCCATGTTATGAAATGTTTCAGAGATTCGTCACTGTTCTTTATCAATGCGTAGTATTCCATTGTGTGAATATACCACAATTTATTTACCCATTCATCCGTTGACGGACGTCTTGGTTGCTTCCAGCTTTTTGCTATTGTAAACAGAGCTGCAATAAACATGGGTGTGCATATGTCTGTTTGTGTGAAGGCTCTTGTATCTCTAGGGTATATTCCGAGGAGTGGAATTTCTGGGTTGTATGGTAGTTCTATTTCTAACTGTTTAAGATAACGCCAGATGGATTCCCAAAGTGGTTGTACCATTTTACAATCCCACCAGCAGTGTATGAGAGTTCCAATCTCTCCGCAGCCTCTCCAACATTTATTATTTTGTGTTTTTTGGATTAATGCCAGTCTAGTTGGTGTGAGATGGAATCCCCTCGTAGTTTTAATTTGCATTTCTCTAATGGCTAATGATCGGGAGCATTTTCTCATGTATCTGTTGGATGCCTGAATATCTTCTTTAGTGAAATGTGTGTTCATATCCTTTGCCCACTTCTTGATTGGGTTGCTTGTCTTTTTGTGGTTGAGTTTTGACAGAATCATGTAGATTTTAGAGATCAGGCGCTGGTCTGAGATGTCATAGCTGAATATTCTTTCCCAGTCTGGAGGTGGTCTTTTTCCTCTTTTGGTGAAGTCTTTAGATGAGCATAGGTGTTTGATTTTTAGGAGCTCCCAGTTATCTGGTTTCTCTTCATCATTTTTGGTAATGTTTTGTATTCTGTTTATGCCCTGTATTAGGGCTCCTAGAGTTGTCCCTATTTTTTCTTCCATGATCTTTATCGTTTTAGTCTTTATGTTTAGGTCTTTGGTCCACTTGGAGTTAGTTTTTGTGCATGGTGTGAGGTATGGGTCCTGTTTCATTTTTTTGCAAATGGATATCCAGTTATACCAGCACCATTTGTTAAAAAGACTATCATTTCCCCAATTGACTGACACTGGGCCTTTGTCAAATATCAGCTGCTCATACATGGATGGATTTATATCTGGGTTCTCAATTGTGTTCCATTGGTCTATGTGCCTGTTGTTGTACCAGTACCAGGCTGTTTTGACTACTGTAGCTGTATAATAGGTTCTGAAATCAGGTAGAGTGAGGCCTCCCACTTTCTTCTTCTTTTTCAGTAATGCTTTGCTTATCCGGGGGTTCTTTCCCTTCCATATGAAATTAGTGATTTGTTTCTCTATCCCCTTAAAATATGACATTGGTATTTGGATTGGAAGTGCGTTATATGTGTAGATGGCTTTTGGTAGAATAGACATTTTTACTCTGTTAAGTCTTCCTGTCCATGAGCAGGGTATGTTTTTCCACTTAAGTATGTCCTTTTGAATTTCTTGTAGCAGAGTTTTATAGTTTTCTTTTTATAGGTCTTTTACATCCTTGGTAAGATTTATTCCTAAGTATTTTATCTTCTTGGGGGCTACTGTGAATGGTATTGATTTGGTTATTTCCTCTTCGGTGTTCTTTTTGTTGATGTAGAGGAATCCAAGTGATTTTTGTATGTTTATTTTATAACCTGAGACTCTTCCAAACTCTTCTATTAGTTTCAGTAGTTTTCTGGAGGATTCCTTAGGGTTTTCCATGTATACAATCATGTCATCTGCAAATAGTGATAGCTTTACTTCCTCCTTGCCAATCTGGATACCCTTTATTTCTTTGTCTAGCCTAATTGCCCTGGCTAGGACTTCAAGTATGATGTTGAATAAGAGCGGTGATAAAGGGCATCCTTGTCTGGTTCCCGTTCTCAAGGGAAATGCTTTCAGGTTCTTTCCATTTAGAGTGATATTGGCTGCTGGCTTTGCATAAATTGCATAGATGCCCTTTATTATGTTGAGGAATTTTCCTTCAATTCCTATTTTGGTAAGAGTTTTTATCATAAATGGGTGTTGAACTTTGTCAAATGCCTTTTCTGCATCAATTGATAAGATCATGTGGTTTTTGTCTTTTGTTTTATTTATGTGATGGATTACATTAATGGTTTTTCTGATATTAAACCAGCCTTGCATACCTGGTATAAATCCCACTTGATCAGGGTGAATTATTTTTTTGATGTGTTGTTGGATTCTATTGGCTAGAATTTTGTTGAGGATTTTTGCATCTATGTTCATGAGGGATATAGGTCTAAAATTTTCTTTTTTTGTAATGTCTTTACCTGGTTTTGGTATCAGGGAGATGGTAGCTTCATAGAATGAGTTGGGTAGTATTCCGTCTTTTTCTATGCTTTGAAATACCTTCAGTAGTAGTGGTGTTAAGTCTTCTCTGAAGGTTTGGTAGAACTCTGCAGTGAAGCCGTCCGGGCCAGGACTTTTTTTTGTTGGAAGTTTTTTGATTACCGTTTCAATCTCTTTTTTTGTAATGAGTCTATTTAGTTGTTCTACTTCTGAATGTGTTAGTTTAGGTAGGTAGTATTTTTCTAAGAATTTATCCATTTCTTCTAGGTTTTCAAATTTGTTAGACTACAATTTTTCGTAGTAATCTGAAATGATTCTTTTAATTTCATTTGGCTCTGTTGTGATGTGGTCCTTCTCGTTTCTTATTTGGGTTATTTGTTTCCTTTCCTGTTTTTCTTTAGTCAGTCTAGCCTATGGTTTATTAATTTTGTCAATTTTTTCAAAGAACCAGCTTTTGGCTTTGTTAATTTTTTCAATTGTTTTTCTGTTCTCTATTTCATTTAGTTCAGCTCTAATTTTTATTATTTGTTTTCTTCTGGTGCCTGATGGGTTCTTTCGTTGCTCACTTTCTATTTGTTCAAGTTGTAGGGACAGTTCTCTGATTTTGGCTCTTTCTTCTTTTTGTATGTGTGCATTTATCGATATAAATTGGCCTCTGAGCACTGCTTTTGCTGTGTCCCAGAGGTTTTGATAGGAAGTGTTTTCATTCCTGTTGCTTTCTAAGAATTTCCTTATTCCCTCCTTGATGTCTTCTATAACCCAGTCTTTTTTCAGGAGGGTATTGTTCATTTTACAAGTATTTGATTTCTTTTCCCTAGTTTTTCTGTTATTGATTTCTAGCTTCATTGCCTTGTGGTCTGAGAAGATGCTTTGTAATATTTTGATGTTTTGGATTCTACCAAGATTTGTTTTGTGACCTAATATGTGGTCTATTCTAGAGAATGTTCCATGTGCACTAGAAAAAAAAGTATATTTTGCAGCAGTTGGGTGGAGAGTTCTGTACAAGTCTATGAGGTCAAGTTGGTTGATTGTTGTAAGTAGGTCTTCCGTGTCTCTATTGAGCTTCTTACTGGATGTCCTGTCCTTCTCCAAAAGTGGTGTGTTGAAGTCCCCTACTATAAGTGTGGAGGTGTCTATCTCGCTTTTCAATTCTGTTAAAATTTGATTTATGTATCTTGCAGCCCTGTCATTGGGTGCGTAAATATTTAATATGGTTATATCTTCCTGATCAATTGTCCCTTTTATCATTATATAGTGTCCTTCTTTATCCTTTGTGGCGGATTTAAGTCTAAAGTGTATTTTGTCAGAAATTAATATTGCTACTCCTCTTCTTTTTTGCTTATTATTTGCTTGATATATTTTTTTCCATCCTTTGAGTTTTAGTTTGTTTGTGTCTCTAAGTCTAAGGTATGTCTCTTGTAGGTAGCATATAGATGGATTGTGTTTCTTTGTCCAGTCTGTGACTATCTGTCTCTTTATTGGTGCATTTAGTCCATTTACATTCAGCATAATTATAGATAAATAAGTTTTTAGTGCTGTCATTTTGATGCCTTTTCATGTGTGTTGTTGTCCATATCATTTTTCCACATACTTTTTTGTGCTGAGACGTTTTTCTTAGTAGATTGTGAGATCCTCATTTTCATAATGTTTAACTTTATGTTTGTTGAGTCATTACGTTTTTCTTGAGTTATGGAATTGATATTCCTTTTTGTGGTTACCTTATTATTTACCCCTATTTTTCTAAGTAAAAACCTAACTTGTATTGTTCTATATCGCCTTGTGTCACTCTCCATCTGGCAGTTCAATGCCTCCTATATTTAGTCCCTCTTTTTGATTGTTGTGATCGTTTATCTATTGATTTCCATGATTTCCTGTTATGTGTATTATTTTGTTTATTTATTTATTTTTTAGAATTAATCTTACTTTGTTTGTTTTTGTGCTTTCCCTATTTGAGTTGCGTTGATATCAGGACGTTCTGTTTTGTGACCTTGTATTGTGCTGGTACCTGATATTATTGGTCATCAGGCCAAACAATCTCCTTAAGCATTTCTTGCAGTCTTGGTTTAGTTTTTGCAAATTCTCTAAACTTGTGTTTATCTGTAAATATCTTAAATTCTCCTTCATATTTCAGAGAGAGTTTTGCTGGATATATGATCCTTGGTTGGCAGTTTTTCTCCTTCAGTGCTCTGTATACGTCATCCCATTCCCTTCTTGCTTGCATGGTTTCTGCTGAGTAGTCTGAACTTATTGATTCTCCCTTGAAGGAAACCTTTCTTTTCTCCCTGGCTGCTTTTAAAATTTTCTGTTTGTCTTTGGTTTTGGCAAGTTTGATGATAATATGTCTTGGTGTTTTTCTTTTTGGATCAATCTTAAATGGGGTTCGATGAGCATCTTGGATAGATATCCTTTCATCTTTCATGATGTCAGGGAAGTTTTGTGTCAGGAGTTCTTCAACTATTTTCTCTGTGTTTTCTGTCCCCCCTCCCTGTTCTGGGACTCCAATCACTCGCAAGTTATCCTTCTTGATAGAGTCCCACATGATTCTTAGGGTTTCTTCATTTTTTTAAATTCTTTTATCTGATTTTTTTTCAGCTATGTTGGAGTTGATTGCCTGGTCCTCCAGAAGTCCCAGTCTACATTCTAATTGCTCGAGTCTGCTCCTCTGACTTTCTATTGCATTGTCTAATTCTGTAATTTTATTGTTAATCTTTTGGATTTCTACATGCTGTCTCTCTATGGATTCTTGCAACTTATTAATTTTTCCACTATGTTCTTGAATAACCTTTTTGAGTTCTTCAACAGTTTTATCAGTGTGTTCCTTGGCTTTTTCTGCAGTTATCCTAATTTCATTTGTGATATCTTTAAGCATTCTGTAAATTAGTTTTTTATATTCTGTATCTGATAATTCCAGGATTGTATCTTCATTTGGGAAAGATTTTGATTCTTTTGTTTGGGGGGTTGGAGAAGCTGTCATGGTCTGTTTCTTTATGTGGTTTGATATGGACTGCTGTCTCTGAGCCATCACTGGGAAACTAGATTTTCCAGGTAATCAGCTAAAAAAAAAAATGCAGTCAGATCCCTATCTGAATTCTCCTTCTGGCTCAGGGTATTCGGATGTTAATGGAGCCGCCTGGGGAGGGTGAGGGAGGGATCAGAGAGCTAGGCGTGTAGCACCACAGAATATAGAGCTGATCCCGGCATTCACGCTCCACCCCCGTCCACCAGAATCCCGGCAGGAGGGCTCCCCGGATGGAACGCTGCTCTCCCCGCTCCAAGACCAGTCACTTCCTCCCGGGGATTTCTCCCTCTGGTGCACCGCACCACTCGCACGAACTGGGTGGGCGTGGCCCTCACAAACGTCTGGGCGCCTCCCCCCCCGGGGTCACTTTAGGGAAATATAGGTGATCCCCACGCTCGCGCCTTGCCCGCCTCCCGCCAAACTCCCGGGGGGATGGCTCCCTGGCTGGGACGCTGCTCTCCCTGCTCCAAGATCAGTCACTGCCTCCCAGGTGTTTCTTCCACCAGCTGCGCCGCTATGCCGCCTGCGCCAACCAGCTAGACTTCCTCCCGGGATGGGTTCGGGGAGGGGTAGGGCTGGGCCCCTTGTCTGTGCCGTCTGCCCCGCTGGGCTCTGCCCCAGCCCGGGCTCCGAAAGTCACCTGCCTGTACACTGGCTCTTAGTTCTGAAAACGATCACTGTCTGCCCGTATTTGTTCGTTCTCCGTCTCTAAGTCTGTGTTTGTTGTTCAGAGTTCGTAGATTGTTATATATGTGATCGATTCTCTTGTTTTTCCAAGTCTTTGTTGCAAGAGGGATCCGCGGTAGCGTCCACCTAGTCCGCCATCTTGGCCCCGCCCTCAATGCTCTTTTTAAAACATCATGTTTGGAACCCTCATCCAGTGCTGTTGAATGGTACAGCCACTGTGGAAGACAGCTTGGTGCTTCCTCAAAGAGTTGAACATAGAACTACCATATGACCCAGGAATCACAATCCTACGTATGTGCCCAGAAGAAGTGAAAGACGGAATGCCAACAGAAACCTGTACACCAGGGTTCATTGCAACGCTTTTCACTATAGCCAAAAGGTGGAAACAACCCAAATGCCCAACCACAATCGAATGGGTAGACAAAATGTGATACATAAATACAATGAAGTGGTACTCAGCCATAAAGACTAATATGAACTCTGATGCATGCCACAACATGGGTGCACCTTGAAAACATGATGCTGAGTGAGGTAAGTCAGTTGCAAAAGGACAAAGTCTGTATGAGCTCACTTACATGAGATAGAAAAATGTGTAGAAACAAAAGTTATCAGTGTTACCAGGGGTGGGAGGGAGGGGAAAACGGAGTATTTTTGCTTAGGAGGCATTGAGTTTATGTTAATGGTGGTGGAATCATTTGGAGAAGGATAGCCAGAACTGCTACACAATTTTAAGAATGCAAACAATGTCACTGAATTATACATGTAGAAATAGTTAAAACAACAACAACAAATTACCTTATTAATGATAACATAATATTCCATCATCTAATATTTTATTTACCTAGTTCTCACTTGTTGATTGTTTAGATTGCTTCCAATCCCTGGCTAGTTTAAATTGTGTTGCTCTGAAAATCTTTGTACATATACCTTTTGAGAAACTCAGTAATTCCTCAGGCTATATCCCTGGCGTGGGGGGAGGAGTGGTGCAGAATATTGCATATGTACATTTTAAAAGCATCCAGCTCTCCCCTCTCCCTACCAAATCTCCAGCCCAGAAGTATCCTGCCAGCCCAGGCTCCTATCAGCAGACTGTAAAATTGTCCTATAAAAGCGACCTTCTTTCCACAGGTGGTCTGAGTTTTAGTGTTGCAGTTTGTAATGTGCACAGTGCATAATACAGGCATCACTGTAGCCAGGGTTCAGGCTGCCTGTGGCAAAGTGGTGCATTCTATTAACACGACTATAGGAGCTAAGGCTCGGAGTGCTTCAGAAGGCCAGCCTCAGCATTGTTGGGGTGCAGGGTGGAAGCAAGCGGGGGTACTGAGCAAGCACCGTGGACAGTGAATGCATTGGAGAGTGGGCTGGCTTTCCCAGGAGTCCCAGGTATGCTAACAACCGCATCTAGAGGCCAAGCAGGCCCCATGTTCTCCTGCTACGGGTTTTCTGGCAGTTCAGCAAACCACCTCTGTTTGCACAGCTGGGGAGAGAGGGTCTGCCATTCACGTTGTTCTGTCACTAGCAGTGCCCCCTGAGAAAGGCCCCAAGGGCACAATCACCAGAGCATTTCCTCCACAGATCCAGGTGAGGAAGAGGGGAGAACACAGGCTTCCCTGGAGCCAGGCAGACCTCCACCATTCTCTCTTTGGGCAGGTGCGGACCAAGCCTTTTTGTGTTTCTGAGCCTCAGCTCCTTCATATGGAAAAGGGGATAAAGGTTGTGTCCTTCAGAATTATTCCATGGATGAAAAAAAAAATCAAGGTTTCTGAAGACCCTGACACTTGCAGGTGTTCGGCTTATGATTGCATTCAGGTGTGATGTCTGCAACACAGGTGCTCTTTTGGGGGAACACACTGTGGCGGCAGCCCTTATTCAAAAGCAGTTAGGTTGGAAAAGAAGAGCATAGGGAGGTTCCTTGCCTCAAAGGCTGATGTCTCTGAAAGTTTGTACTCCGAGTGGTTTCCACTGGAAGAACCACGGGGCAAGGAGAGGAGCTGTGATCTCACTTTATTGCCAGCACAGAGCAGTGCAGAGGGAGCCGTCCAGTGTGCCCCATCACTCCTGCTGTGTTTATGGTGGCCAGCCCTCCCCCAGTAATAGAGGAAGATCGTGTTGCCCCAAATATAGGTAGGCTACTCCAAGACAGGGGCCAGACATTCCCGGGCCCCAATCCCCTTCTCTTTGCAAAACTCCAGTGTGCCAGGGAGTAGAGAGGTAGTGGTTATCAGGGATGGGTTAGATATGCTTGTGCTAAGACGCTTGCTGGGAGAAAGTCTACCTTCTGTTGTCCTGGCATCCTGGGCACAGATGCTCATATGCCCTTGACTGAACACAGTGTTTCCTCCTTTCCCTGAAGTCGTCTCGCATCTATCCTTTTCATGTCCAGACCAAGCACGATTTCCCCCCAGGGAAGAGGACAATGAAATGCAGCAGGGTGTTTAGCTGCAGGCCGGGGGTGTAAGGAAGACTGCCCCAAGGGCTTGGGTGCTCAATGGGGGAAGTTTGCCAACTCCATCAGGCTGTTGGCCTTTCTGTCAACGGACAAGAGCACCAGTCCAGGAGGGCCAGGGGCGTGCGGGGGTGCAGATTGGATTTTGTGCCTATGCCGTGTATGATAGCATGGACTGTGTAGGGAGATTAAAGAAACGTTTTAATAAAAATTTCCTAGGAGCCATCACTAATCTTGCCCCCTTACGTAACAATCCTGTCAACCTTTGGCATACTGCATTTTGCATGTATGCAGAACAGTGCCTCCATCATATTGTTTTCTGCTGCTTTCATTTATGTATATATGTACCCATATATGTATATAACTGTTTCTGCGTAGCCTTTATAGTTACTGTCTGTTGCATAAAACCCATCACATTGGTGTACCATAATTAATAAATTATTTCCCTAATATTGGATATTTAAACTGTTTCAATTTTTACTTTATATTAAACCTAGATTTAAAATATTTGTCTTACCATTTAGATACATTTGGATTACTTTCCAGGTTAAACTTCCAATGTCCTAGAGTAAATGATATTAGCATTTTAAAATGTTCACGTTATTATTTTCTCATTACTTCCCAAAGGCTTGTGTTATTCTGTGATGTCAATAGCCATGAAGGACTCTGCCCATTTTGCCACAAGCTCACAAACAGCAGATTTTATCCATTAAAACAAAACACTGTAGAAGTGTTCAAATTATATTTCTAGCTTATATCAGCTTTTGGACTTCTGCTTGCTTAGTTAGTCTGCAAATGTCATCAACAGCTCCTGGACGAAAACTGTGGTGGAATCCCAGGTTCCCGGACCTAGTCCTGCAGGGCTCTCTGGAGGCAAAAGGAGCTGGGGACTTGGCTGATTTCTGTCTGCCTCAGGCTCTGCATAGAGCCCAGTGCTTGGGGAAGGCTTGGCTGTTTCAATGGGCCCTGGCTCCTGCCACATTCCCAGTCCTTGTACGTGGTAGGGCAGTGATTGAAATTTCAGAGTACATTTGATGTTATAAATGAGCCAGTCTGTCACAGATAATTTAAAGAGGTAAAATATATGGTGTTTGTTGTTTTGGTCCTGCTTCATGTTTTTATTGTTATTAAGGTATAGATAATACAACATTTGCCGATTCACCACTCTTCACATACACAATTCAGTTACACCAATTACATCCACCGTACTGTGCAACCGTCGCCCATACCTATTGCCAGATTTTCTACCACCATGAACAGAAACTCATCGCTTCCTGGATAAGGATAAGCCCTTTACCTCCTCCCTCCTGCCCCAGTATCCAAACTCTGATCTCTATACATTTGCCTATTCTACCAAAAAAAAAAAAAAAGTCCAGTCAATTCTGACTCGTGGGGATCCTATAGGACAGTTGGACTGCCCCATAGGGTTTCCAAGGACCAGGTGGTGGATTCGAACTGCCAACCTTTTGGTTAGCAGCCTGAGCTCTTAACTACTGTGCCACCAGGGCTGTAGGTATTTCATACTAGTGAGATCATACAATATTTATCCTTTTGTCATTGACTTATTTCACTCAACGTGATATTTTTAAGGTTTATCTACGTTTTGACATGTGTTAGAACTTCATATCTCCTTAAGGCTGGATAATACTCTATTATATGTATATATCACGTTTTGTTTATCTGTTCATTTATGGGTAGACATTTGAGTTGTTTACACCTTTTGGTTATTGTGAACAGTGCTACAGTGAACACTGGTGTACATGTGCCTGTTTGCGTTGCTGCTTTCAAGTCTCCTGGGTACATACTTAGGACTCGGAGTCCTAGGTCAGATGGTAGTTCTGTTTAACTTTTTGAGGAACCACTAAAGTGTTTTCACAGTGGCTGTGTTATTTTGCAGTCCCACTAGCAACGGGTGAGGGTTCTGATTTCTATACATCCTCTCCAACATTTGATATTTTCTGTTTCTTTGATGTTAGCATCCTAGTGGGGATGAAGTGGTATCTCATTGTAGTTTTGATTTGCATCTCCCTAGTGGTTAATGGCTGGAGCCCTGGTGGCATAATGGTTAAGAGATCAGCTGGTAACCAAAAGGTTGGCAGTTTGAATCCACCAGCTGCCCCTTGGAAACCCTATAGGGCAGTTCTACTCCTATAGGGTCACTGTGAATCAGAATTGATTCAAAGGCAACTTTTTTTTGAGTGGCTAATGGGGAGCTCTGATGGTGCCAGGGGTTAAGAGTTCAGGCTGATGACATTGAGCATCTTTTCGTGTGCTTGTTGGACATTTGTATATCCTCTTCGTGAAAAGTCTACTCAGTACTTTGCCCATTTTTTTTTTTTTTTAATTTTTTTGTCTTTTTCTTTCTAAGTTGTAGGAGTTCTAAATGTTCTGGCTATTAAACCCTCACCTGATATATGTTTCCCTAGAATTTTCTCTCAGTGTGTAGATATTATTTTTGTCTAGTTAATAAAGCCCTTTGATGTGCAGATGTTTTTCATTTTTTTGAGATCCCATTTATCTATTTTGTCTTTTGTTGCTTATGCTTTTGGTGTCAAATCTAAGGATCTACTACTGTTGAAGACTAGGTCCTGAAGCATTACCCTATGTTTTCTCCTAAGAATTTTATTGTTTTAGGTCATACATTTAGGCATTTGATCCATTACGTGTTAGTTTTTATATACGGTGTGAGGTATGGGTCTAACTTCACTCTTTCGTATGTGGAAATCCAGATGCCCCAGCACCATTTATTAAAGAGACTATTACTTACCCTGGTGCCGTAGTGGTTAAGTGCTATAGCTGCTAACCAAGGGGTCGGCAGTTCGAATCTGCCAGGCGCTCCTTGGAAACTCTATGGGGCAGTTCTACTCTGTCCTATAGGGTCGCTCTGAGTTGGAATTGACTCAACAGCACTGGGTTTATTATTTACCTATTGGATGGATTTAGCACCCTTGTCAAATATTAATTAACCACATCAATCTGTGGCATCTCTTGTGTCTTTTAGGTATTACAAAATAAATCTCATCCTTCCATTTGTAAATATCTCTCTGCCTATAGTGCCTTCTCTCAAATATGGTCCTCCCTAGCTCTCCACTACCACCTGGGAAGTGGGGAAAGGACAGCACCAGGAAGCACAATGAAGAATGAGCTGATATGGAAAGCAAGGGGCAACAATAGCAAACTCTAAAGATACATTGTGTCTCCTGACCAGGATACCAGGGTGCCTGCAGGAAGGGGGCTGTGTTCACCCTTCTCTCACTGTGGGTGCCAGCCAGTGGCACACAGTGGGGAAGAGGTCAAGAGGATGCTAGATTCCTGACTATACTCTGTCTTCCCAAGAGACAGGAAAAAAAAAAATCGACACAAAGGAGCAACTGGTATCAATAGGAAATGACAGGTGTCTCAAATTGTGAGATGTCTCTGAAATGGAGCTGTGGGGATGGAAAATGGAGGAGGAATAGAAATGCTCTCACAGTGAAGCTGGGGAATAGATAAGAAGCTTGGCTTAAACAGAGTCTGTGACACACCAGGAGACTAGGAGGTGGGACATCTGCAACATCCAGAAAGTTTTCCTGGAAACCAATGGGCTTTTGAAGTCTAGGGGAGTTCTTCGTGTTGCATTTAACTCAGCGGTGGGGCTTTGAAATAGAGAGGGGGGTCTCTGAAGCTCTGGGATGCTGAGGAAGTGAGGATGGTGTTGGGAGTGGAGAGTACCTCCTAAGCGTAAGGCCAGATGTGCTTGCGTGGACACCAGCTCATCCAAGGTCAGGTGGAATCTGCTCTGTCCTGCTGCAGCGGGAGATGTAGATTCCATTCGCATCAGTCTTCAGGTCCTCCTGACTCCAACTCTGGAAGATGGGCTAGGGGTCCAGCCACATCTTCCTCAAGCATATGTACAGAAATATCGGAATAAATGCCTCCCCTTCTTTCAAATAGGGAGATAAAATGTCTGGGGCCATGCAGCAGGTCAAGAAAGAGAATTTCTTTTTGTCCCTTCTATTTTGCTGCTTAGAAGCACAGGAAATCTGAGGACAGAGAAATTTCCAGAAACTTCCCTCCTGTATGTTTCCTGCCTTCTCAGCTCAGGCCAGCAGTGCTATAAACGTAGCTGTGCTCACTAGTCCCCAAGCCCAAACAGAAGCCACAAGTGCCTGGGCTTAAAAGAATCCAAGAATGTCCAAGCTGGCCTTAGATAGCATCAGTTTCCACTTGATCAGAGCTAGCTCATTTTTTTCTTTTTCCTGTATATCACCTGAAAGGTAGAAATGAACCCGATCTTAATTGTTTCTTTAACACAACATGCCCTTTAGAAATTGTAAGAATAACGTCTGGTTGTCATGCCGAATTGCGAGCATAGGTGTGAAATGATCCAAAATCTAAGTAAAGCCAAATATTAGGTCATAAGTCAACATTTTGATGAGGAACTGGTTTACTAAGAGGTTGAAAATTTCTGTCTTTTAGTGAGAAAGCTTGATTGCCAGAGAGGGAAATTTTTTTTGAAGACCGTTACCTTCCCATGTGGAGGGAGAGAGATTTGTGTAATTTTGCAACCTGGGTCAAAGTCCTTAAATAAATAAATAATAAATAACAGCCTTGCCATGGAGTTGATTCCAGCTCATAGATTGGCTGAGGAATGAGGCTTTGGTGTAATACCTGGATGGTTCCCTGAGGTAAAAGTCCATGGGTAACACTGGTGTGTCATTTGTTACAAGGTCATTGGGTAAATTGTGTGAATGCCGGGGAGCAGGCTGTAGGTTAAGTTAAGGCCATTGAGTGGAGCCCTTTCTCACATTCACCCATAGCAGAGCTCGATCAAGTTCTAAGTAGAAATACTAAGTGAATGAAGTTTATCTCAGTGTTATCCTCCCCATCCCCTTGGCACAGTTCTTCAGGGTAGCCCTCTCCCTCACCTTTATATTATGCTCTCACTATGTCTTTGACTTGAAAAGTACCCTTCCCTACATCAACCACTTGGGGTTGGACTTTCTGCAATCTCGAAGGGCGGGCTGGCCAATGTGAGCAATGGATCCAGGGTCTATGATGAGAAGGCTCATCTTGGAGCAGCCTCCAGCTCTCCTTTCTGTCTTTTTCTGGTCGAATGAGCCAGAATCTACTGGAGACAGTGCCTCGTCCTTTTATGTCTAAGCAAATGAGTGGCTTCCATCAGTGGTAGGATTGCAGGGCAGACAATAAGGGGAGAGTTTGCTGTCACTGGCTGATGGGCTGGAGGACAATTTAGGACGGGCCCTTCACATCCCACCATCTAGATGCCTCACCACTCAAAACTAATGCAACAGGCCAGCTAGGTGACCCTACGTGATTTTGATCTTTCAGGCGAAGAAGGGGAACTATGCCTTCCTGTGGGATGTGGCCGTGGTGGAGTACGCGGCCCTGACAGACGACGACTGCTCTGTGACCGTCATTGGCAACAGCATCAGCAGCAAGGGCTATGGCATCGCCCTGCAGCATGGCAGCCCCTACAGGGACCTCTTCTCTCAGAGGTAGGCAAGCCATACCACAACGCCAGAAGCCTTTGTGCCGGGGGGTGGAGAATGACCTTCTCTTAGAGATGAGAGCCGGCAAAACTCATTTCTTCATCATATTTTCCTAACATCCACGTGCCAGCCCTTTCTCCACCCCCACCCCAGCTAGGCCCTGTGCTAGACACTGGGATAAAAAGAGAACATGTGGTCCCTATAGGGTCGCTATGAGTTGGAATCGACTCAACGGCAATGGGCTTGGGGCTTGCTGGACCCTTTCTGTGAAGGTGTTTAGTTCAGGTGGATGCTGTGATGTGAATATGCAAGGCTATCACAGATAATAATGGGGGAAGGGCAGAGGAGGGCACCTGACCTGACAGGGGAGACCAGAGGGAACTTCCTGGAGGAGGTGACACCTGAGCCTAAAGGATGAGTAGGCTTTAGCCAGATAGTCCCATTAATTCTAGATTAAGTAAATAATTAATAGGCTCTGTCTGGCAAGGTCCTAACAACCAATTTTAAAGATAAATGTATCTTCAAAGTGGAAATAGTCAATGTGGAGACTTGAAAAAAAGTGAATCAGAGGGGCAGAATATCTCGTGATCATGGGGACATGGTTGGGGAAGGGGTGCTGACTGAGCCAGGAGCTTCCTGGCTAACAGGGCTGCTCTCTGCTGGGGCTGGGAGGGGGCCTGGCCCTGCACTGCTGACAACAAACAGTCCCTTGTTCCTGCCTTCTCGCCATCCTCCCCAGGTGGGAATCCAGATTCCCAAGAATCTTCTGCGAATTAATTCAGCCTTCTGGTGACTTTATACTAGCAACTGGCAGGGGTGTTGGGGGGAAGGAAGAGACTGCAGGGACAAGAGTGTTCTAACCAGAACCAAGCCACAGGACACCCTCCTCCAGAAATGAGTACTGTGTGTTCGGTTTGCACTTGTCAGTTTAACTTCCCATGTGAGCTGCTGGTGCATGTCTATGCATGGAGCCAGAGCTTCTCTGGGCCCTTGGACATAACCAAATCTTTGGGTGCTTTGTTGGGATACCTGGCCAGCCTCCTTGAGAAAAATATCCAGTCATTATCCCACCTCATTTTCTCCCTGGGAAGCTAACCTTTGTCCTGGGTTAGTAGGCTTGGTGTTAGCATGAGAAGGAGGAAGGGAAGGGAACTTGCAAGATTAGGAGCCCTCTCCCAGGTAGTAGCCATCCTGCCATCAGGTGTTCTGGTCTCCCCGTGGGTGCCCAAAACCTGGACCCCGCTCACACGTTTGCAAGGTGGCATCCATAGTGGGGTGAAGTGTGTCGCTACAGAGCCCAGGAGGAACCCTCAGAACAGGCTCTGCTGCTTCAGTCCCCTCAAATCCAAAATGTGGCATCCACGTGAAAAGTTGGCATGGTGCCCAGGCCTGGGCTGTGGATTCCAGAACTGAGGAAAGTCAGTTTGGATATGTAGGAGTCATAGAGATCACCTGAAGCTTAACCTGCCGATGTTCAGAGACAGTACCTTGTACCCCAGGAGTGCTCAGCCAGCTACAGACGGAGTTGGGAAGAGAACCCAGGTCCCCTGACCCCTGCGCTGTGTCCACGCTGGATCACCATGTCCTACATCTGCCCTCTTCCGTCCCCCAGATGTCCAGACCCAGCTGCTGTTCTGACCACAAGCCCCACCAGGGAGGAGCCACGGAGGCAGGGCTGCAGCCAGTCCATGCAGAGACTTGTTTGCAAAAGGGGAAAGGGATAGAACTAATTAAGTTAAATGAGGCTTTCAGATTTTCTCTCAGATTTAATCAAATCTGCCTTCAGTGCCTCCCTCTGCTCCATGGAGGGGAGAGGTGACACGAGGGATGGAGGAGAGTGATTTATCAACCGCTCAGACTCAGGGCGTGGTGAATGAATGGCATCTCTCCAGGATCTGTAGTGTGATGGTGTTGTTGAAATTTATACTAGGGGAGGCTCAAGGTGATCCCACAGACAATCAACCTATAAGCATCTCTAGCCAGATGGTAAGGGGGCCCATACGGCCAAGGCAGCAGCAATACCAAGATGGCTAAGATGCTCCAAGACAGCATTCACAGAGGCAGTTAGTTCCTACAAGGGAGGGTGTGGTCCCCAGGTATTGGCATAGCTCAGATGTCCCCTGTGAGCCTGGTACCGGGAACACGGACTCACTGGAAAGGGAGAGAAGAACCAGCTTTGACCAGGGAGCTGCGTTCTCAGCTGGGTTGTTAAACAATGGTGGGGAGGAGGAGTCCATTTGAGTCATAGGAGGCCTGGAGAAAATCTGAGAAGGAGGAGTCGACTTGGGAGGGACATGGCTGTTAACATCAACCGTCTTAAGACTTGCCAGTGCAGAAGGAATTAGATGTGACCAGGGCCAGTGTGGGGGTTATGGAGTCTGGAGAAGCAACTTGTCTTGGAACTAGCCTGACCCTGGGGTCTGTGGTCAAAATCTCTCTCAGCACTGCTCTCCTCACCCCAGTGGTGGCACTAAGCAAAAGTGGCTGGTCCAGTTGCCTTGTCATTCTGGCAAGAAGGGATTTATTACTTGTGCTTTCATCAAAATACGTGTTCTCTGTGACCATAAGCAAATGTCTCTGGTGGTCTGTGCTGACCCTGCCATCTGCCTCCACGGAGCAGCCCTCCTGGGCTGGAAGCATCCATCATCCTGCAAACAGGTGTTTGGTTTTTGGGGAACACTCAGACCCCAGGCTCCCAAGTTACTGCTGCCAGTGTCTCTTTAGAGGCTCCGTTTATGGTGCACATGGAACAGTGAGTGGCCCTCAGCTGGGGCATGCCACAGAGGAGGGTGAGGGCAAGCCCAGGAAGCAAGGCCACATGCCATTTGCGCAAAGCATCTTGTGTAAATAGCAAATGCCAGCCTTATGCAGTTGCGGTAACCTTTTCTTAGTCCCGGGAGCTAAGTTATTTCCTCAAGCATGAATACACTGCCTTACTCTGGCCAAAGACAGGCCGTGTAGGCTGCAGGCTGTATACTGATGCATGTGCATGTGTGTGGGAGGGGCTAAGTGCTAGAACAAGTTTGCAGACCAGGGTGCCCAGAGTGGACATTCAATAAATGTTTAGCAACTTAATAGCCGTTTATTGAGCACCTACTGGGTAGCAGGCTCCACAACTATTGGATAAAGGAAAGCACCTGCAATTATATCTGTCTGGAAGAAGAATAACCAGCTTCAGGAAGCGGTTATTATCACTCTGGTGGCCTCCGTGAGCAAGAGTATAGATGATTATGGTGTGCGCTAGTTTAGCCTCATTCCAGGCATCATTCTGTGCCCATAACTTCGTTTATCTTTCTTCTGTTTCTTCCATATTTACAGTTCCTTTTCTGTTTGGTTTTGTTTTATTCTGTGTTTTCCTATCAATTGCCTTGCATTCTTTCTGGAATAGGATAGGACATAAACCTACGTACAGTTATAAGGAGCAAGATAACGACAAGTGTCAGCAAAATTGAGCAGCTTGCCTGACGCTGCAGTGAGTGAGTGGTGGAGCTGGGACCCAACACCACGGCCATGCCCCTGTTGAGACTCACGGTACCCCCAGCCAGAACCTGACCTCAGAGAACAGGCTGCCCACACACAGCAGCCTGGTATTTTGGAAAGAATGTGGCCTCCAGGGCCAGGACGAACTAGATTTGAAGAGCAGCTTTTCCACTTGCTAATTGCAACCGTGAGCAAGTCGTGTAGTCTCTGAGCCTCAGGTTTTCAATACATAATTTAGACATAAGAACTACTCTGCAGGCTATTCCAAAACCATTGCCAGTGAGTCAATTCCAACTCATAGCGACCGTATAGGACAGAGTAGAACTGCCCCATATGGTTTCTAAAGAGTGCCTGGTGGATTTGAACTGCTGACCTTTTGGTTAGCAGCTGTAGCTCTTAATCACTATGCAACCAGGCTGTTAGGGGGTAAAAACAATGGAAGGTGATCAGTCCTTTCTATGTTCTCAACAAAGATGGGCCATGTCAATGCTGGCCCCCCATGGCTGCTCTGGCTCTGTCCATGTGGTCATAGAGTTTACCAGCTATGTAACTAGCCACCTGATTTTTTCTTTTTAATTAGCATTAAAAATATGGTACATATACGTGTAACAAAACATTTACTACTTCAGAAACCTTCACATGTACAGTGTGGTGACCTTCGTTATGCTTATCACGTGGTTTAGCCATCACTGTTAGCTGTCCCCACATTTTTCCATCACCACTAACAGAAGCTCAGTGTCCCCTCCGCACGGAGCCCACCTTCCCTCTCCCTCCTGCCCTGGTGAGCACTATTAAACTTTGGTGTCCGTACACTTGCCTATTCCAGACATTTCATATAAGTGGGATCATACAATACCTGTCCTTCTGTGACTGCCTTATTTCATCCAGCATAATGTTTTTAAGGCTTACCCATGCTGTAGCACGTGCTGGAACTTCATTTCTCTTTATGGCTGAGTCATATTACGTTGTATGTATGTACCATGTTTCATTTATCCATTTATCTCTTGATGGATTTAGACTGTTTCCACCTTGGGCTATTGTGGATAATGCTTCAATGAACACACGTGTACAACCTTTTTCGGCTGAGCATTTACTCTTGGCCAGGATATCTGCCTGGCTCCTTTTCATTTTATCACAATAATCCTGTAAAGTGGATACACTTATCATAACCCCAGATTTTAGTGATGAGAGCCCTAAGGCTGAGAAGTCTAATAACTTCCCCAGGGTCACATGGCTCGTGTGAAGGTGGAGTCTGAATCTGAGCTGATATCCATCAGAGCAGGGTCTGTGCTGATGGACATGGAGCTCTGCTGTCTCTCTCTACATGGCCAGTAAGTCACTCTGAGTCTTCTCAAAGGCCCTGCGACTTCGTGCATACTTGGCTCTGGGCTGCTGTAAGTGCCATGGGTCCTGCCTGCTCCTCCCTGCTGGCAGGGGCTTAGTTAGTGGCTGCTGGTCAGGCAAGTCAGTGGATGCACAGATGTGCAGCCTCCTGTGATACTATGAGCCACGCAGAGGTAGCGCCATGCTGAGCCTGCCCTGTTGCTTATGCGATGTGTGGTGTACGCGATCCGTGGTGCTAAGTTGTACTCAAGCCCAACACCGAGCACACAGGTGCACATGTAAGACACATACTTATCTCAACAGCCAAGGCTGTGTGCACAGCCACGTCCTGAGACTTGTATGCTGATCTGTGCCCTGGGCATCTAGCAGACATTATCTCGTTCAGTCCTCACCACGGCCACCTTAGTTCAGTTGTCTTCATTATTCAATTGATTTCTTTATACATTTATTGATGCAACAAACATCCCTGGAGGGCCAGAGTTGTGGCAGCCACTGTGCAGGCCCAGGGCATGCATGGGCCCTGTCCAAAGGGCCTGCTCATCTAGTGGGCACACTTGGTCTATGCTCAGAGAAGGAAGCTGAGGTTGAGGAAGAGCAAGTGGCTTGTCCAGGACAACCAGCTGAAGCCTGGTGCCTCCACCCCAGGCTGTTCCCAGCCAGCAAGAGACTGCAGAGAGTAGTCTGAAGGCATACCACACTGGGCCCCTGATGCTGACAGGTCAGGGGACCACTCTGGGCTGCCACCTACCCCCCGCCCCCCTGAAGTCCCCAGCCCATGTGTGTGATTGAGCTCAGCCTCATGCCTGTCAGCATATCTTGCCTGTGATGCAGGTCCACGGAGAGACTGTTCAGCTCAGCAAAGGAGAGCTCCTTCCGGGTATAAAGACCCTGTCATCTCTGACTGTTCACACCTAAGAGGTACCTGCAGTGTGGTCAGCTGAGTGCATCACCCTGGGCCAGGTGTCAAGAGCCTCTTTCCCAAATGAGTGCGAGTGGCCTGGGGGCTGTAAGCAACCGCTGGCTCATGTTTAGATCCCTGGATTACTGAGGTGCCTACAAAATGCAGTGACAAATGTGCACTACCATCCAGCCACCTAACTGGGGCGTGCAGAAGCAGTGGGGGTGGCCCCGCCGTTGTACTTGAGATACATGCCAGACTCCCTCTCATGACTTGCGAGATCCCATATGTTCTAGGCCTCTATCTGCTTCGCCGTCTTCATCACACACCATCCTCCTCCTCACTATTGCTCGACAGCCTCACAGGCTATGTATCAGCTTCTCAGACACTTCTAGAACTTACTCCAGACAAGACTCTCAAACACGGTTCCAGTCTCCAGTGTCTGCCAGCCCTTGCTGAATGCAAACCCTGCCAACTACCAAATATCTTTGGCAAAATATTTCCCCTCTCTGTGCCTCAATTTCCTTCATTGTAAAAATAGAGAAAACAGAAATAGCCATCTCAGAGGGTTAACGTGAGGATTAAACACTATTTGTAAGCTCCCTGACACACAGAACATGCTAGATGAGTGTGAGCTAATGTATGAGTAATTATCCTTCAGGTTTCCATTCACCTGTCACCTTTCAGTGAGGACTTCCCAACTCCTCCAATTTAACATCCCCCCCCCATGCAGATACCACTTCTAGTACACTATACTTCCATTGAATTGGATTTCTACAGCTTCTCTCTATATGTTAATTTGTATACTTGAAATACCCACACTCGTGTCTCTAGATGGGAAGGTCGCCGGTGTTGACCATGGACGTTTGGTACCGTGCAGATGCTCCTCAAATCAAATGAATAGGTGCATGACTTGGTTACTCCTAGTGGGAGAGACTTGGGATATACTTATGAAGTTTGCAGACTAGTGCTTTTGTATGTATAACCATTCTGATCCTCACGGTAAGTTTTGTCTTCCTCATTCTACCTCTGCCAGGTTTATTCTGAGCAGCGTGCTTGCACCAGGACCCATGTGAAGGGCCATATGTGTCTTGTTATAAACTTTGGACATGCTGGTCGGCGATGGGACTGGCTGGGAGAGGGCACATAGGCTTTTGAAGACGGTGGTGATGAAATTCAGTTTGTGTTTGGGAAGAGCTGTATGTCTTCAGTGTGGAGATGAATTGGACCAGGAAAGCTGGGACTGACAATGGCTATGATGGCTTCAACTTGTCCTCGGGGGAAGGTGGGGCAGCCATGTGGAAGGTGCCCATGGATGCAGTTGACCTGGGTTGTATCTTGCAGGATCCTGGAGCTGCAGGACACAGGTGACCTCGATGTGCTCAAGCAGAAGTGGTGGCCATACTCGGGTCGCTGTGACCTCACCAGCCACACCAATGCCCAGGCTGACGGCAAGTCGCTCAAGCTGCACAGCTTTGCTGGAGTCTTCTGCATCCTGGCCATTGGCCTTCTCCTCGCCTGCCTGGTGGCTGCCTTGGAATTGTGGTGGAATAGTAACAGGTGCCATCAGGAGACCCCCAAAGAGGTCTGTGCATGGACACTGTGTTCCCATCATGAGCCAAGAGAGGGGGAAGTCACACGGGACCATTCGGGGAGGGGGGGTGGTTCTCACTGTTAGTTTATACCCAAGTCACGTTGTTGGAGACAGAGATTGTGTTTTACATTGTAGGGTTGTGTTACTGCTTCATTGTCTTGAAAGCAGGAGATCAAATGTACGGGACACTTTCATGTGCCAAGGTGCTGATCGTGGCCACTAAAGTCCTATATTTATCTGTTGCACACATACCCCTGGACAGTACCAGGAGCTCCTACCCATCCTGCCCTGCCCATGTGCCTCCACCCTGACCTGGAGAGAACAGCTCAAGAGATAAAAGAGAAGCCCATTCTTCCCGGTTCTGGTTGCCTTCCGTGGAGTGCCAGGGGATCCTTGCCCCTCCACTACCCCTCCTCCCCTCTACCTCCTGCCTGGCAGGGCCCAGCCTTCCTCTTTCCCTCCAGGGCCCACCCAGTGCACAGACTGTGGTGGCTCTGTCCAGACCTCGGGTCAGGGGACTGCTATTCTCCACACCTTGCTGACCATGAGCTGCCTCTGCCCCTCAGGACTTCCTTCCTGGCAGATTTTTGTTCTTCTTCAAGCTCCATTTCTTTGGAAATGAAGGCTTCCCCAAGGTTCCCTGGAGACAGTTCCTGTAAGAGAGGGTGGCAGAGAGTGCCGCTCAGCCAGACACAGGCAGCATTGGCCCAGCCACTCTACCTGAGGGCTGTCACTGTGTGCTAATATACCTCAGGCACTTCCAGAACCACTGCCCCACTTGTTGATTCTGTTGGTGCAAACAGATACAAATCTCAAACAAGAGGCAGTAAAGCAGCCTACATCAGACCCAAAAAGGGTGGTGGTCCGCTGGCGGGAGTGGCACCATCCCCTTCTCTGTGGCCTGGGTGGCTGTATGGAATGCAGTCCCACAGAGATGGGCACCCCACCTCCCCTGCAGACTGTACACCCACACTAGACTGTGAGTTCTCTGCCATCGTATTTCTCTCACTGCAGGGGCCGCTGCGTGGCTCAGCCCATTTGCAATGTTCTGGGGCAGCGCCTTCCTCTTCTGCCTTCTGTGTACTCCCATGCAAGAGAATGCAAAGTCTTGGTCTCCCATACCCTCTGGGGCTCTCCAACGCTTCCTCAAGAGCCCGCAGAAAGTAAAAAACTTCCTTGGGAGCCTGAGCCCTGAATTTGGACTTGTAGCCTACTAGACTGTGAGAGAATAAATTTCTCTTTGTTAAAGCCATCTACTTGTGGTATTTCTGTTAGAGCAGCACTAGATGACTAAGACAGAGGGCATGGGGACACAGGCTCAGACTTGGCCCTCCAGAACATCCCCTGAATGCCAGTGTAGGAAGATGGCACCCTTCCTGTAATTTGGAAGTCTATGTCCCCTTCTAGTCATGTCCCTTCACTCCCATAGGTCCAGACTTGAAAGCCCAGACAGAGTTAATTGTCACGGCAGAAAGGAAGGAGGGGGTAAGGAAGGAAGGAAAGGAGGAGAGAGAGAGATTTATTTTAAGGAATTGGTTTATGTGATGTGGGTGCTGGCAAGTTTAAAATCTGTAGGCTAAAAACTCAGGCAGTCTTGTGTCCAGGATATGTAGGTCTGGAAACTCCATCAGAATGTCTATTTATAGCCTTGAGGCAGAATTCTTCTCCCTCAGGAAACCTCAGTTTTTGCTCTTAAGGACTTCAACTGATGGGCCCACCCACATTATGGAGGTTAATTTGCTTTACTTACAGTTCACTGATTGTAAATGTTAATCACATCTACAGAGTAACTGCAGAGCAACCTCTAGACTAGTTTTTGATGCCAAAAATGTGCACTGTAGCCGAGCCAAGTTGACACATAAAATTTATCATCACAGATTGTTTGCCGGAGAGAGAAAGACAGGAGGTAGAGGTGGAAAAAGAGAAAGATAGCGAGATCAAGAGATGGCCTAGCAGTGAGGAATAGTTCCTGCTTGCCAGGGGAAGCAGCTTATCTTCCTTTGTGTCCTCTGTATAAGCCCAGGACCTCAGGTATGACAGAACAAACATATCAGTCCTGCCTGGAAAACGTGGGGCTCTCTGAGCCCACTGCCAACCGCTTCGGGCTGGGAATGCGGACTGAGAAGAGGCAGGTGGAAGCTGCACTTTAGGCTCACTAGGCCGCTCGTCTGAAAGTGCCCGGCCTGCCTTTCCTCTAGCTCCTTGGTGTGGCTGAGGAGGGCGACATGGTGAATGAAGGAAGCATTCCATCTTTTCCTATTTTTATGGGTTTTTGATTTTCACTGAAATTTCTTTCTCCCTCCCTTCCTCCCCTAGTCTTTTAATAAAAGCATGCTTGTATGGACCCAGCTTCTGTCCTCAAGGAGCTTACCATCACATGGACAGCTGTGGCAGAGTGCCCAGGCAGGCTCTGTGCTGCTGATCAGGCTGTCCTGAGTGGTTGATGGGTGTTGGAAAGCCCAGAGGCCAGCCCAGCCCAGCCAGGGCATGTGGGGCTATAGGGGCGATAGGGGCGAGACTGCTCCTTAGGAAGACTCCTGTGGGCTGGGGTTGTTAGACCTGAAGGATTGAAGCACTCACATAGCTGGAGAGGAGATTGGAATTGCATTTCTGGCAGGGCAAACAGCACAGAGGTCAAAGTTAACAGAACACTTCCTGGAGCACCAGGGCCGGAGGGTGGGCACAGGAAGATGTGAGTGGAAGAGGCTGCAGGAAGCAGGACCAAGCTCAGGAGAACTGTAAATGCCCAGCTAAGGGGCTTGAACTCATCTTGTAGGGATAGGAACTAGGAGAGAGGTTCAAAAAACAGCTTTTTACAGCAGGTCTTTAAAACCTTTGAGGAATAATGACAGCGTTTAATTGAGAACTACTCTGTGCTCTGGTTGCATGTTTTATGGAGCAGCATTTGCAATTAGGTGAGTGCGTCTGCTTACTCTCAGGATGTTTCATTTGGGGGCTTTGGCCATATTTCTTACACCTCGAGAGCCCATCTTTGGGTGGAGCCCCAGTGGTGTTTAATGGCTCGCGCTGGGTATCTTGAGAGTGTGGATGCTCATTGCCACCTACTTAAGGAGATGTAGTAATGTGTGTTCAACCTCTTAATATTCACGGGGACTTGAGCTCATTTTTTTTTTTTTTTTTTGTAAGGAATCAGGCGATTATGTAGTTAACCAATGCAGGTGAGTGCACTAAGTTCCAGGCATGCAGTACAGAGCCACCCGGGAGATTTATGGGGGATGTGAAACCATTGCTCTGGGGATAAAATATTCATGAAATAAAGATGAGGACTGCACAAATGGGAGAGGACATGGGGAGTGAGGGATGAATCACCTGTCACTGGATGGGAGATTGGAATTCATGTTGCTTCCTGCCTTGCTTGCTTGCTCCAGCCTCCACCGCCATTGCAGATGGGAGCTGAACAGAGGCCAAGTAGCTGGACATAGGGGTACAGAGTGGCAGCTAGGCCGTCTGTTTTGTCCAGTGGCCTGGCTTCTGTCTGCATGTCCCCACAGCACAGTCTTGCTCCCCATGGAAACTTCCATCCTAGGGAGACTCCCTTTTGGCTCCCACCCTTCCCTGCCTCAGCTCCTCCGAGGCCTTCTTCAACTCCATGCAGTTATTTTCCCTTCTGCGTCATTCCTTTCTTTATTTACACCGGTCTCATGGTGTTGTCCTAAGGAGTCAATGAGCGAAGGTGTGCAGAGAGCTTAAGGAAGTACCTGGCCCATGGTTCATGCTTGGTGAGCGGTGGCCAAGAGGCTCCTCATTCCCAAGGACCTGGTGATAAGCAGTAAGGGTTGTAGGTGGCAGGTAAATTGACTCTTAGGGCATCTTCTGTGCACCTGACAAACTGCATTCTCTCTTCTTAACTCCTCCTAACAACACTAGAGGAAGGCCTTTCCCAAGAGAATTGTGGCTCGGAAGTGGCAGGGGAAGAGCTGGGCTACAACAACGTGGCTGCCTCCAGAGCTACTTCCAGTCCTCCTCCATACACCAGCCTCCTTCCGCAGGCAGGCAGGCTCTTCCATGGGCCCCAGGCACTGGGCCTTCCGGTGGGAATGTGCAGGAAGAGGGATTCCTAGCAAGCATTTCCCACAGGGTTGGGGAAAGAAGGGTGTGGACTCCAAGTTCTTCCCTGCACCAGGCTCCTGGCCCCTGGCCCCTGGCCCCTGGCCACTGTTAGGAATTCTCTGAGCCTCAGTTTCTCTCTTCTGTGGAAAACAGCTACACAACTGAGATCACACAACTTGGCATTAGGGTTGAGTAGTGAGTGTATGCTTCAGCCCTTATCCCAGGGCCTTCCAGTCTGAGAGAGCTGAACATTTGTCACAAACCAGTGTGTATCTCAAAACCAGTTCAGACAGAACTTCCTGCCACTCTGGGCCTCCTCCCCTGAGCAGACACCTCATAAAGACGTGATTTGCATTGCCATTGCTTATTTACCTGCCTGTCTCTGCTTCACACCAGCCAGGGCTTACTCCCCTCTGCATTCCCATCACTTTGCCTGTCTCTGGAACAGTGGACCTCTCATTAAAGATATTGAATATAACTGCAATATTGAGCACCTTACATGTGCCAGGGACCAAGATGGATGCTTTACTAAAAACATCAGCTCATCTGGTAGTAGGTGCTCAAAGTGTTTATCAAATGAATGAACTGGTCTGGGTGCCTATGAAGAAAACATTATTAATGTTAAATTGTGTGTGCTTATTACAGCTGGATCAATGGCTTTCAATTCTGGCTGCATATCGGAGGTGATTAATTCTGGAGCTTTTTAGAAATACAGCTGTCTGAGCCCTCTTCCCCAAAGGGTCAGATTAGTTAGATCTGGACAACTGTTAACTTCTAAAATCTCTGCATGTACTTCTGCTATCCAGCCAGGGATGAAACCACTGGTCTGCACACTCCTTCCAGGTGAAACTGGGAGTGTGCTGCCTGGGGTAGCAGAGGAGAACACGGGTTTGGAGCCTGTAGGTGTGAGTTCTGACCTTGACACCCTACTTACTGTGGATTGTGTGAACTCTCTTCACCTCTAACCTCCACCCACTCCTTTGTAGCCCTGCCTCCACCACCTGTGCTATGAGGGGGCCTTTAGCTCCCACTTCTCGTTGTCCTCCCTACAAAGACTGTGCTCGAGCATCAGAGCTGTCACTCATGATGCCCTGGAAAGCTACCTATCATCTCCCGAGACCACATTCTTGACTGAACGTTCAGCTCTTTTGCCCTTACCCAACTATTACTCTCAGATCCCCAACCCGGAACCTTTGGGGCCAGGTAAATCTTCAGAGCGACACCTAAGATCACATTGATTGCATTTCTCCCAGCTGTTGGGTCTCATTTGCCAACTGGTTAGTCTCAATGGTAACAGGAGAATGCCACCTCCAACTGTCCCAGTCAATCGGGAAATCCCTTGTCCCGTTTTGTTCCTGCCCAACTTGAAGTAGGAGCCACTGAACTCCAAAGGAAATCAGTTCTAACGAGTCCCGTGTGTCCCGGGCTGTTACATAGAAGACAGTTGAGTTAATCACCGTTTTCCAGTACACTGTATTATTTCCACATTGGTGAACAGCGGCTTAATTACAGAACTTTATCTCTCTGCAAGGCAATTCCTCTGAGAGTTTCCCCAGTAACCTCTGCTGGTGCATCTGTCATCATCCTTAATATGGGATGAGAAAGGCAAAGCTGGGATTCAGCCGAATGCACGGTGAATACAGTCAGTGAATTTTATGTCATAGAGGTGTTTGACTAGGTCAGTTACCTACGGTAAATTAATAAAGGCAAGAGCAAGTTTCCAAGTCTCTTTCCACAGCTGTCATTACCTGGCTGAACATTGAAACCTTGAAATAATGAAGGTGTAAACTGACATAGTTCACATAAAAAAGCCCATTATATAAATTTGCATAACATAATAGAATGCACCATTTTGTCTAAAATATAGATAATTATTCAAATCACTCCTGGCTGTTTCCTTGAGTGGACTGATTGCTCCTGCCTCTTCTTGGCCAGAGACACATTGAGTGCCACCAGACATGACTTTGCGTGTGATAAATCGGTGGTCCATGGTGGTGTGAAAAGACAGTGCTTCTGGAGTTTGCAGACAAGATGGTTTTCTCTGTCTTCCTAGCACCTCAGTGCTGGCCCTGGTGGGCAATGCCAGGCAGGAAACTCAGAGCACCCACCACGGGAGTTGGAGGCAGGCTCCATTCATTTCTCAGTGAGGACAGGCAGGCATTAGCTTTATTTAGTTCTACTCATTTTTTTGTCCAGATATACAGTCAATATAGGGAGCTGATGATGATACTGTCTTCTCCGAGGGTTTGTCTTGGGGTTAGAGCTCTCAGCAAGAGTGGAATTTGAATAGAATGAAGTCCAGTTGGTGCAGAAAGGATGCTTTCCTTCAAGGCATTTGGGGCTGGAAGCTCTCCATGGGGGGTTTGTTAAATTGGTGTGGACATTTCTCCACGTCCTGAGATGAGGACGTTAACTTAAGAATGGATTCTCACTGCAGTCTTTACTGGAACTGCTTCACTTGTCCTTCATTTCAGGCAGGGGGAAAAAAAATAGAATTTTAGAAACTGTTCATTCAAGCTTGTTCCTTCAGAAATACTAACCTTAAGGCAATTCAGCCATCTCCACACCCACATCCTGGGCTAGTCTTTATCTCAGATGCTTCCGCGTTGCTTGGTCAACTCTCTGTAATTCCGTGTGTTCTGGTAGATGAATGCCTGTTCCCTGGTGATGGTGTTGTTAGCTGGCCTCAGGTCAACCCCCGACTCACGGTGACCTCATGCGTAATGGAACGAAATACTGCCTGGTTCTGTGCCATTCCCACGAGTGATCATGGGTTGGAGTGTTGTTGTCACTGGCTGGTTTTTGGAAGTAGACCACCAGGCCTTTCTTCCTAGGCCATGTTAATCTGAAAGCTTTGCAAACATGTTCAGCTTCACAGCAACAAGCAGAGTTCCTTACTGAGGGATGGGTGGTGGCTGTGCTTGAGGGGCATTGTTCAGGACACGAACCTGGATCTCCCGCACGGAAGGCAGGGTTTCTACTACTGACCACCGCTGCTCCTTGCCTTTGCCCTACCACTTTTTAAAGGCCTCCCAGAACCTGTTTTCCTGTAAACTTCACCAGTGAAGGCATCCATCTCAGAACCACCACCACACCCCGCCCCCCCCCCCCCCGCTCACATTTTTCTTCATAGGGACTTTTATTGATTGGTCTTTTCCTGAAACTCTCCTTATGTTTCCTTGGCATTAGGTAGAGAGGGCTCTTCTAGCTTTGTCCCCACTCCCAGCTTCCTGCCTTCCTGTGGCCTCTTAGCCACGAAGTTTTCCATTTTCCTTCTCCAGACACCACCCAAACTAGGGACACCTCCTGGACTACTGTCCTGCCCCAGTGCTCCACAGGCTCTGAGGGAAACAACCAGGCCCTTCCTTGCTAACTACCGGAATCCAGAGTGGACACAGCTACAGCCAAGACACTCACCTCCCAATTCAAATTAGTTTGCTCTTAGATTTTATTTCTTTTCATTGCCAAAGATTCCTTAAAGGCCTGAAGGGGAAGTGGAAAGGAGGAAAAAGCAGCATTATGCAACTGAGTTGTTCCAATGATTCCCAGGACCACTTGGCTACCAGTTTTCCTTTTATGGAAACAAAAGACAGGTCTGCCAGCACAGGTACCAAGCCTGCCGGGCTTCTCCAAGCTTTGCTGTCTGCTCGACAATTTTAACAGGGAAGGCTTTGTTATTACACCCAAAAGGTTCTAAAATTCTCTCTCAATGTATTCCAGCCTCCAGGCTCCCTGATACCAGTCTTGTGCCCTTCATATATTTTGAAATGAAAATGGCCTAGGGATAAAGATATTTACCAAAACTGACTATGGTCAATTCAACGGAAATGGGCTGCATCAACTGCTTACCCAGAGCTCAAAGCATCCATGAGAAGGCTGGAGATGCAGGCTGTGATGGGCAGGGGGTCAAGTCTTGTCCAGAGGCTTGGAGGTAGGGGCTAGGAGAATGGTCTTGGAGTAGAAAGTTTGGTAAAGCACTACCACTGTAATGGAGAAAACATCAGCCATTTTCTGCTTCTTTTTCTCCTTATTCTGGATTCAGGTAAATTTCTATTGGCCTTACTTGGGCCACTCTCCTGCCTCTTGGCTACATGTGCGCAGGCTACCAAAATGTTATACATTGAGGAAGAAATAATTCTCCAAAAGCAAATAAGTCATGGTCTTCTTAGGAAAGGAGAACTGAAGCTCAGTGGCCGCCAAACATTGGATGCACAATTTAATAGTTAGAAAATACTATTAAAATAGTTCCACATCCAAAAACAAAAACTACACGAACAAGTGAAATACACAGAGAGGGGCAAAGTTGCATAGGAATGGCTCAACCATGATGTAAGGTGATTGAGAACTTGAATTTTATTTGTTAAATATTTTATGAACTTGAGAAAGAGTCAGTGAAAGGCACTGCGTGAATGATATTTAGTTGGACAAAGCACAGAGGCCTGATATGTTCAGACACTTTCCCTAATTTTACCCATGTTACTTGCTATCCAGAAATGCCTCCAACTCAGAGATGGTCTCCATGCATCAATAAGCAGAGCTCAGCTTGTCTAGTGCCTCAGATCACAGGAATCTTGGTTCTTCCCATGGGGCTATGCCAATGGTTTCTGATGTAATTTCCACTCATGACACCAAGCCAGGCCCCACTCTCTCCTCCCTCCTCAAGCCAGTTGGCTCTCTCATTCTCAGATTTCCTCCTGGCCTAGAATGAGTTCTCCATTGTTTTATGGGATTTGTCATTTTCTTGTGTTGGGGAAAGTTCTGGAAAAGATAACAGGTTTCCCAGCAGAAGCCATGCTCTCTGTGCCAATCATGAAGTCACTAAAGATGTGGAGGGCATTGTTTCTGCTCCCTCTGTGCTGGGGGCATTGGGAACAAGGAGGGAATTGCAGAGGAGAAATTCAGAGTTGAATCTTTGTGGGGGTTAACCCTGTGTCTGGTGCACTTAGGTGAGGGGGTGGTCATGCCAGTCATCCAGGGGAGCCTCCTTCTGGGTGAAACCTTCACCCTTCAGCCCCACAACAGCTCAAAGCAGTCACTGGAACAACCTTTAGGTTGTGTGGTTCTTTTTTTTTTTTTTTTCATTTGGAAACATTTTCAAGGCTATTAAATTCCTTGTATTTCTAGCAACCCCACAGGTGGGCAAGAAACAGGCTGCAGTCTTAGAGTGGATGTCACATTTCACCACCTGCGGGTGTGTCTCAGTTCAGCACCTTGACATCAGGGAAGGATAGGCAGTGAACATCACTAACAAGGAACCAGTGTGGGCCCTCTGCTGGGCCCCTGACCCTGTGCGTCACCACACGAGGGGTGGCTGAGGGAGCAGAGCCCGTTGTCCTTGTCCTCAGAAGTTTTCAGGCAGCATGACCTCTTTAATGTATTCTGACATAGTAGGCAAATCCCCGAGTATGGAAAGGAATGATATTTGTTCTGTTTTATTTTCTTTCTTGATAAAATACATTAATGAACAAACAAAACATTTGTCTGTGATGCCATTCACCATGGGGAGAAAGTGCCACACGTGAGAATGCTTCGTTTAGGCTGCCGAAAGGAAATGAGCTGACTCCTGCTACACCCTTTCTTCACTGTCCCCACCTCCCACCCCCATCCAGAAACCCGGGCCCCATTAATCTTCCAGGGAGGAACCTGGTCCCCCTTCTGCCACTCCCTGCATCTCTGGACATACTGAACAGGGAGATCGCGGCCTCAGGTGCAGCAGAACTTAACCCCCTGCTCCAGGTTCCTGTGCTGCCTCTGACTCTCCCCCACGCTGTGACTCTGGGGATGTCATTTAAACTTCCGGAACCTGAGCTTCCTTTTATGTAAGGTGAGGGTAATCGAAGCAAGTGTTTTGAGAGTTGTGAAACTTAAGTGGCAAAATAACCAAAACCTGTTGCTGTCGATTCACCTCCGACTCAGGGAGACCCCGTGTGTGTCAGAGTAGGCCTGTGCTCCACAGGGTTTTCAGTGGTTCATTTTTCAGAAGTAGATTGCCAGGCCTTTCTTTTGAGTTACCTCTGGGTGGACTTAAACCTCTAACCTTTTGGTTAGCAGCCAGGCTAATGAACTATTTCCACCACCTAGGGACTCCAACAGCAGATTTACAGGGGGCCTAGTAGGGGTTCAAGGATCATTCTCTTTTATTCCCAGGGGGGCTCCTTCTTTCTACTTTTGTCTCTCCCAGTCATTCAAAATGTCTCTTAAAAGGGCTGCCTCTGGACATGCAGGATCCTAAGCAGAATGCAGAGGGAGGCACACTGCTGCAAAGGTCTGCTGACAGGCTCTTTGCTGAATGGGGTTAGTGTCCTAGGCCACTGGCTGCCCAGAAAACTGAGGGTTGGCCATATGATTGAGGGATTGGGAGTTATGTAGGGTTCCCCCACTGTCCACCAGGATGAACAGCCCTGTGTCTTCAGGCCTCCCAGGTGTGTAGGAAACCACCTGTGGCTCATGTTATGGCTTGACCAGGCCTTCCTGTGTTTTCCTTCCAGGACAAAGAAGTGAATCTGGAGCAGGTCCACCGGCGCATGAACAGCCTAATGGATGAAGACATCGCTCACAAGCAGATCTCTCCCGCGTCCATCGAGCTCTCCGCCCTGGAGATGGGGGGCCTGGCTCCTGGCCAGGCCTTGGAGCCGACACGGGAGTACCAGAACACCCAGCTGTCAGTCAGCACCTTTCTGCCCGAGCAGAGCAGCCACAGCACCAGTCGGACACTCTCGGCAGGGCCTGGCAGCAACCTACCACTGCCGCTCAGCAGCTCGGCCACCATGCCCGCCATGCAGTGCAAACACCGGTCGCCCAATGGGGGGCTATTCCGCCAGAGCCCTGTGAAGACCCCCATCCCCATGTCCTTCCAGCCTGTGCCAGGAGGCATCCTTCCAGAGGCCTTGGACACCTCCCATGGCACCTCCATCTGATCGCGCCGCCTGCCCTCCTGCCCGCCCACCCGTCCACCTGACCAGCAGAGCTTTTTAATACAGACACAACACGACAGACCACACACACACATGCACACACACAAAGACTCTAACATTTTTCTTGTATATATGTGTAAATAATGACAGAATGGAGTGGGATAAAAGTGTATTTTGAATATTCCCAATTTTCGAAGTCAGTAAAAAAACCCTCAAAAACTGTATGAATGACTTTGTAAATTTTGTTCTATATGAATAAAAAGGCAAACTACTTGTGATCATTCTGAGGTGCCAAAGAAGCCCCCAGTTCCTGGGCCTTTCCGAGGGCAGGAAGGGTGATTAGGTCAAGAGCCCCTTCCTGCTGGGGGAGAAGGAAGATAGGAGCTAGTCGCTCTAGAAGAGCCTGGGGTGGCTTGCCGCTTTGTCACATGGCTGTCCCACCATGGGCCTCCCCTCGTTCCTTCTTCAGTACCCTTGGCAGGGAAAGGGTGAGTCCCGAGCTAACACTGGCCTGGCTCACTGGGTCACCCTGCATTAAGGTGATCAACTTCCCTATTCCCAGCAAATAAGGAAGCTCCCAGTCCTGGGCAGCTCTAGACCAGCTGGTCACCCTACTGTGTAGTCACAGGGTGCCATGGCATGCATCTTCTCCATGGTCGTGGGAGAAGCCCCCCACATTGAGACAATAGTCACTAAGGGCTCTCATGTGGACTTCCTGTAGTGTCTTCTTTTAGCCTTGTTTTGACTGTTTTTACCTAGTTAGAGAGATCAACAAGAGATAGCATGTGGGAGAAGGAGGGTAGGGTCCATTCTTGCCTCAGAGAGGCTGAGTAGACGTGGACTGGGGCCTGGTGATGAGGTCCATGGGGATAGGGAGATGTAAGGTGTGATCATGTAACAGATGAGCTGGTGGGACCTGAGGCCAGGTAGAGGGAGAGTTTCTCCTTAGGTGTGGGACCCATGGTGCCAGGCGAGAGAGGAAAGCGCGGTCACAGACAAGAAGGTCGCAGCACTGTGGTTTCAGATAAAAGGATGGTGTTGAGGGGAGCGGGGACGGTGCCCAGTGAGTGGGACTCGTGTTCTAGGTGATGCTGTCATGACGCCGGGGAGCAGACAAAGGGACAAAGGGAATCTTGGCCCTTTCTTAGGTGTGAGGCAACAGCATTGCTTTGTGTGGTGTGGAAACAAGTGACTCTTGTCCTTCGGGAAAGTCACCTGTGGCCCAGGGAGTAAAGGGATGTCTCTGAGTGTGAAGCCAAGCAGGCAGCCATCCAAACAGTGCCAGAACCCAGTGGGAGCCTTCGCCTCTGGTTTACTACCTTCTCCAGCTCAGAATCCCTCAAGCACTGACGCAGCCCACAAATGGGTCCTCCCCGCAGAAAGCATCTTCTCTGTGATTTCAGGCCTATTTCTGAGCTGGAAACTCTGTTTCTTAAGGCTAGAACAGCCTAACTGTCCAGCCTCCTCCATTGCCGTTTCTGAGGCAATTAAACTATAGAACCAGAGAGAGAGCCATTAGAGGCAGAATCATTCAAGCTATCTGAACTATATTGCTTCAGCTCCTCCCCGTCTGAAGGCAAGCTCTCCTAATCTGTCAGAGTGGAGAACACAGCCCACACCTGGCTCCCAGAGAGGGTGGGGCCCCTTCTCCAGTCATTATTAGGGGGGTGGAAGTGTGGGTCTGTGGTTGTGGAGCAAAAAAATTCCTATTGATCGCCTCTTCTATTGCCTTGTAGAGTTACTGGGGAGATGTATTTATGAGGGTGATAACTAGCCCAGGATTGATTCCTTTCCTAAAGTCCCCAGTGGCATGATTGAGCAAAAAGGAACGGCTGCATCTAAGAGTCGGCTAAAGCACCCCCGGGAGGAGGAGTGTGTTTATAATTACGCTATTTATCTCTGGATGTGGAGAACGGCCTGATGTGAGTGCTACTGAGGGGACCCACCGACACTTCTCCAATCAGAGCCCGCGGATCCTGGAGCAGGGAGTGCAGGGAAGCTTGGGTGGGCAGCGATCCCAGGGAAGAGTGGGCTCTCCTGGTCTCCATCAGCAGTTTGTGGGGCCCTGCCGTGGGTGGTCAATTTTTCATATATATTACTCTATTTTTTTAATCAAACCCTGGTCTCACTGCCTTATCTCACACCCAAGTCTGTTTTTTTCCTGAGAGGACCTGTCTTCTAGGGTAGAATGTGGATGTCTTCTTGGACATCTTTGCTTAGAATGGGTGTCAGAAAGGGGAGAGGAAGAGAGTATGTGGAGTGTGTGTGTGTGCGAAAAAGAGAGAGGGTGTGAGAAAGAGTGTGTATATGTGTAAGAGTGTTTTGTGTAAGAAAGAATGTGTGTGTGCATGAGAGACAGAGATGGACAAAGAAAGTATGAGAGTATGTGTGCATGTGTGTGCATGTGTGTGAGAGTTTTGTGTGACAGACAATGTGCGTGTGAGTGAGAGACAGAGTGTGTGTGTGTGAAAGTCTGTATGAGTGAAAAAGGGTATTATGTGTATACGTGTGAGAGAGATAGTGTGCATGTGTGTCCGTGTATGCGTACATGTGTGAGAGAGTGAGAGTGTATGCGTGTGAGAGAGGCAGACAGACATAGTACGAGGGCAACCTTCTTTGAGGGAAAAGTATTTTGTTTATACCTTAACATCTCATGGTGTTCTCCACCATGTTTCTGTTATTTTATTTTTTAATTTCCTACTCCTGTTATGAGTGGAAATGACTGATATTCAAAGAAAGTTCTCTAGGAAAAAAAAATAAAAAATCTTCCCAACTCAGATTTCTGTGTCAGCTCAGAATGTATCTTTTTCATGCTTTGATCTTTGGATTTATAACTCTGTTTAGACTCTTCCATACATTTTAGGTATATTTTGTGCCTTCAGACACTGCAAATAATAATTAGCATTTGGATTAAAGATGTTTAATAATAAAACTTGATTCTGCTCCCTACCCTCTTATTCTCTGGGGTGAGGAAATGCCCCTGCTCGTCCGGGCACACTGCAGCCATGTGTGGAGCGCTGCCCATTGGCATGGAGAGTCACGGGGCACTCCCCTGACCCAGTGGGTCTCAGTGCTGCTGGGGGGTGGGGGGCATGCTCTCCCTGCCCAGTGTCTATCCAGAGTCCCTAACACAGACCAGGGGCAAGTATGAGAGACAGGCTGAGTAGCAATTCTAATTTGTGGTTAACTTAAAAGTGTCCTCTAACATTAAGTTCTTGGAAGACTCAGGAGAGCATTGGGCCAAAGCCCATAAAGAAGTGTCCACATGGTCTGGTGGAAAGAACATTCTGAGTAACGTTGTCTTTGTTCCTTCCCTCATCCGTATAATAACCCTGACCTCAGATAGCTTGCTTCACATATTTAGGCATCAGGACCAGGGGCTATCACTCTTTAAGGACCTATGGTTTGGCTGCCCAATACTTGGCTCTCAGGCCCTGTGGGTCCTGTCTGCAGCAAATGTTCCACAGGCTCCATCCTCCCCACCTGCCTAGGACGACTAGCCTGAGCCCTGTACACTGAGAAGCTCCTCAGCTCCACTGTTCGCATCACAGTAAAGATTCCTCCTCCAACTTCAGGCTCTTGTTAGCCTTGGGCTGAGAGGTTGGTTTGCTTTATCAAGATCACAGTTTCCAAGGACTGCAAGGAAGATGTCTACCCTTGCCCTTCTGCCCTCATTGCAGTTACTGCCCTCCAAAACTGGCAGTAACTCCTCAGACAGAGGGAGCATTACCAGACCATCTGAACAGACACAGACTTTTGGGTCTGGGCAGAAGTGGCTGCAGGGATGATCCCAAAGAGCTATGTTTTCTTAAGAAAGGTCCACCCCCTTCTTAAATTCTGAAGGCCCAGAAACTTGCCGAAGTAAAACTGGTTCCATACATAATTTTGTCTTTCAAGCACTGAAAAAGACCGAGAACATATAAAGGAAGAAAAGCTTGCTGGGCCTGAAGTCATAATGACCTGGAAGGGGTATTTAGTTCCTATTGCCTATGCCTTTTCATGTGATAATCATGGAGCTAGACAGTGTCCCCTGGGTAACCCCAGTCTTTGTGCATCCTCATGCCTCTCTCTTGTGCCTCTGCCTTTGTTGTCAGGATTTCACAGTCAACACTCTTGATTAAATCACCTTTCATTCCCATGAGTACATGCTCATGAATTAACACTTATGTCATAACAAAAGCCTTGTTTTGCGCTTCCAGCTTTGCCAACACAACATTAGATAAAAGCTAAAAAAATTTAAATGGCCTTTCTTTGCTGTGAACACAATACATGAGACTGTTTCTGCTCCTAATGTAATATTTTTGTATCTAAAACATTCTTTCAAATAGTTGCTTTAAATAAATAAGACTATGTTTGATTCTTATTATCCTCACAATTCATACCAGGAAGCTCCAGATAGATAACATGTTCCTGTGCCAATGACTTTAATTTTTGTGTTTTGTTTGTTGGTGTCTTTTTCCCTCTCAGTGGAATTTAGTCAGCAGAGGTTATTTATGAAAGAGGGGCACGTACTCCAAATAAATACAGTGCTCCAATAGGCACCAGTGGAAAGGAGGAAGGGAAAATTGTCAATAACCTTACCCCGTACCCCCAGCTTTCCATTCTCTCGCTCTGAACTTAACACTGGGCTCCAAGCTCTGGAGAGAGGAGAGGTTTCTCCACAGCAAGAAGCATACCAGCTACAGACCTTTGCCATGGCCAAGATCTGGAGAAGCGGTGCTCCGGGCAGGCAGGTCCCCAATGGGACTCACAGAGAACTCAGCTGCTAGCAGATTCAAGCAAAGAGTTGCTAAGGGCAACCGGGTGCCCGATACCAAAGAAAATAAACATATTAAGACTTACTGGTGCACAAAATGAATGCCCACAGGCATACATCAACACACGCGTGCACGCGTGTGCGCACACACACACACACCCTCCTGTGCAAACATGGCGGTCCTTACAGCACAGTTGCCTTCTTAGGCACACACATGCAGAGCTGAAAGACCCGCAGCAGGGCACGGGTCCTGTGCATCAGATCTGAGGAAGAGAATCCAGGGAGAGAAGAGGCTGTCTCCCTGCCTGCATGCCAGTGCATAGTTTCAAGGCTACAGTTGGTCAGAGTGGCAGACACACCTCCTAAGGTGGCCTGTCTCCTGCCCACTTCCCCAGGGTGCACAACGAACCCCTCTTCCTCACCTGAGTCCTTGTTCTGAAATCCTCCTGATTTTCAACCAGAATCCTGGCATGTGCAAAGAAGTCCCAAGCATTCTCCAAGGCATCCTATTTGTTTCAGAACAAGAATATGCATAACCATAGAAGCTACCATTCATTGACCAGCTATCGTGTTCCAGAGCCTGTACTTTATAAAAATGCCCTTTATATAAATGCTCTCTCTTTCAGGTCAGCCTTATAAGGTAGAAATCACTATTCAAATTTTATCCATAGACAAGCTGAGACTCTAATAGGTGTGATCCCAAAACTGGTAAATGACACTCCCTCATCCGGTCTGCAGGATTCCAAAGCACATGCACCTGCTAAGCCTGCTGGCTCCCCCTCAGTGGGGAGCATGTCTGCTGTGCCTCAGTCATGGGCCCCTGCTGGCCTCCTCTGTCCCTAGGCTCTGTGGCTCCAACCCACCAGGTCCTCAGCCTCCACTCTTATTGCCTTCTCTCTGGTGGCCTCCAGCCTGTCAGTGAGTATCAGCTTGTACACACCATTTGTGGCTGTGGTAAGCCTGGACTAATGGTGTCATTCCTTATCACAGCATCCAGGCCGGGGTTCTGCTCCCCTGAAGCTTCCTTCAGACAGGCAGGAGTGGCTGGTCAGCCAGATTCACTCCAGAGACAGGTTTGCTCTTCTGAGGGTATCTCTTACCCTTGTCTCTCCTAAGAGCATCCTCTTCTTCCACACAAGGTACACTGTGTGTCAGTCAGCGGAAGCTCTAGATCTGACTCTTGTTCAAATGAGCTTTAGAATTCTCCCTGAGATAAGAAATTCCCCCCACCATGAGATCCCTGGATAGACCTTGGAGGTACCTTTGAACACCCTAAATTGTTTACAAAATGCTGGGTGCTTATGAGTGTGTGCATTTTCCTAGAATGAGCTCCATATCTCCCAATATGTTCTTAAAATGCTCAAATAACAGCTCTAAGCCACTGCCCTTGGGAGAAGGAAATCAAGCAAACCTCTGTGTCCCATTCTGCCAACATTAGTGTTCAGTGAAACCCCATTTCAGTACCCACCAGGAAGCTCTGAGGAGGAAAATAGTTACACAACAGTAGCCAGAGGGACCAGTGTGGGAAATGAACCGCTGGCAGGGCCTTGGGGCTTTGACCCAGAGTTGGGGTGGTCCTACTGGGCACATCAGGGACCACTGGCTACAGGGGCGATGATAATGCCCTGGTCCTGCTCAGGGAGGTGGTCAAAGCAAGGCAAAGGAACGGATATTGGAAGCTGCAGAGACTTGGTTTGGATCCTAATTCTGGCACTTACTAGCTCTGACATCTTGAGCACATTGTTTTACTTCTTTGAAGCTCACTTCTTCACTCATAAATTGATGACATTGATACCTACCTTGTCTTTTGTGAGAATCTCCTGGGTAGTAGTCATGATGATAGCTCGGAGTTATTGAGTGTGTACTATGTGCTTTCTGGGTATCATTTCATTTGCTTCTACTACTATTCTGTACTTCTGCTAATGAGGAGCATGAGACTCAGGGACGTCCAGCGTCTGCTTAAATGGTAAAGAGGAGGGCTAGAAGTCCAGGCAATCTGAGTCCAGAGCTGTGCTTCTAGCCATGACCCAGTATCACCACTTTAAAATATGCAGTGTCAGCACAGTGCCTGGGCGCACTTGGTGCCTGGGGCACAGCAGTGCTTGTTTTGTTCTCCAAGGCCTGGCTCCTAGTGGGAGAAGGGACTGGTGGGAACTTGTGCCCCTTTGACCTCAAGCTAGACAAATGCTGAGTGTGAGTAAAATAGGTAAAAGTTGTTTTTTAATTTTGGCTCTGGATTTTCCAGCTGTGTGACCTTGGATTCATGATGGTGGGAATTAACCCACAGAGCTACCTGTGCCCCAGGATTGCTAGAATCAGCTTTCCCCGTTCATGAGCTCTTCTCTTGTGACATCTGAACCTTTTATGGAGCCTACACAGATCCCAAAGCCAGGACTGACTCATGACCAGCAAGTGCATGCTTACCTTTGTCTCATAGATGTCAAATGACTCTTTTTCTACTTTAAGGTGGGGATGAGAGAGCTTCTATGGAAGGTAGCATAACCTAGTGGTCATGAACCTCAGGTACAAACTGAGAGCCAGACAGACCTAGCTTAAAACTGGTCTTTGCCCTTCACTAGGTAAGTATCCTTGGTCCCATCACTACTATCTCTGAGCCTCTATTACCTCACCTTTAGAATGGGCACCACAGTACATCTGTGATAACGTAGGTAAAGCACCCACACAGGCGGACTCACACATGGGAACTCTTGGGGGTGATAAGCATACCTAGAGCATCCCACCTACCTCTCAGAGTCAGATACTCAGCCTCTGAGCTTAACCACCCCCTTGCCCATTGCATCCACATGCAGACCTCTTCCTTCCAGCTTGGAAAGAAGGTGGAGTTGCCAGCTAGGGCCTAGGAAAGCAATATTTCCATTTCTGTCCCTAGAACTGGGATTCTTCCTGTGGGTCTCATACCTGTCCCACTGGTCGCCCAATGGTGCTGGCAGCCCTCACTTCAGTTCTGAAACCCAGTCAGGTAATAATTCTGATTGTTCCCAGAAAACAAATGAAAGGCAGCCTGGCTCGCCTGGAGAGGAATGGTTTGATTGTGAGCTGTTCAGCCAGTGCCCTCTTAGTTCCCTCCTCCCTAGCCTATAACAAAATGCAGAGGATAAGAAGCAGGTCAGGGAGGCAGTGCTTCCAACACTGGTAGATGTGCTGAGTAGGAATAATCTGAGGGATGAGGGTTATGGCTATTTAATTCTGTAAAACCCCAGGCCCTCGGGGATTCTCAGGGGTGCTGTCCCTTTGCATGTGAGGTAGGACCGATTTCCTTGTATTTTGTGGAAAAAAAATGGGGTAAATTTAGGGTGACAAGAGGGATGTGTCCTGAGATTATTTAATACTCACTCTGCCTGTGCCTGCTTTTCATCTTCTGCCTGTACCTTTGGCCTGAAGCCCCCAGTAGTGGCTGGCTCTTCCTTAGTGAGGGACTCATCATGTGGACAAGCTCAGTTATCTCAAGTGGAAGGTGCTTCCTGCATTCAGGAGAAACATGTTGGAGAAGGCTGCTCTATCAGTAAGGATCCTGCCCAGCCAAGGAGTACCTAAGGTGTGGCAGGTGGGGGCATGCCCTGGGCACCACTTGAGCAGGGGCGCTAATGAGCAGTTTCTATTGGCCATCATGGTTTCCATGGCCGACTGTGAGAGATCACTCAGCAATTTAAAACTAATTGCCATAGGCACTGTTTTTCATAGATAGACCCATTCTGCCCACAAGAAAGAGATGACACATTGATAATGAGGAATTGTAGGAGAGGGACTATTCATAATGGCATAGGAGGTGAAGGGAACCGCAGGATAGTGGATAAGACTGGACTGAAAACAGCACTGTGTCCTTAGCACTCAAACATTGAAAGGGCGGTAGGAGGGAGCGTGTATTCTAACTGGGACAAAGGATGTGTGGGAAGGGCTCTAGGGATAGAGCTTTCTCATGGTGAGCCCACAAGGGGGAGTCATAATCTGAACTCCCTGTTCCCGTCCTCTACCCAGAGGCCAATCCAAACAGCAGAGAGCTAGGAACCCACTGGTGGTGTTCACACTGACCAGGATTCCTGGACACAGGATAAGGATGAGAAGGATGGCGAATGCGCATGGGGGACGAGAGGAACATGTGGAAGTGATATAGCATAGCTGGATCCAGAGGGGAAGAAGAGAGGACTCACACGAATTGTGTGTCTTCCATGTCCTAGGAGAATTAACTAATTTGTTCCCTGGAAAATTAAGACATCCCCTATTGATAAAGGAGATTGAGACTCAGAGCAATTTAGTGGCTTGCTCAAGTGGTTTGACTAGAATGACAGCTTAAATAAGATCTGTGCTTTTGCCACCCTGGGTGGCCCCATATGTTTAGAAGATGGAGATGCGTCAAGGAGAGGGTCTTCAGCTCCCACATCTATAAGCCTACACGATGAGAGTGGCAATCTCATCTCAAAGGACAAAATAAGAAGACTTGGAATAAAAAACCTAGTGCCAGCACCAGTGGCTAGCACATAGGTGCTCCATCAGTGATGAGTATCCTTAGTGTAGGAAATATGGTCTCAGGGAGCACAACTACAAGGGCCCTATGTATTTTTAGGTTTTAAATTAAAACGTGCTTAAAGATTAATTATTTATTTAATATGTTTTATTTCATTTCAATGGAGCCCTAGTGGCACAGTGGTTAAGAGCTCGGTTGCTAACCAAAAGGTTAGCAGTTTAAACCTACTAGCTGCTCCTTGGAAACCCTATGGGTCAGTTCTACTCAGTCCTATAGGGTGGCTATGAGTCAGAATAGGCTCGACTTTGATGGGTATTTCATTTTCATGTTTATTCATATTTTTATATTTATTTTAATAAAATAATTTCTTTAATTTTATGTATTAAAATTTTAATTAAAAAAAATTTTAAATATACACTTTTTAAAATTATAAAATACATGAAGAAAGGTGCAGAAATCATACACATGCAGCTCAGTTCATTTCAACCAGGTGAGCACTCCTGCGCAGCCACCAGCCAAAAGGCCGGGAGGTTTCCAGCCCTCTGGGGGCCCCTCTTGCACACCTTCCATTCAACCCCTGTGGAATTCATAAATGTAACAGCTCTTACAAATGTTACAGCCATTGATTAATTTCACCTGTTTCAAAATATGTATCATTAGAAGCAAGCTTTCTTATTTTGTCTGCCTTTTTTCACTCAACATTGGCTTTTGACGTTTATCTACATTTCTGCTATGAAGTTCATTTTCACCACTGTAGAGTTATTTCATTGTATGGACATTCCAGAATTTATGCATTTGGTTGTTGATAGACTTTTGTTTTGTTTTCATTTTGGGTTATTACGAGTAGTACTCTCAGTGACATTTTTTGTACCTGCTTTTCTGTGGATTTATGCATATCTTTCTGTTGGATGGCTGGCCATAGGTATGCATATTTTCTGCTCTATGTACATACCGCTGAAAAGTTTTCAAAACCAGTTGTACGGTTACCTGAGATGTGGGCGTTACTATTGTTCCATATCTTCACTAACATTGCTGTTGGCAGGCGGTTTAATTTTAGCCATTCTAGTGGGAGTGCAGCACACCTCACTGTGATTTTAATTTGCATTTTCCTGATGACTAGTGTGCTGGGGCCTTTTGCATATGCTTCTTCAGATACCCACTTTTGTGAAGTGCCTCTTTTTGCACGCCTTGGTTTGCCTTTCACTCTCTAAGTGGTGTGCTTTAATGAACAGAAGTTCTTAATTTAAATACAGGTTCATGTGTCAAATTTTCCCTTATCCTCAGTGCTCTGTGTATTCTGTCTCTGAGAGCTTTGCCTAACCCAGGTCATGAAGGTACTCCCGTAGGTTTTCTTCTGGAGGGTTTTTTGTTTGCCCTTCATACTTACATCCACAATCCACCTGGAGTTGATTTTTGAGTATCATGTGAGATAGAAGTTACATTTTTTTTAAATATGGATATCCAATTATTCCAGCACCATTCACAGAAAAAAAAGCCCACTTTCCACTGCAGCAATATCAGCTTCATTATCAATCAAGTGACCTACATGTGCTACCTGTGTTCCTATTTTTTTCCACTAATCTATTTGTGCACTAATACCACAGTGTCTCAAATACTGTAGCTTTGTAATCTGTCTTGATATCTGGTAATGTAAGTCAGATCTTTGCATTTCCTCACAGATTTTAGAAGCAGCTTTTTAATTTTCACAAAAATTCTGTGGATTTTGATTGAAACTGCATGAAATTCGTAGATAATTTTGGGGAAACTGAACACCTTTCTATTCGTTAACTTACATTTTTTTCTGTGTCCTTAACTTTACAATGTGTCTTTTGTAAGCACACGAAGGTTACGTGTGTGTTATCTAGTATGGTAATTTTTATCTTTAATTAACCCATTTACATTCAGTGTAATCACTGATGTATTTAGGTTTATAGCTATAATCTTACTTTTCTTCATATTTGCCTACTTGTTCTATATTAATCACCACATTTTTTGCCTTCTTAGTATTTAAAAAAGTGCTTTATTACTCTGTATCTTCTCTCTGCCAGCTTGTTGATTATATATTCTTGTGTTCTGCCATGGTTTAAAGGAATTGCCCTAGAGATACAAACATATAGGTTTACCATACCCAAGGCAATGCCAAGACCTTAAAACAATAATTCTACTTTAATTTTCTTTCACCCTTTATGGATACCCAATTTTCCAGCCCCATTCATAGACATAAAAGTCCCTTTTCCACCACAGCAATATCAACTTCATTAGCAATCAGTGTGTGTGCTGCCCTGTTTTCATATTTTGTTCCATTGACTGATTTGTCTATATTTGCACTAATACCATGCTGTCTTAAATACTGTAGCTTTGTAATGTCTTTTATTTTAATTCTTTGTAATCTGTCATTTATTTTAATTCTACATGTATTTCAATACAATATGAAATTACTATGATATACAGTCAGGAATTGTTTTGGTTTCTCAACATATTTGTTTTTTCTATGTCTTTTCATCTCTTCCTCTATGTTTCTGTTATTGTCAAATGTTACTTTTCTTCTGCCTACAAAATTTTCTCAAAAATTTATTTTGGAGGAGGCAGGGCCAAGATGGCTGACTAGGTAGAAGCTACCTCGGATCCCTCTTGCAACAAAGACTCAGAAAAACAAGTGGATTGATGACATACGTGACAATCTACGAACACTGACCATCAAACACAGATCTAAAGAGTTGACCTGAGTGACAGGTGAGCGAAAAGCTGCATCCTGAAGCAGTTACTGCCTCTGGAACTGGTGTCCAGCACCACAGCCTTGAGCTCTCGTGGTTCCCTGGTGCCAAGTGGCAGGGCTGATTGCAGCTTGCTGAGGAGGGGCAGGCATGGGACACAGCCCTAATCCCTAGCCCCCTGGGGTAACCTCGGTAGAGACTCAGCCAGTGAAAGCAGGCTGCACACTGATGGGGCTAACAAGAGAATGAGCAACCACAGGGAAGCGGCAACTGTTTTCGGAGCCTGGAGCCAGCGTCCCAGTCAGAAAACCTTGGCGCCGGGCTTTGGACTGGGTGCAGGGGAGCTGAGCATGGCTTCTTGAGACGGCACAAACACGGGATGCAGCTCTAGCCCTGTGAAGTGACCTCAGGGGAAGCCCAGCCAGTGCATGCAGGCAGTGCAGCAACGCAGCTGACAGGAGGAGAAGTCACCAGGAGGCAAAGACTGGTTTTGGAGCCTGGAGTGTGGCATTCCAGCTGAGGAACCTTGGTGCTGGGCTTTGGACTGGGAGCGGAGGAACCGGCCATGGCTTCTGAGACAGCACAAGCACAGGACGTGGGCCTGACCCTCGGGGGCAATCTCAACCCAGCCAGAGCATGCAGGCTACAAGCCCCATGGGAATCTCAGATAAAACAGTCATGACCAAGCAAGATAAGTAACTTTGTCTATATTCCTGGGTGCTACTCTCTCCTATCTATCTGGTCCCTCCCCTCCCTTCCCAGGCAGCTTCATTAACATTGGAATTTCCTGGAAGTGCTCTGCAGTTTTTTTGTTTGTTTGTTTTGTTTTTTCCTAACCCATTCTCCTGGCCTAAGAGAAGCAGCTACTAAAAACCCAGGGACCAAAAATCCTTCCCTGACTTCCTGAAATTGGACTAAAAGTACAGAACAAGCTCCAGCCAAGCATATGAGATCCACAGTCTTGGGCTTTCATCCCTACAGGGAACAAGGTGGCTATTATAATGCAAAGGCAATTCTGATAGTGATATGACTGTAATTGTTTTAGCAAATTACTGGAAAGACAAGTTTTCCAGGTCTGATATCTCTACCTATTAAACAGAGCCCTCAATGACACACAACGGAACTGAGGGCTGAAGCTCCACCCAAACCACCTAGCCTCCTGCCAAAGGGGTCTAAGGACAGTGACACCTACCAATCTGTAGAGGTACTGCATTGGGTGCCTAAGGTACAGCTGCAGAGCCCACTCACCAATGTGCTTTAGGAATAGAGACACACCTACCTCACTGGCACTTGGGGGAAGGCTGTCAGCATTCTTCCCCCCCAGAGTGTGACTCCCTGCTGCTACTACAATCTGGTGCACACAACTATCACCACTAGTCCTCTAAGTTAATAGGTGACAGTCTACACCACACACCTGGTGACCCAAAATCAGATTCTACTCAAGAATAGTGAATGGACTCTTAGGCTTATATATCTGGCAACAGCCCAAACCAGCTGGTAATAGGACATAAGTGATTCAAAGGCTAAAACAATCAAGACAGTGCAATCTAGTAGCCTATCTACATATATTGAAAGAAAACAAAACAAGATAAGACTCAGTGAGCAAATATAAAATAAATCATTACAATATCTTATAGATGGAGACAGCAGTCAATATCAAACCACATAAAGAAGCAGACCATGATTGCTTCTACAAATCCCCAAATTAAAGAATTAAAATCTTTCCCAGATGAAGATACAATCCTGGAATTGCAAGATGCAGAATATAAAAAACTAATTTACAGAATGCTTCAAGATATCAGGGATGACCTCAAAAATGAAATAAGGCAATCTACAGAAAAAGCCAAGGAACACACTGACAAAGCAGTTGAAGAAATCAAAAAGATTATTCAAGAACATAGTGGAAAAATTAATAAGCTGCAAGAAACCAAAGAGAGACAGCATTCACAAATCCAAAAGATTAACAGTAAAATTACAGAACTAGACAGCTCAATAGGAAGTCAGAGGAGCAGACTCGAGCAATTGGAATGTAGAGTGGGGGGGTGGAGGATAAGGCAATTGACACCAATATAGTTGAAGAAATATCAGATAAAAGAATTTTAAAAAATGAAGAAACCCTAAGAATCATGTGGGACTCTATCAAGAAGAATAACTTGCATATGATTGGAGTTCTAGAACAGGGAGGGATAACAGAAAATACAGAGAGAATAGTTGAAGATCTGTTGGCAGAAAACTTCCCTGACATCATGAAAGATGAAAGGATATCTATCGAAGATGCTCATCGAACCCCATTTAAGATTAATCCAAAAAGAAAATCACCAAGACATATTATCATCAAACTTGCCAAAACCAAAGATAAAGAGAAAATTTTAAAAGCAGCCAGGGATAAAAGAAAAGTCTCCTACAAAGGAGAATCAATAAGAAAAAGTTCAGACTTCTCAGAAGAAACCTTGCAGGCAAGAAGGCAATGGGATGACATATATAGAGCACTGAAGGAGAAAAACTGTCAGCCAAGGATCATATATCCAGCAAAACTCTCTCTCAAATATGAAGGTGAAATTAAAACATTTACAGATAAACACAAGCTTAGAGAATTTGCAAAAACCAAACCAAAGCTACAAGAAATACTAAAGGAAATTGGTCAGAAAATCAATAATATCAGATACCAGCACAACACAAGGTCACAGAACAGAACATCCTGATGTCAACTCAAATAGGCAAATCACAAAAACAAATTAAGATTAATTTTAAAAAGGGAAAAAATGCTCAAAACGGAATCATTGAAGTCGATATGTAAAAGATCACAATAATCAAAAAGAGGGACTAAATACAGGAGGCATAGAACTGCCATATGGAGAGGAAAACAAGGCAATATAGGACAGTACAAGTTAGGTTTTTACTTAGAAAAATAGGGGTAAATATTAAGGTAACCACAAAGAGGTCTAACAATTCCATAACTCAAAATAAAAACCAAGAAAAACATAATGACTCAGCAAACATAAATTCAACTACTATGAAAATGAGGAACACACAATTTACAAAGAAAAACGTCTCAGCACAAAAAAGTAAGTGGAAAAATGAAATTGTCAACAACACACAAAAAAGGCATCAAAATGACAGCACTAAACACATAAAAACAAAAACAAAAAAACACATACTTATCTATAATTACACTGAATGTAGATTGGCTAAATGCACTAGTAAAGAGACAGAGAGTCTCAGACTGGATAAAGAAACACGATCCGTCTGTATGCTGCCTAACACCACTACTACTAAAGGTATTTCAAAGCATAGAAAATGATGGAATACTACCTAACTCATTCTATGAAGCCACCATATCCCTGATACCAAAACCAGGTAAAGTCACCACAAAAAAAGAAAATTACAGACCTATATCCCTCATGAACATAGATGCGAAAATCCTCAACAAAATTCTAGCCGATAGAATTCAACAACGTATCAAAAAAATAATCCACCATGACCAAGTGGGATTTATACCAGGTATGCAAGGCTGGTTTAATATTAGAAAAACCATTAATGCAATCCACCATATAAATAAAACAAAAGACAAAAACCACATGATCTTATCAATTGATGCAGAAAAGGCATTTGACAAAGTCCAACACCCATTTATGATAAAAACTCTCACCAAAATAGGAATTGAAGGAAAATTCCTCAACATAATAAAGGGCATCAGCCAACATCACTCTAAGTGGAGAGAGCCTGAAAGCATTTCCCTTGAGAATGGGAACCCAACAAGGATGCCCTTTATCACCGCTCTTATTCAACATTGTGCTAGAGGTCCTAGCCAGAGCAATTAGGCTAGACAAAGAAATAAAGGGCATCCGGATTGGCAAGGAGGAAGTAAAATTATCTCTATTTGCAAATGACATGGTCTTATCCACAGAAAACCCTAAGGCATCCTCCAGAAAACTACTGAAACTAATAGAAGAGTTTGGCAGAGTCTCAGGTTATAAGATAAACATACAAAAATCATGTGGATTCCTCTACATCAACAAAAGAATATCGAAGAGGAAATCACCAAATCAATACCATTCACAGAAGCCCCCAAGAAGATAAAATACTGAGGAATAAATCTTACCAAAGACGTAAAAGACCTATACAAAGAAAACTACAAAGTACTAGTGCAAGAAACTAAAAAGGACCTACATAAGTGGAAAAACATACCTTGCTGATGGATAGGAAGACCTAACATAGTAAAAATGTCTATTCTGCCAAAAGCCATCTATACATACATTGCACTTTCAATCCAAATTCCAAGGACATTTTTTAAAGTGATGGAGAAACAAATCACCAACTTCATATGGAAGGGAAAGAAGCCCCGGATAAGTAAAGCATTACTGAAAAAGAAGAGGAAAGTGGGAGGCCTCACTCTAGCTGATTTTAGAACCTATTATATAGCCACAGTAGTCAAAACAGCCTGGTACTGGTACAACAACAGGCACATAGACCAATGGAACACAATTGAGAACCCAGATATAAATCCATTCACATATGAGCAGCTAATATTTGACAAAGGCCCAGTGTCAGTTAATTGGGGAAAAGATAGTCTTTTTAACAAATGGTGCTGGCATAGCTGGATATCCATTTGCAAAAGAATGAAACAGGACCCATACCTCACACCATGCACAAAAACTAACTCCAAGTGGATCAAAGACCTAAACATAAAGACTAAAATGATAAAGATCATGGAAGAAAAAATAGGGACAACGTTAGGAGCCCTAATACAAGGCATAAACAGAATAAAAAACATTACTAAAAATGACAGAGAAACCAGGCAACTGGGAGCTCCTAAAAATCAAACACCTATGCTCATCTAAAGACTTCACCAAAAGAGTAAAAAGGCCACCTACAGACTGGGAAAAAATGATCAGCGCCTGATCTCTAAAGTCTATATGATTCTGTTAAATCTCAACCACAAAAAGACAAACAACCCAATCAAAAAGTGGGCAAAGGATATGAACGCGCACTTCACTAAAGAAGATATTCAGGCAGCTAACAGATACATGAGAAAACGTTCTCGATCATTAGCCAATAGAGAAATGCAAATTAAAACCACGATGAGATTCCATCTCACGCCAACAAGGCTGGCATTAATCCAAAAAACACACAATATTAAATGTTGGAGAGGCTGCGGAGAGATTGGAACTCTTATACAGTGCTGGTGGGAATGTAAAATGGTACAACTACTTTGGAAATCTCTCTGGCGTTTTCTTAAAAAGTAGAAATAGAACTACCATACAACCCAGAAATCCCACTCCTCGGAATATACCCTAGAGAAATAAGAATATTTACACAGACAGATATATGCACACCCATGTTTACTGCAGCTCTGTTTAAAAAAATCAAAAAGCTGGAAGCAACCAAGGTGTCCATCAAACAATGAATGGTTTAATAAATTGTAGTATATTCACACAATGGAATACTACACATCGATAAAGAATAGTGACAAATCTGTGAAACATTTCATAACATGGAGAAACCTGGAAGGCATTATGCTGAGTGAAATTAGTCAGATGCAAAAGGACAAATATTGTATAAGACCACTATTATAAGATCTTGAGAAATAGCATAAACTGAAAAGAATGCATTCTTTTGTGGTTACGAGAGGGGGGACGGAGGGAAGGTGGGAGAGGGTTATTTACTGATTAAATAGTAGATAAGAACCACTTTAGGTGAAGGGGAGGACAATACTCAATACAGGGAAGGTCAGCTCAACTGGACTGGACCAAAAACAAAGAAGTTTCCTGGATAAAGTGAATGCTTAGAAGGCCAGCGGAGCAAGGGCGGGGGTTTGGGGTCTATGGCTTAAGGGGACTTCTAAGTCAATTGGCAAAATAAATTCTATTAAGTAAACATTCTGCATCCCACTTTGAAATGTGGCATCTGGGGTCTTAAATGCTAACAAGCGGCCATCTAAGATGCATCATTTGGTGTCAACCCACCTGGATCAAAGGAGAATGAAGAACACCAAGGTCACACGATAACTATGAGCCCAAGAGACAGAAAGGGCCACATGAACTAGAGACTTACATCATCCTGAGACCAGAAGAACTAGATGGTGCCTGGCCACAACTGATGACTGCCTTGACAGGGAGCACAACACAGAACCCCTGAGGGAGCAGGAGAACAGTGGATGCAGACCCCAAATTCTCATAAAAAGACCAGATTTAATGGTCTGACTGAGACTAGAAGAATCCCAGCGGTCATGGTCCCCAAACCTTCTGTTGGACAGGAACCATTCCCAACGACAACTCATCAGAAATGGAAGGGACTGGACAATGGGTTGGAGAGAGATGCTGATGAAGAGTGAGCTACTTGTATCAGGTGGACACTTGAGACTGTGTTAGCATCTCCTGTCTGGAGGGGGGATGGGAGGGTACAGAGGTTTAGAAACTGGCAAAACAGTCACGAAAGGAGAGACTGGAAGGAGGCAGCGGGCTGATTCATTAGGGGGAGAGTAAATGGGAGTATGTAGTAAGGTCTATATAAGTTTATATGTGACAGACTGACTTGATTTGTAAACTTTCAGTTAAAGCACAATAAAAATTATTTTAAAAAATTTATTTTGCTTTCAGTCTGCTAGTGAGAAATATCATCCCCTCTTTTTTGGGAAGAGGTTGGAAATATATCTGTATTTTAGTTTGTATTTTAAAAATATTTTCATTGGTAAAGAATTGTAGGCCAACATTTATTTTCTTTCGGTGACTTAGAAATATCCCTCCATTGCCTTCTGGCTTTCCATACTGTGTCTTGAAGTCACTTCTCAGTATTACTGGTTTTTCTTTAACGTAATCTGTCTTTTATCCTCTACTTGCTTTTAGGATTTGCCTTTGGTTTTTAGCAATTTTACTATGACGTGCTTAGTGTGTGTTTTTTGAACCCATCTTGCTTGAGATTTTAGAATTTCATGAATATATGGGCTGCTGTAATTTATCAATTTTAGTAAAAACTTCAGTCATTCTCTCTTCCCCTTCTGTCTCTAATTATGTGTATTTATTTACTCTTTTTAAATCATGATCTTCATGTTCTTTAAGCCTTTTTCTTGAATTCTCCATCTTTTTATGTATTTTTAAATTACCTTCTTCAGCCTAGCTAATTTATTTCTTCTGTCCAATGCCTAGACCACAGTATTTATTTTTACAAGTCTATAAAAAAATTTTTTTTATATTTATAATTTATTTTTTCTATTTGTTATGTTTCTTTATATAATGGATAATTTTTTATTGGAAGCAGGGCATGGTGTATGAAAAATTGTAGAGGCTCAGAATGATGTTATCTTTTCCAGGGACAATTTACTCTATGATTTTTTTTTTTTTATAGCAGGTAGTTAGAATGAGACAGACCGCCTCAGTCACTCAGACATAGTCTCAAAGGCCCTGGAGTTCTAGGCAGGATTTTCTGACCTTGGACATGACCCAGGCCTCCAGCTTTAGGACAAGAGAACTTGACTACATAGAACTAGCAGTCAAGATAGTGATTACCTCCTAGTGATTTCAGGATTATGCAGGGACTCTGCAAGGGCAGGGGGCAGAGATCCTCAGCTGTAGAGAGACGGGAAAACTGGTGGAGCCAAGAACACTCTGAGGACTCAGCAGACCAAGCCAGGGCACAGAGCGCCGAGCTAGTGGACCAAGAGACTCCGGCGAAACAGTGGTCCTCAACACAGCAGCAGCCATCCTCGAGGCTAAGGATATGTCCTGTGTACATCAAGACTGGGATGATAGTTTCCTCTCACCTTGTTTTCGAGTAAAGTTCCTTTGGAGTCATTTCAGATATGTCTTAGCAGCTTAATTTAAAATGAATCCGTCCTTTGTTGGAAAAATCTGGGAGATCTTAGAGGGGAAAGGAGCACCTGGAACAGACTGTAAAGTGAGGACAGACCATAGAGATAAATGAAAACCAGAGTGGGCCAGCAGAAGTGGTCCATATTTATCAAACATGCTGATGTGCAAGCCACTGGCTTCTTCTGGGGATACAGAGATGCGTGGTGGAAGGGCACTCTGTGGAAATACCAAGGCACATGCCGGTGAAGTTATAATGAGGGTGATCTTACAGCCTGGCTTTCCTGAGACAGTCTCAATTCATGCCTACTGTTCCGCAGAGTTATTAATAGCGTCCCCTTTCACTCTCAAAAATATCTCGGTTTGAAGAATAAATTAATGGGGTCACTCTAGCAATGAGGGACTTGTATATAAGGAATTAGGAGGGCAGAGTTGTGGGAGCCATTGTTTCTTCTGAGCCCAGGACCTGAAAGGCAAGCTGATTCAAAGACAAGGCTGATGAGGAAGTAGCTCATGGAAGAGCTGGGGGCTGTGCAGGTTCTGTGCGTCTTCGGGAATGATGGGCAGGGCCAGGAAGAGAAGAGGGGAACTGACTCTGAAGGCTCAGAGCAGTTTTCACTTTCGATAAAGTGCTCCCCAGGCAGAGGGGCACCACCGGGGAGCTTAAAGCAGGGAACATCGTGGGTCAGTTACCTTTTCCTCAAGTCCTCTTCTGCAGTGGATGGGGTATTAGGATGGAGAAAAGTATTAGCAATACGGCCATCGAGGGAGGAGGTGCTGGCCATAACTCAGAAATATGACAACACAGTTCTGAGCCGGGTCAGCAGCAGGGAGAATGGAAAGGACAGAGATGAATTTGAGAAAAAGTGTTTCTCATTTCTTGTTGTTACACATGTTTGGTGATACCTGTACCCTGAAAAAATCCAGCCACATGCTCTCTCTACACCTATACTGAGACAGGGGAGCACAGGCGATAAATGCTACACCACAGAGCACTGGTCTCAAAGACGCCTGGAAATCCTACTAGGTCCTCCTGGCCAATTCGATCTTCACTTTCACAAGAAACCGTCTGGCTTTATAAATGCATGAACATGCCTCTCCTCTGCTCCCCTCCCCATTTACATATTTTTAATTAAACCTTTTATTTAGAGATAATTGTTGATTTACATGCAGTTATATGAAATAACAGAGAAAGATCTCCACACAGGTGACATCTTGCAAATTTATAGTCCTCTGTTGCAACCAGGATATTGACACTGATACAGTCAAAATACTGAACATTGTCATCATCGCAAAGACCTCTCACGTTGCCGTTTTATAGCCATACTTTCCTCTCTCCTGCCCCAACCCCTCCTTAACACAAAATCCAGGTCAACCAGCAAACTCTCCTCCATTTCTATATTTTTCTCATTTCAAATATGTTTCATAAATGGAAATATTAGTATGAAACCTTTTGGGATTAGCTTTTTTTTAATTGTTTTTTTAAATGAAGGTTTACAGAACAAACTAGTTTCTTGTTAAACAGTACACACATTGTTTATCACACAGGTTAACAACCCCACGACATGTCAACACTCTCCCTTCTCCACCTTGGGTTCCCTATTACCAGCTTTCCTGTGTCCCCCTGCCCTCTAGTTCCTGTCCCCGGGCTGCTGTGGCCCTTTAGCCTTGTTTTGTTTTATGGGCCTGTCTAATTTTTGGCAGAAGGGTGAATCTCAGGAGTGACTTCATCACTGAGCTAAAAGGGTGTTCTGGGGCCATACTTTCAGGGTTTCTTCGGTCTCTATAAGGACAGTAAGCCTGGTCTCTTTTTGTGAGTTAGAATTTTGTTCTACATTTTTCTCCAGCTCTGTCTGGGACCCTCGATTGTCACTCCTGTCAGAGCAGTTAGTGGTGGTTGCCAGGCACCATTTAGTTGTACCGGACTCAATCTGGTGGAGGCCGTGGCAAGTGTGGTCCATTTGTCCTTTGGACTAATCTTTCCCTTGTATCTTTAGTTTTCTTCATTCTCCATTGCTCCCAAAAGATGAGGCCAGTGGAGTATCTTAGATGTTCTCTCAAAGACTTAACCTACTCACCAAGGTAGAATGTAGAACATTTTCTTTATGAACTATGTTATGCCAGTTGAGCTAGATGTTTCCTGAGACCACGGCCCCCACAGCCTCAGCCCAGCAATTCAGTCCCTCAGGGAGTTTGGATGTGTCTATGGAGCTACTATGGCCCTGCCTTGTACAGGCTGTGCTGGCTTCCCCAGCATTGTGTACTGTCTTCCCTTTCACCTGTGTGTATGTACCATAGTTTGTTTATACATTCATCAGTTGATGGGCATCTAGGTTGTTTCCATCTTTTTGATATTGTGAGCAATCTGCAATGGGTGTGCATATGTCTATTTGTGTGACAACTCTTATTTCTCTAGGATACATTCCTAAGAGTGGGATTACTGGATCATACGGTGTTTCTATTTCTAGCTTTCTAAGGAAGCACCATACCATTTTCCAAAATGTTTATATCATTTTGCATTCCCACCAGCAGTGCATAAGAGTTCCGATCACCCCACAGCCTCTCCAACATTTGTTATTTTCTTTTTTTTTTTGATTCGTGCCAGTAATGCCGGGTGAGACGGTATCTCGTTGTGGTTTTGATTTGCATTTCTCTAATGGCTAGTGATCACGAACATTCCCTTGTGTGTCTGTTGACTGCTTGAACGTCTTCTTTGGTAAAGTGTCTGTTCATTTCCTTTGCCCATTTTTTAATAGGATTATTTGTCTTTTTGTTGTAGAGGTGTTGGATTTTCTTGTAGAGTTTGGAGATTAGACCTTTGTCTGATTCATAATAGCCATAAATTTTTCCCAGTCTCTCGGTTCTCTTTTTACTCTTTTGGTGAAGTCTTTTGATGAGCATAAGTGTATAATTTTTAGAAGATCCCAGTTATCTAGCTTATCTTCTGGAGTTTATGTGTTGTTGGTTGTGGTCAGGGTCTCTAGCGTTGATCCTATTTTTTCTTATATGATCTTTACAGTTTTTGGATTTGTATTTAGGTCCATTTTGGATTAGTGTTTGTATAGCATATGAGGTATGTGCCCTGTTTCATTTTATTGCAGTTGGACATCCAGTTTTGCCAGCACCATTTGTTAAAAAGACTGTCTTTTCCCCATTTGATGGACTTTGGGCTCTTGTGGAAGATCAGGTGACCACAGGTAGATGGATTTACACCAGGGCTCTCAATTCTGTTCCATTGGTCAATGTATCTGTCATTGTACCAGTAGCAGGCTGTTTTGACTATCATAGCTGTATAGTAGGTTCTGAGGTCAGGTAGTGTGAGTCCTCCTACTTTCTTCTTCTTCAATAGTACTTTACTTATCTGGGCCTTCTTCCCTTTCCATGTGAAGATGAATTTTTCCATGTCTTTAAAGAATGTTTTTGTTATTTGGTTTGAGATTGCATTGCATGTGTAAATTGCTTTGCGTAGAATTATCATTTTCACAATGTTGAGTCTACCCTATCCATAAGCGTGGTATGTTTTCCCATTTATGTAGATCTCATTTAGTTTCTTGCAGTAGAGTTTTGTAGTTTTCTTTGTATCGATCTTATACGTCCCTGGTTAGGTTTATTCCTAAGTATTTTATTTTTTTTATGGGCTATTATAAATGCTATTGTTTTCCTGATTTCCTTTTCATCTTTCTCTTTATTGGTGTATAGAAATCCAACTGACTTTTGTATGTTTATCTTGTATCCTGCTGCTCTGTTGAATCTTTCTATTAGTTCCAGTAGTTTTCTTGTGGAGTCTTTTGAGTTTTCTACGTATAGTATCATATCATCTGCAAATAGGGAGAGTTTAACTTCTTCATAACCATTTTGGATGTCCTTTATTTCTTTTTCTTGCCTTATTGCTCTAGCTAGAACTTTCAGCACAGTGCTAAATAAGAGTGATGATAAAGAGCATCCTTGTCTGGTTCCTGTTGTCAAGGGGACTGTTTTCAACCTCTCTCCATTAAGAAGGATGTGGGCCATTGGTTTTGCCTATATGCCCTTTATTATGTTGGGAAATTTCCCTTCTACATCTATTTTTTATTGAGAATTTTTATCAGGAATGGGTGTTGGACTTTGTCGAATGCCTTTTCTGCGTTGATTGAGATGATCATGTGATTCTTTTATTTCTTTTTCTTTAACATAGTGAATTACGTTGATTGATTTTCTAATGTTGAACCACCCTTGCATTCCTGGTGTGAATCCGACTTGGTTGTGGTGTATTATTTTTTTGATATGCTGCTGAATTCTATCAGCTAGAATTTTGTTGAGAATTTTTACATCTATATTCATAAGAGATATCAGTCTGTAATTTTGTGTGTGTGTGTGGTGTCTTTGCCTGGTTTTGGTATCAGGGTTATGCTGGCTTCCTAGAGTGAATTCTGAAGTATTACTTCCTTTTCTATGTTTTGAAATAATTTGAGTAGTACTGGTGTAAGCTTTTCTCTGAATTTTTTGGCAGGATTCTCCACTAAAGCCATCTGGGCCAGGGCTTTTTTGGTTGGGAGTTTATTATTATTATTACTTTTTCAATCTCTTTTTTTGTTATGGGTCTGTTCAGATTTTCAATATAATTTTGTGTTAGTTTGGGGAGATAGTGTGTTTCTAGAAATTTGCCCATTTCCTCTAGGCTTTCAGATTTGTTGGAGTATAGTTTTTCATAATAATCTATCATGATCCTCTTTATTTCAGTTTGGTCTCTTGTAATGTCCCCCATTTCATTTCTTATCTGAGTTATTTGCAACCTCTACTGTTTTTCTTTTGTCAGTTTGGCCAGTGGTTTGTTGATTTTGTTAATCCTTTCAAAGAACCAACTTTTGGTTTTGTTGATTCTTTCTATTGCCTTTCTATTCTCTATTTTGTTTACTCCTGCTCTGATCTTTATTATTTCTTTTCTTCTGGTGGCTGTGGGTTTCTATTGCTGTTCTCCTTCTATTTGTTCAAGTTGTGTAGTTAACATTTTTATTTTTTCCCTTTCTTCTTTTTTGATGTGTGCATCTATTGCTATAAATTGACCTCTGAGACTGCCTTTACTGTGTCCCCAAAGTTTTGGTATGATGTGTTTTCATTCTTGTTTGATTCTAGGAAATTTTGATTCCATCTCTGATTTCTTCTATTACCCAGTGGTTCTTAAGTAGGGTGTTAATCTGTTTCCATGTAATTGATTTTTTTCCCCCTTACTCTTCCTGTTGTTAATTTCTACTTTCATGGCACTGTGGTCAGAGAAGATACTTTGTATTATGTCAATGTTTTGGATTTTGTTGAGCATCGCTCTGTGGCCTAAGATGTGGTCTATTCTGGAGAACGTTCCATGTGCATTGGGAAAAAGTGTGTACTTTGCAGCTGTCGGGTGGAGTATTCTATATATGTCTATGAGGTCAAGTTGGCTGATTGTGCTCTTTAGCTCTTCTGTATCTTTGCTGAGTTTCTTTCTAGATGTTCCGTCCTTCACTAAGAGTGGTGTGTTGAAGTCTCCTACTATTATTGTGGAACTATCAGTTTCTCTTTTCAGTGCTGTTAGAGCTTGTTTTACATATTTTGGAGCCCTGTCATTGGGTGCATAGATGTTTATTATGGTTAAGTCTTCACAATGGATCTCCCCTTTAATCATTATTTAGTGCCCTTCTTAATCTTTTATGGTGGATTTTGTTTTAAATTCTATTTTATCTGAGATTAGTATTGCCACTTTTTTGGTAGCTGCCTGCTCGATATATTTTTTCCATACTTTGATTTTTAATAAATTTATGTCTTTGTTTCTAAGGTGTAGATAGCATATTGATAGAATCTGTTTTTTTTTTTTTTTATCCTATCTGTCACTCTGTGTCTCTTTATGGGTACATTTAGGCCATTTACATTCAGTGTAATTATTGATAGATGTGAGTTTATTGCTGTCATTTTATAGTGATTTTTTTTGTGGTGCTAACATTTTCTTTGTTCCTTTTACTCTTCTGTGCTGAGTTCCTTTTGTTTGTGGATTTCTTTTTCATTTCTTTTGTTTTCATAGATTTTGTTTTTATTGAGACTTTATGTTTTTCTTCTTTATTTTGATGAGTAGGTTCATTAACTTTCTTTGCGGTTACCTTGAAATTCGTCCTTATCTTCCAAGGTTTGAACCAGTCTATTATTAGTTGGTATCACCTTGCCTTCCTCTCCATTAGAAAGTTCTGTACCTACACTGTTTATTCCCTCCTTTATTGTCTGATGTTGTTGTCATTTACAGATTAACATCTCTGGTTCCCTTTTGTAATTCTTTTGGTTTTGGATAGTCCTTGAGAGTTCATTTTCTAAGTTGGTGTCTGGCTGATATTCCATTCAGTGCTTGGCTGAGGTCTTTATCTCTTCTTTTGACACTTAGGGTTCCAGGATTGACATTTGTCTCTGTTTTACTTGGGTACTGGGTTTTACTTAGTTTTGCAGGTCTTTGCTGCCGAGGGACGGCACGTTGTTCTGTCTACAGCACGATGTTGGTTCTGCCTCCAGATGGCATTAGCTTTTTTCACACAGCATAATTCCCTGGAGATTCATCCAGGCTGTTGCATGTATCAATAGTTTGATACTTTTTATTCCTGAGATGTATTCCATGGTATGGATGGATGACAGTTTAACCATTCACCCATTCGAGAACATGTGGATTGCTTCCTTTTTTTTTTTTTTCTTGGCTATTTAGAATAAAGCTGTAATGGACATTCACATACAAGTTTTTGTGCAAATATAAGTATTTATTTTCCTATTTTGCTGTGTAATTGTGTAATTTTTGGGTTGTATGGTAGTTGCATGTTTGTTTTTTTTTTAAGAAACCACCCAATTTTTTCCAAAGTTGTTATGCCATTTTACATCCCCACCAGCAACTATGAATGATCCAGTTTCTCCACATTCTGCTAGTATTTTTTGTTGTCTCTATTTTTTTTATTTTAGTCATTCTGATAGGTTTATTGTGATATCTCATTGTGGTTTTCATTTTCGTTTATTTAATGGCTAATACAGTTGCACATCTTTTCATGTGCTTGCTGGCCATCATTATAGCCTCTTCAGTCAAATGTCTCTTTATGACTTTTTGTATTTTTTTCCCTTAGTGTTCAGTTTTGAGAGTTTTATATTTTAAATACTAGTCATTTGTTCTATGTACGGTTTGCAAATACATTCTTCTAGTCTGTAGTTTATCTTTTCATCCTCTTTATAAGGTCTTTCACAGAGTGAAAAAAAAGTGATGGAGTCCATTTTACAAATGTTTCCTTTTGTAGACAGTGCTTTTTGTGTCAACTCTAAGACCTCTTTGCCTAGCCTTAGATCTCAAACATTTTTTTCTTATATTTTTCTAGAAGTTTTATAGATTTACATTTTACATTTATGTTCATGATTCACCTTGAGTCAATTTTTGTATGAGGTATGAGACTTAAAAAGATTTTTTCTTTCTTTTTTTTTTTTCCTAAGGATGTGCACTTGCTCCAGCACCATTTGTGAAAAAACAAAACTAAACTAAAAGTATCTTTTCTCCATTCAATTTCTTTTGCACTTTGCTAAAAGTGAGTTGGGAATATTTGTGTAGGTCTACTTCTGTGTGTTTACCCTGTTCCATTGATCTAAGTGTGCATGCTTCACTGGTACTACATAGTCTCGATTTAAAGATACTCTTTATTCTTTATCAAGTAGCAGATGTACCCCTCTAGGTAAACCCTGGTGGTGTAGTGGTTAAGTGCTATGGCTGCCAACAAAAAGGTCGGCAGTTTGAATCCACCAGGCGCTCCTTGGAAACTCTATGGGGCAGTTCTACTCTGTCCTATCCTATAGGATCGCTATGAGTCAGAATCTACTCAATAGCAACAGATTTTTTTTTGGTTTATTATAACATGTCTCAATGTTGATCTTTTTGAGTTTGTCACGTTTTGAGTTCATTGAGATTCTTGGATGTATAGATTCATGCCTTTCATTAAATCTGGAAAGTTTTCAGCCATTATTTCTTCAAGAATTTTTTTGCCCCTTTTATTATCTCTCTCTTCTCCTTCTGGGACTCCCATAATGTAATGTGTGTGTTGGTATGCTTGATGGTATCCCATAGGACTCTTAGGTTCTGTTTATCTTTGTTTGTTTGTTTGTTTGTTTTCCTTCTGCTACTCAGACTGGGTAATTTTAATTGCCTGGTCTTTAAGTAGGCTGAATATTTCTTCTGCTTGTGCAGATCTCCTGTTGATCTCCCCTAAACCCCTAAAAAACCAAACCCATTGCTGTCAAGTCAATTCTGACTCATAGCGACCCCACAGGACAGAACAGAACTGCCCCATACAATTTCCAAGGAGGGCCTGGTGGATTTGAACTGCTGGCCTTTAGTTTAGAAGCCATAACTCTTAACCACTATGCAACCAGGGTTTCCTGAACTCCCCTAGTGAATATTATTTCAGCTAGTTTGTACTTTTCATCTACATAATTTGTTTTGTTCCTTTTTATAATTTCTCTTTATTGATATTCCCTACTTGTTCATACATAGTTCTCCTGATTTCCTTTAGTTCTTTGCCCATGGTTTCTTTCAGTTATTTTAGCATATTTAAGACAGTGATTTAAAGTCCAACATCTGACCTTCCTCAGGTATGGTTTCTATCACTTTTTCTTTTTTTTCTTTTAATGTGAACGGGCCATTCTTTCCTGTTTCCTTATATATATATATATTTTGTAGAGAACTGACATTTTGAATATTGTATGTAGTAATTCTGGAAATTGGATCCTTTCCCTGGAATTTTTGATATTACTTAATAAAAGATGCATTCATTCATTTGTGTAGTGACTTTCCTAAACTAATTTTTTGCAAATACTGTATTCCTTGATGTATGCTCTCTGATGCTTTTGTTCTGTTGTATTTGTGGTCAGCCAGTAACCTGAGAGAAAAAAAAAAAACAAACCAAACCCAGTGCCATCGAGTCAATTCTGACTCATAGTGACCCTACAGGACAGAGTAGAACTGCCCCATAGAGTTTCCAAGGAGCGACTGGCGGATTCGAACTGCCAACCCTTTGGTTCGCAGCTGTAGCAGTTAACCACTGAGCCACCAGGATTTCCAACCTGAGAGAGATTTCCTTAAATACCTGTATCCAAGAAGGAAAGAAAAAAAAGTGTCTGTCTCTTTAAATCTCCTTAGCTGACATTGTTGGGGAAGCCAATTCACCCTGTGGGGTTTGAAACAAAGGTTGACCTCTGCCTCTGACTCTGAGTGAACAAAAGCAGCAATTGAATGACACAATCTGAATTTTTGAAGGAAAATTTCCCCATTCTGGGGGCAGGAAGCCACACTAGGAGTGTGGGCTGCACTGTCCATGCCTGCCTACCACCAGGCAGAGATACGAGGGATAATAGCAGCTGTGTGTTACACTGAAATTCACAAAATTTTACCAACCTCTTTCTTCATCAATAACTCCTCTGGATGCTACACATGTTTGACTAGACTCAATAGTTTCAAAATAATTGCTTCAGACAGTTCATACCGGAGCAATAGTTGTTTCCATGGACAGATGGGTTAGGACCTCCCTACTCCACCATCTTTCGTGGCATCACCCCTTCCATTGAGTGTTTTACTTCCATTATTGCCTTTTTCAGTTCCAAAATTTACATTTCATTCTTCTTCACATTGTCTATTTCATTGCTGAGACTATTTTTTTTTCACTTATTTTAGGCATGTTCTAATTATTCATTGAAACATTTTTATGATGGCTGCTTTAAAATCTTTGTCAGATAATTCTAGTATCTTTATCATCTCAGTGCTGGCATCTACTGATTTTTTTTATTTCATTCAGTTTGAAATTTTCATTGTTCTTGGTATGAAAGTGATTTTCTTATTGAAATATGGACATTTGAGGTATCATGCTATAAGGTTCTGGACCTTATTTAAACATTCTGTCTTGCTGACTTTCTTTGGCTCTACTCTGGCAGGGAAATGGGTAGGTGTTCTCTGATTACTGTCACATGGGGGTAGAATCTCAGGTCACCCACTTAGTCTCCATTCACAAATGAGGTCGTAAGGGTGGCATTTTGTTATTTCTCGGTGTGGGTGGGAGTTCCAATTCCCTTCTACTCCTCCACTGACACCATGGTTGGGGGGGTACCTCATTATCACTGGGCAGCAGTGAGCCTTCCGACTCTCCACCAGGTCTCCTTTGACACAGCCTGGTGGGAAGGGGTAGGGATATCTTTTTTTGTCTTCCTGCTTGGCCTTCTCTGTTAAGACACCATTTTGGAGATGGTGGGTGCCTCATTACAACCTGGAAAAGTCAGATGTCTAGGCTTCTCATTTGGCTTTTGTTGGCATGGATGGGGAAGGGGACAGTTTTTTTCTGTGATGTTTAGTTGGAATAGAGTGATTATTGTCCAAAGTTGTGGTAGACTGTCTGTTTCCTGGTCTTTTGTTTAGTGAAAACAGGTTTTGTTGAGGCTCGTGTGTGTGTGTGTGTGTGCCTATTGGTGTTTCTATGTTGCCAGCTTCTTAAGCTCCAACTCTGAGGCAAAAAAAAAAAAAGGAAAGAAAAAAGAAAACCATAGGGAACTCTTCGCTATGTTATTCATTGCATCCTGAGGTCCCTAGCTAGCCTGCCTTTCTCTCTACACCTTTCAGGGTCTTCCTATATTTACTTTATACATAATGTCTAGTGTTTTGCATTGTAATTAGAGGGAGGTATAGGGAAAATATGCATACTTAATATTCCCAGAAGTGGAGGTCTTTCTTTTACTCCAAATTATATTTATAGAAAAAGTACAATAGAAGCCATTCAACAAAATTTCCCTTGTCTTCCCAACTGCAAATCCATTAAATGAACTATATCCTCTCTTCTTCCTTTTCAGTTACAGTGAAAGAGCCTGCCAATCTGGGAACTAAAGCCACACCTCCTCCTAAACACTGAATTTCACTCACTCCTGTTTCCCAGGAGCATTATTGCACAGATTAATTATCTTTCCTTTCCCTTACATATAGATTCCTCCTTTTAACTAGGTTTTTCTATTATCTTTTAATTGTGTTCAAGCCCTTTCCATTAAATAGAAGTAAAGCCCTGGCCTTATGTTCCTTCTAGCAATTGCTCTGCAGTCCCTCTTCTTTAACTGAACTTCTTAAAATAAAATATTCTTATTTCTTTAACTTCTATATGCTCCTCAGCAATTCCAATGTGACTTTGGATCCTGTAGTTTCACCTATAAGTGACTGTACTGAATAGAACTATTTCCATATGCCATCTTTCTGACCTCTCAGCACCCCTAGGCTCTGATAACCACTCCCTGTTTCTTAATCTCTACTCTTAGCTTCCATAAGACAGTACTCTCTTATTTTTTGTTTCTCCTACTTTTCTTGCCACTTTTTTTCTGTCTATTTTGTCAACTGATTGTCTACCATACAACCATTAAATGTTGGAGTCCTCAGGGTTTTGTCATAGGCTCTCTTCTCAACTCACTTAATTTTTTTTTTTCTCCCTGGACATGCTCATCTACCCCATGATTTCACTTGTCATCTTTATGCAGACAACTCACACACTTATACACAACCTCATTTTGCCTCTGAGTTTCAGATTTGTAATGCGTATCTTCTCTTGGAAGGCTACAAACCAATATATCCAGAACTGAAATCAAGTTCTCCCTAAAAGTCTCCCTGTACTCACTCTCTTCGTCACATAATCCTCATCAGCCATTCTTTCTGTTAATGAATGGGACCGTCATCCATCCAATCATAAAAACTAGGAACCTTTTTTTTTTCTAGGTAAGAATCAGACATGATTCTGTCTTCACCTTGGTATCCCATATTCAATACATCACTATGTCCTGTTGATTTTGCCTGCTAAATCATTCATCAGTCTGCACCCTCCAGCCCCACTGCTCTCACACTGATTCAAGAAACTATCACTTCTTTCCTGCTATAGCTATTTTCATACCTGCCTAACATTCGCCCTGCATCTACCTTTGCTTCCCTCCAAGCTGGCTGTCATAGTGTAGCCAGAATAATGGTTTCAAAATTCAAATTTGATATTCTCTCTCTTGCTCACACCCACACCCACTTGCTTAAAATCTATAGATTTTTCCATTGCATTGCTAAATGCTCTTAGAACAAAGTCATGACTCATTTATGTGTGGTCTGAGGGTTTGCATAGTTTGGTTCTCCCCTAGTTCTCAAACCTATTTTGCACCATTTCCCCCAATTCCTGATTTGTCCACACTGGCCCTTCAGTAACAAGTATGCTACATGACGTTTCTTGTCCATGGCATTTGCCTACATTATTCTCTCTGCATGAGCCCATTTATCTACCTCTATTAAACTCTTTGGGCCTTGGTGGTGCAGTGGTTAAGTACTCTACTGCTAACCAAAAAATCAGCAGTTCAACTCTTTATCTTTCTCATCAGTTAGTACACACATTGTTTTATGACATTGGTTAACAACCCCACAACATGTCAACACTCTCCCTTCTCAACCTTGGGTTCCCTACTACCAGCTTTCCTGTTCTTTCCTGCTTTCCAGTCCCTGCCCCAGGGCTGGTATGCCCCTGTAGTCTTGTTTTGTTCCATCGGCCTGATCAATCTTTTGCTGAAGGGTGAACCTCAGGAGTGACATCATTGCTGAGCTGAAAGGGTGTCTGGGGGTCATACTCTCAGGGTTTTCCAGTCTCTGTCAAGCCTGCAAGCCTGGTCTTTCTTTTTGAGTTAAAATTTTGTTCTACATTTTTCTCCAGCTCTGTCCAGGACCCTCTGATGCGATCCCTGTCAGAGCAGTCAGTGGACTAATCTTTCCCTTGTATCTTTAGTTTTCTTCATTCTTCCTTGCTCCTGAAGGGGTGAGGCCAGTGGAGTATCCTAGATGGCCGCTCACAGGCTTTTAAGACCCCAGGCGCTACTCACCAAAGTAGAATGTAGAACATATGCTTTAAAAAACTCTTATGCCAATTGTGCTAGATGTTCCCTGAGATCATGGTCCCCGCAGTCCCCAGCCGAGCAATTCAGTCCCTCGGGGAGTTTGGATGTGTCTATGGAGCTTCCATGACTTTGCCTTGTACAGGTCATGTTGGCTTCCCCAGTATTGTGTGTGGTCTTACCCTTCACCAAAGTTTCCACTTATCTGTTTTCTGTTAGGTGATTTTTCATTCCCACCTCTCCTCTCCCTCGTAACCATTAAAGATTGTTTCTTTTTGTATGTAAACCTTTTCATGAGTTTTTCAGTAGTGGTCTCATACAATATTTGTCCTTTCGTGATTGACTTATTTCACTTAGCATAATGCCCTCCAGATTCATCCATGTTATCAGATGCTTCACAGATTCATCGTTGTTCTTTATAGTTGCGTAATACTCCATTGTGTGTATGTACCAAAGGTTTTTTTTTTTTTTTATCCCGTCATCTGTTGATGGGCATCTAGGTTGTTTCCATCTTTTTGATATTGTGAACAATGCTGCAATGAACATGGGTGTGCATATGTCTATACGTGCGATGACCCTTATGTCTCTAGGATATATTCCTAGGAGTGGGATTGCTGGATCATATGGTATTTCTATTTCTAGATTTCTAAGGAAGTGCCATATCATTTTCCAAAATGGTTGTATCATTTTGCATTCCCACCAGCAGTGTGTAGGAGTTCCTATCTCCCCACATCCTCTCCAGAATTTGTTATTTTCTGTTTTATTGATTCGTACCAGTAATGCTGGGGTGAGATGGTATCTCATTGTGGTTTTGATTTTCATTTCTCTGGTGGCTAGAAATCATGAACATTTCCTCATGTGTCTGTTGGCTGCTTGAATGTCTTCTTTGGTGAAGTGCCTGTTCATTTCCTTTGTCCATTTTTTAAGGGGAGTTCATTTTTGATGTGTGGTTTTTACCATGTAAATACAGCTATTCAGTATTCAGTTGGGACATGGGCTTGGGAAATTAAATTTGGAATTGTCAGCATAGAGATGGTATTTGCAGCCATTTATGTGAATAAGATCAACTCATTGGGGTAGAGGGAGTGGGTGGAGTGAGAACAAAAGAGGATCAAAAATGAGACCCCAAGAGTCACCCAAAGATTAAGAATGTACCATCACAGAACCAAAAAAAAAGGAAGATTCAGAAGAAGGGTAAGATAGACACTAGTAGAAGCTGCAAATTTCCATTAAGATAAGAAGTGGTGTGGGGCTGAGGCCTTGCTATTTCCAGATGGTCAACAGGGAGAAGGTAGAGGTCTCGGTAGTGAATGGGATGATTGATGGCACACACACAGAAAAAAGTGTATCAGTTATTTAATGATGAGAGGGGCCCAGGAGGCTTTTTGACAAAACCTGCTTAAGGCTAGGATATTTGAGATCTTGGGGACAGGTGCAGACAGAATGAAGGAAGGTCAGGGATTTTCAGAGGAAAGTTGAAGGCACTTATGCTTAATGGTCTCATTTTTCTCAGTGAGGGAGATGTGTACTCATCTGCTGAGAGAATGAGGGCAGGAACCAGGTAGGGAGCCTGAGGACAATGTAAAGACTGACAGTCATCACTGTGGAGAGTAGGAGAGGGAGCCAACTAGAGTAGGAGAAGGGTTTTTGAGTGAGACTAAAAACTCAGGGGACACTGGACTGAATTCATATATATGTATATATATAGTGGATTTTATCCAGTGCACTTTGAATCCTCAGGGCAACCAAGCGAAAAACAGGTGGTTGTATCAATCCAGACCTGGGCATCATCAGAGGCTGTGTAGAAAATTAAAGGATCAGGGGAGTTGAGGTGGTTGGTAAACATGTAGTTGAAATGATTGACAATAACAACCAGGCTGATGGGTATGGAAGTGAAACTGGGCCAAGGTTGATGGGCTAGAAAGATAAAGGATTGGTGTTGTCTGTCAATGGGGCTTAAGTTAGGGTAGGCTTATTGATGGTGAAATAAGAAATTTTAGTCAGACCTTGAGAGGTTAAATTGGAGATTATAGAAAAGAAGCAGTATTGTGGTGCCAATAAAAACATGTACTGGATGTTAGAACCATCAGTATGTGAGTCTTGCCTTTTTTAGCTGTGTGAACTTAAAAATCAATTACTTAATTTATAAAATAGAGATAGTAGTCCCTCTATCAGGTTATAAACAATACGCCATATATCAATTGCAGTGAGGATTAAATGTGATAATGCATGTAAAGTACTCCACAATGTGGAACATGGGAAGTTTTCTAAGCGGACATGTATACTCTTACTTTTATGATGGTCATAATATGACCTCAAGTTGTGGCCATGGCTTTGAGTGGCTGAAGACAAGCATGGGGTAGGATTTTGGAGTACAGAAGCTTTAGAACTGAGATCAGGGTATAGGAAGGGTCATTCACGTGGCTGTTTTGGTGGGAAATAATATCCCTGCCTTTGTCTCCATTACTGACATGGTGCCACAGCTACAGACTGGAAGAACCTTGCTGACAACCTGTTAAAGCCCACAAGGCTGGTTGCCCAGTGAGCCTGAATGAAAGACCCAGGGAAGAAGGTGCTCTTGGCATGTTCTGCTCTACAGAAAGGCACTTAGGAAAGGCAGCCCTTGGCCTTCTTGTAACTGGAAGCACATGTGCAGCCAAGTTCAGTTTTATTTGTGCATGGTTCATTCCCTATGTATTATGATGCTTCCTTTGCATAAAAAAGATGCCCAGGTTTTGGTAATGGGACCTTTTTAATCATTTGGTTTCTGCACATGAATTGGTTCTGAGTCAGCCAAATAAGTTTGTAATTATGGGACAACAGCAGGGCCACTGAGTAGCATTCCCTATTGCTTATTCAAATAGTCGACTCACTTGGAGTCAAGTTATATTGATTCTGAGAAAGCTTTATTCAATCTTTGCCCATGTGCACATTTAACACTGTGTACCCATGAGGCCCCCACATGTCTGTCAGTTTGTCATACTGGGGGGGCTTGTGTGTTGCTGTGATGCTGGAAGCTATGCCACTGGTATTCAGATACCAGCAGGATCACCCATGGAGGACAGGTTTCAGCTGAGCTTCCAAGCTAAGACAGACTAGGAAGAAGGACCCGGCAGTCTACTTCTGAAAAGCATTAGCCAGTGAAAACCTTATGAATATCAGCAGAACGTTGTCTGATATAGTGCTGGAAGATGAGCCCCCCAGGGTGGAAGGCACTCAAAAGACGACTGGGGAAGAGCTGCCTCCTCAAAGTAGAGTCGACCTTAATGACATGGATGGAGTAAAGCTTCCGGGACCTTCATTTGCTGATGTGGCAAGACTCAAAATGAGAAGAAACAGTTGCAAACATCCATTAATAATCAGAACCTGGAATGTACGAAGTATGAACCTAGGAAAATTGGAAATCATCAAAAATGAAATGGAACGCATAAACATTGATATCCTAGGCATTAGTGAGCTAAAATGGACTGGTATTGGCCATTTTTAATCAGACAATCATATAGTCTACCATGCTGGGAATGACAACTGGAAGAGGAATGGTGTTGCATTCATCGTCAAAAAGAACGTTTCAAAATCTGTCCTGAAGTGCAACGCTGTCTGTGATAGGATAATATCCATACGCCTAAAGGAAGACCAGTTAATACCACTATTATTCAAATTTATACACCAACCACTAGGGCCAAAATGAAGAAATAGAAGATTTTTATCAGCTGCTGCAGCCTGAAATTGATAGAACATGCAATCAAGATGCATTGATAATTACTGGTGATTGGAATGCAAAAGCTGGAAACAAAGATAAAGGATCAGTAGTTGGAAAATATGGCCTTGGTGATAGAAACAATACTGGAGATCGAATGATAGAATTTTGCAAGACCAACGACTTCTTCATTGCAAATACCTTCTTTCACCAACATAAATGGCAACTATACACATGGACCTCACCAGAAGGAACACACAGAAATCAAACTGACTACATGGAAAAGCTCAGTGCCATCAGTCAGAACAAGGCCAGGGGCCGACTGTGGAACAGACCATCAATTGCTCATATGCAAGTTCAAGCTGAAACTGAAGAAAATCAGGGCAAGTCCACGAGAGCCATTGCATTGGGTAAATCTGCTGCAAAGGACCTCTTTCAAGTGTTGAAGAGCAAAGATGTCACCTTGAAGACTAAGGTGTGCCTGACCCAAGCCATGGTATTTTTAATCATATCATATGCATGTGAAAGCTAGACAATGAATAAGGAAGACCAAAGAATTGATGCCTCTGAATTGTGGCATTGGCAAAGAATATTGAATATACCACGGACTGTGAAAAGAACAAACAAATCTGTATTAGAAGAAGTACAACCAGAATGCTCCTTAGAAGCAAGGATGGCGAGACTGCGTCTTACATACTTTGGACATGTTGTCAGGAGAGATCAGTCCCTGGAGAAGAACATCATGCCTAGCAGAGCACAGGGTCAGCGGAAAAAAGGAAGACCCTCAACAAGGTGTATTGACACAGTGGCTGCAACAATGAGCTCAAGCATAGCAATGAGCTCAAACATAACAATGATTGTAAGGATGGCTCAGGACCGGGCAGTGTTTCGTTCTGTTGTGCATAGGGTTGCTATAAGTCAGAACCAACTCAACGGCACCTAACAACAACAGTAAGTCTGCCTCTTGCTCTATGTATAGCTTCCTTGTGGGCACAATAATTTGTTCTGGAATACCCGCTCTCTGCAATGTAATCCGTAATCTGTTATGATCCACACAGTCAAATACCTTTGCATAGTCAATAAAACACAGGTAAACATCTTTCTGGTATTCACTGCTTTCAGCATGGATCCATCTGACATCAGCTATGATATTCCTGGTTCCATGTCATCTTCTGAATCTGGTTTGAATTTCTGGCAGTTCCTTGTGAATATACTGCCGCAGCTGCTTTGGAATGATCTTCAGCAAAATTTTACTTCCATGTGATATTAATGATATAGTTTGATAATCTCTGCATTCTTTGGGATCACCTTCCTGGAAATAGGCATAAATATGGATCTCTTCCAGTCAGTTGGGCAGGTAACTGTCTTCCAAATTTCTTGGTATAGAAAAGTGAGCACCTCCATTGCTGTATCCATTTGTTGAAATATCTCAGTTGGTATTCCATCAATTCCTGAAGCCTTATTTTTTGCCAGTGCCTTCAGTGCAGCTTGTATTTCTTCCTTCAGCACCATCGGTTCCAGATCATATGCTACCTCCTGAAATGGCTGATTGTGGACCAATTCCTTTTGGTAGAGTGACTCTGTGTTCCACCTTCTTTTGATGCTTTCTGCTTCATTTAATATTTCCCCCACAGAATCCTTCAATATTGCAACAAGAGATTTGAATTTTTTCTTTACTTCTTTCAACTTGAGAAATGCAGAGTGTCTTCTTCTGTTTTGGTTTTCTATCTCAAGGTCTTTACACATGTCATTATGATACTTTATTTTGTCTTTGAAATCTTCTGGTCAGCATTTTTACTTCATCGTTTCTTCCTTTTGCTTTAGCTACTTGACATTCAAGGGCAAGATTCATAGTCTCTTCTGACATCCATTTTGGTCTTTTCTTAAAAAGCCATCTGCAGCAGGACTTTTTTGGGGGGGTGGATTTTTAAATTACCTTTTCGATCTCTTCTCTTGTTATGAGTCTGTTCAGATTTTCCATCTCAATTTGTGTTAGTTTAGGTAGGTAGTGTATTTCTAGAAATTCATCCATTTCCTCTAGGTTTTCAAATTTGTTGGAGTATAGTTTTTCATAGTATTCTGTTATGATCCTTTTTATTTCAGTTGTGTCTGTTGTAATGTCTCTTATTTTATTCCTTATTTGGGTTATTTGCTTCCTGTCCTGTTTTTCTTTTGTCATTTTGGCCAATGCTTTGTCAATTTTGTTGATCCTTTCAATGAACCAACTTTTAGTTTTGTTAATTCTTTCCTTTGTGTCTCTATCTCTATTTCATTTATTTCTGCTCTGATCTTTATTATTTCTTTTCTTCTGGTGGCTGTGGGTTTTTTTTTGTTTTGTTTTGTTTTTTGCTGTTCTCTTTATATTTTTTCAAGTTGTATAGCTAATGTTTTGATTTAGTCCCTTTCTTCTTTTATAATGTGTGCGTCTATCACTATAAATTGACCTCTGAACACTGCCTTTGTTGTCTCAAAGGATTTAGTATGAAGTGTTTTCATTCTTGTTTGACTCTAGAATTTTTGTTTATTCCATCTTTGTTTTTTTTTTTCTTTTTTCTGTTACCCAGTGATTTTTAAGCAAGGTGTTCTTCAGTTTCCTTGTATTTGATTTTTTTTTCCCTTGTCCTTCCTGTTACTAGTTTTTACTTTTATGGTGTTGTGATCAGATAAGATACTTCGTACTATCTCAGTGTTTTGGATTTTGTTGAGGGTTGCTTTTTGGCCTAATGTGTGGTCTACTCTGAAGAAAGTTCCAGGTGTGTTGGAAACAAATGTATACTTTGCTGCTGTTAGGTGGAGTGTTCTACATATAGCTATGAGGTCAAGTGTATTTGATTGTGACCTTTAGATCTTCTATATCTCTGTTGAGTATCTTTCTAGATGTTTTGCCTTTTACCTAGAGTGATGTGTTGAAGTCTCCCACTATTATTGTGGAAATGTCATTTTCTCTTTTTAGTGGTGTTAGAATTTGTTTTATGTATTTTGGAGCCCTGTTATTGGGTGTGTAGATATTTATTATGGTTATGTCCTCATGGTGGATTTTCTCTTTAATATAATGTCCTTCCTTGTCTTTTACGGTAGATTTTATTTTAAAGTCCATTTTATCTGAGATTAGTTTTGCCACTCCTGCTCTTTTTTGTTACTATTTGCTTGATATATATTTTTTCCACCCTTTAATTTTTAATATATTTATGTCTTTGTTTCTAATGTGTGTCTCTTGTAGACAGCATTTTTTTTTTTAAATCCATTCTGTCTTTCTCTGTCTCATTATGGGTACATTTAAGCCATTTACACTCAGTGTGATTATCTATAGGTATGTGTTTATTGCTGCCATTTTGTAGAGCTTTTTTTTCAGGTGCTGACATTTTCTTTGTTCTTCTTATTCTTCTGCCCTGAATTCCTTTTGTGTATTTTTTGTTTCTTTCATTTTTGTTGATTTTGTGTTTACTAAAATTTTATGTTTTTCTTCTTTATTTTGGTAAGTAGGTTTGCTAATTTTCTTTGTGGTAACCTTGAAATTTATACCTATCTTTCTAATTTTAAACAAGCTTTTTATTATTTGATGTCACTTTGATTTCTTCTACATTTTAAACTTCTACACCATTTATTCCCTCTTTTATTGTTCTGGTGTTTTCATTTACATTCTGGTTTCCTATTTTAAATTGGCCTGTCGAGAATGGGTGTGGGTAGCATACTGGGCTAGGTAGGTGGGAGAAAGGTAAGGAAAGAAAGGAAAAAGAGAGAAAAAACAAACAAAAAATAACAACAAAAGCAAAAAATAAAAATGGTACTGAGGGAGCTAGCCATTGGGCACTGGGTGAAATCGGGGTGGCAGTGAGCTGGTGTCTCTCTCACTGGGTGGCACGGCCCAGCCCCTCAGGAAGGGATGGAGACAGTGGAGGGCCTAAGTGTGAGAGAAGAGGAAAAGGGAGAACTGGAAGGATAGAGAAAAATAAAAAACATATAGTACTGAGGGAGCCCTCCGGTGGGGGAGACACAAACCCAGGGAGGCCTTGCCGGTGGCTCTCTAACCGAGTGATCTGGCATGGCCCATCAAGAAGTGCCAGGGACATCTCACAGGGCTAGCTGGGCAAGAGAAAGGAAAAGAAGGAAAGGAGAGAGAAAGAAGAAACAAACAACAAAAAAGCCAATAAATAAATAAATAACAACAACAACAAAAAATATGGCACTGAGGGAACCAGCCATTGGGAGCAGGGTGAACCTACCTGGGTGGCAGTGAGCTGGTGTTTCTCTGGCCAAGTGACTGGCCCATTTGGAAAGTGGCAGAGGCTGCATAGAGTAAAGAAGGGTGGAGGGTAGGAAAGCAGGTATCCCTGGTTACTAGGTGGTCTGTCTCCTGTTGGAAGCTCTGTGAAACTGCCTTTGTGTACTCCCTTTCTGTGGTCCTTGGTGCCAGTAGTCCAACAGGGCAAATCCATGCTGAGTTAGCTGGTATGGGGCCTCCACTCCATAGCTCTCTGTGTTCTCTGTTTTCGGTCAGTTTATTATTTCATTCAGTGCTTGGTCAAATTCTTTATCCCTTCATTTGATGCTTAGGGCTCCAGGACTGATGTTTGTACCTGTTTTACTTAGTTTTTTGGGTCTTTGCTGCAGAAGGCCTGGTCCTTTTGTCTATAGCAAGTATTGGTTGCTCCTCTGTACTTGGCTTCTTTACTCAACAATATATTTGTAAGAGTCAACCACATTTTTATGTAAACCACAGTTCGTTTATTTTTATACTTGTATAACATGCCTTTGCATGAATATCATACAATGCACTTTGGTATTCTATTATTCATGAATATTTGCTATTAAACCAAAAAAATTATATATTTTTAAAATTCCAGTGTATAGTATTTGTTGATGGCATATATAGATTAGAGCTAATTTTTGTAATTGGCTTGCACACACTAATATTGCTAAATTCATTTATTAATTCTGATAGTTCATTTGTAGATTTTATTGGATTTGCCCATTACACAATCATATCATCTACAAATAATTATAGTTTTATTTCTCACTTTCCAGTGCTTACATCATCGCTTTCTTTTCCTTGTCTTATTGTACTGCATAGGAACTCCAGTACAATGTTGAAACAGAAGCAGTGAGATATTGATTTCGAAATAATCAGAGATTTTTGAAGAATAAGAAAAATCTTTATATTCTGAGTTTGCCAGTAATTTTTAATTTTTGTTATCAGCAGAGTTTGGACTTTATCAAATGATATCTATACATCTATTGAGATAATAATATAATTTTTCTCCTTTATTATGTTTATGAGGCATATTATGTTAATTAATTTTTAAATGTTAAACTGACTTTGCAATCCTGGAATAATCCTAAATTGACATATGTTATCATTTTTATGTAGTACTGGATTTTGTTTGCATATTTTATCTTCAAGATTTTTCATTTGTATTTATAAGTAAAATTTGCCAGTACTTTTTTTTTTAATGCTTTCATTATGGTTTAATATCAAGTTGATGCTGTTTCATAAAATGAAAGGGGTGCGTTTGTTCCTTTTCTATTTCTCTGGGACTGTGTCTATGAGTTTGGTGTTATTCTTAAAAGTCTGGCAGACTTGCCCTTTGAAGTCATCTGAGACTACTCTCATTTGTGAGGAGTTTTTTTCTGGAAACTTTAATAAGAAAGTTTATTATGTCATTTTGGTAAATTAGAAGTTTGCTAAGAACTTGTTAATTTAATCTAAATTTTAAAATATATTGTCAAAAATTTTTATCATACTACCCTGTTAAATGTAATATCCTCCTTTTCATTCTGTTATTGAATATTTTTCTTTTTTCTTCATCAGTATTAAAACTTTAATTTTTTTTACTTTTTTGAAATAATTTTTAAAATTTTATCAGTCTTTTCTATTTTATTTTTCTTTTCTACTTCATTCATTTTTTTTTTTTTGCTTCTCATTTTGTTTTTCTTCCTGTATTTCCATCATGCTTTTTCCCTTTTAAAAAAAATAATAATTTTTTTTTTTTTCCTTTAGGGTTTAATTTGCTGTTTATGATATCTTCCAACAATCCCTCATGGAAGGACTATTCTCTTATTTTATGTAAGTACGTCTTCAGCAGAGACTGTTTTTGTTTGTGGAAGTCTCACGCACCATAATTTGGGTAATAGTTAATGCAGATTTATTTGCATATAGTTTTGCCAGACAGCATAAGCATTTCAATAGTTTAGAACTAGATTTTAATCACTTTAAAAAAAAATTTTGAATTGCCAATTGACATACTTGAATTTTAACTCATTTCCACATATGAAACAGGCCTGTGACTTTAATTTTCATAGGAAACAAAGAAGTATTTTAGCCAACCCAAAGTCCTAGACAGAAGCATGTGTATATTCATTTCTCAGTGTCATGGGGGTGGGAAGTTATTCTCTTCCTGCTATCATTGAAATACAACACTTTCATGACTCTGGTTCTGAGCAGGTTCCCAGTTTGCCTACTCTGGTTAATTTGGGCTGGAAGCCAAGACAGAACACCAAGATCACATCTCTTCCCAGCTTATTGGCCTCTGTCACACTATCCTCCCAGGCTTCTGCAGAGTCATCTGGAAAGCATATCATTCCTACTTCAGTTTACTATTGTATTTGTGTGTGTGTGTGTGTGTGTGTGTGTGTGTATTTTGTAGACGCTGCATTGGCGTAGAGATTTCAGGTATTGTTGGACTCTTGATGCTAGTCTTTTTTTTTTTTTTACTTTTATAAAAGTGAGACCAAAGTCTCCTTTATTTGTGTTTCAAATGAGGTAGCAAGGGTGGCAAAAATCAATCTGGAACATTATAGAAATGGAAGAATGCATTTGGTTGACCAGGAGACATGAAAAAAATGGATGGACAGTGTAACATAAATTTATTCTGTTTACAAGATATCGAGCATAAAAAAGTACCACTCCCGAGATATCCTGGATATTAAACAAGTCTTAGCAAGGAATGTGCTGGCTGAGGTAAGCATAAATAAATCAGAACAAAAGAATCACTCTTCTTCACAATGCATACGCAAGGGTTCAAAGTGAAATTAAGTCCACAGTAGGGAAAACATTTAAGCCTATCAGCATGTTTTGGTTTTTACTGAATTTGGCTTCTCTCACCCCTGTTTAGTGAATCCCAAAGTTTGCAATTAAAAACTACAACTGAACAGTGGCTAAACACAGCTTCATTAGTAGAGAATTACAAAGGCTCGACAAAAACCATCGAAATTATAGACTCCGGCTGTTCACAAGGCTTCTTCAGTTTTGGCAAGTCAACACATCATGTGCTGGGGAAGCAATTGTGTATTTATTGCTTACTGTATTTTTATTTCTCAATATTTTATTGCATCTCAGATTCAGAGATGTGAGTTAATAGAACTCCACCACTCAACCATCTGGTATAAACCCGTAACTTCATCTCTTTCTTCCACCACAGTTATCATAACATGTAAAATCAACATGTTTTGGATATATATTACAAAAAAAAAAAACCCGTTGCTGTCAATTTGATTGCAACTCATAGTGACCCTATAGGGCAGAGTAGAACTGCACCATAGGGCTTTCAAGGAGCAACTGGTAGATTTGAACTATTGACCTTCTGGTTAACAGCTAAGTTCTTAATCACCGTACCACCAGGGCTCCTTGGGGTATATAGTCATTCTTAAAAAATAGCGTTACAGACTGTAGTAAATAATGTTGGTGCCCTGCTGGTGCACCCATCCACTAACTGCCATAAATGTCAACTGCTGAGACCCCAGTTGCCCCTTCCCCAGAAAATTGTCTTTGGCTGAATGGGAGACCACTCTCCTCCTCTACCTTGCTTCCCTCAATCTTCTCCCAAGAAAAGCGCTTCCATAAGCATCCTTCTCTCAGGCTCTGCTTTAAGACAATTCAAACTAAGACACAGTGGTGCCATGGACATGAACAAATACCAACGCACACACACACACACACACGCTGAAGGCAGTGATGGTTCAGTGGTAGAATTCTTGCCTTTCATGAGAGACCCAGGTTCAGTTTCCAGCCTAGCGCACCTCATGCACAGCTTCCATCTATCCGTCAGTGGAGAATTTCCTGTTGCTATGATGCTGAGCAGGTTTCAGCAGAGCTTACAAACTAGGAAGAAATCACCCTATGGATCACCATGGTCTGATCCCATTGTACATGGGGTCATCATGAATTGGAGGCTAACTCAATGGCATCTAAAAATAACAACAACAAATAATTGGAAAAGAAAGGAAAAAGAGGAGGAAACTTTACTAGAGATCACGAAACAAGCATTGTAATTATAAAAAGCGTGAGTTTTAGGCATAGAGATGTTAACTCAAATAAAGGAATGTAATGGAATCCCAGAAAGAGACTCAGGCTTAATTATTTTACTACTGATATGGCCCTACTGCTTAGAATGGAATTGAACACATGGAAGACAATAAATACATGTTGAATAAATGGAAAATTGGTATGTGACAGAGCGGGCATATGAATCAGCTGGGGAAGGAGGGATTATTCAGTAAATGCTTCTAGAGAAACATTCTACTAAAAATTTTGAATTCTATTTTCACACTACAAACATAAATCAATTCCAATGGAATCAAAGATCTAAATGTAAAAATCAAAGCTTCAAAATATTTAGCAGAAAATACAGCAGAATCTCATGATTTTGGAATAGGTGGGTGCATGTGTGTGTTTGTTTTAATACACCAAGAACAATATAAACAATAAAGGAAAAAGTGGATTAATTTGACTATTAAAAAAACCATAAACTATATCAACAAACAAATTGAAAAGCCACATTAACAGAAGATATTTGTAATGCACGATTGAAAAATAGACAAAAAAAATGCATAAATTCACAGTAGTTAATATATACATGATAAGGATCTCAAGCTCAGAACACTTTATTTTCATCGGATTACTAAAATTAAAAAACAACTACAAGTACAACCATCCCTGAATGTGCTACATGTTGGCAAGGGTGTGGAGGAACAGGTGCACCCCTGCAATACCAGTGCCAATGTAAATTGGTAATACCACTTTGGAGAACCGCTTGCCAATTAAAAAAAAAAAGAGAACACAAACAACATGGCATTTCCAGTTATAATTTTACACCGTAAATTAACTCATGCACATGCGGACATATACAGAAATGCTCATTTCACATTATTTGTAATGTCAAAAACTGACCTTATGAGACAACAAGACCAGGAAAAATAATATATGGAATATTCCTAAAGTGAAACACTCTACAGTCAAAATGAATATAGTAGCTTGACAAGGAACAACACAGATAAATCTCAAAAACATAATGTTGAATAAATGAAGCTTGTTGGAAAAAGATATGTGGAGTATGATGCCAGTTACATGAAATGTTAAACATGTTAAATACTGCTATATATTGTTTCCCCACAAATGTAATAAAAGTATAAAAGCATGCATGAAACTAATCAATAAATAAAGACTAGTTTTAAACTGTGGGGAGAGGAGAGGGAGACGAAAATATGCTCTAGGAAGTTAATTTGCAATTACATACGGGGTTTATTTTTTTTGCAATGTTTTATTTTTTTAAATTGGGTGATAAGTATATGGGTTGTTTTTTGTCATATCATTTATAATTTTGTATGCCTTCAAATTCTTGAAAAAGAAAAATATATTTATGTTTTTTTCTTTGTATTTTAAATTTACATAGTATATACATATTAAATCAAATCATTGCTGTCGAGTTGATTCTGACTGACTTACAGTGACCCGGTAGGACAGAATAGAAATGCCCCATAGAGTTTCCAAGGCTGAAATCTTTATGGAAGCAGACTGCCATATCTTTCTCCTGTGGAGTGGCTGGTGGATTCCAACTGCAAACTTTTTGGTTAACAGCCAAGTGCTTAACCACTATACCTCCAGAACTCCCTTATATATACATATACCAGAAAGTCTAAGCTGAGTATGGAAAGAGGAAAACAGCTCCAAGGAACTGGAGGGTTTCATGAGATGGAGAAGTGAAGGGACACTAATTAATTGAGTAAAACAAGGGAGAGAATAAATGATATTTGTCCAAGGGTAGATATTTTACTTTAATATTTCATAAGTGTCCCAAGAGACTCTAAATAAGTACTTGTCGAGTGATAGATGAGTAGGTTTTCCTGCTAACAATGAGTAGGAAGTAAAAGGCTTCAAGAAGGGAAGTGACATTATCAGGAGTGCATATATCATGAGTAGAATCCCAATCGCTGAGTGCATTGTAAGGGATGACAGCAAAGTATCATAAGGATTTGCACACTGTTCATAGCGATTTCTAATGGCTTTATAGTATTCCATGAAGTACATGCATGTAAACTTTCCCTTCATTGTGACAATTGGGTAGTTTTTACTTTTTGCTTTTTAAATTATCAATGCCAAACAATTTTCCAGAATAGCAGCATCATTTTACATTCCCACCCAACAATGAGTGAAAGATTGTGTTGCTCCACATCTTTACCAGCACATCTTACTACATATTTCATTTGCAAGGAGCCACACTCAGGACTGTCTTTTTTTTTTGTACACCTTATTGTTAGTAATATAGACGGCATACAGTGTTGCAGCATACAACTGGCTGATGTTATCGTTCTCAGATATTCAGTCAAAGATGTTCAATGTTATGATTTACAAAGATACTCATAATAAAAGACAATAATAATGAAAACTAAAAGAATGAGGTATTCGACTTACGTCAGAACCGACTTAGAGTTGTCGGAATGGAACCCTGTTGTAAGTCAGTGACTACCTTTCTTTTTTGTTTGGCACGTCTACTAGGTGGCAGTGGCATCTTATTGTGATTTTAATTTGCATTTAGTGACTAATGCTGTTGAACATCTTTTCATATGATTATTTACTATCCATGTATCTTCTTTGAAGCACTGGTGGCACAGTGATTAAGAGCTCTGCTGCCAACCGAATCCACCAGCCACTCTCTGGAAACCTTATGGGGCGGTTCTGCTTTATGCTATAGGGTCGCTATGAGCTGGATTTGACTCCACGGCCATAGTATGGTTATCTGCTTTGGCGAAGTGACTACCAATGCCCTTTGCCCATTAAAGAAAATTTTTCTTTTCTTACTGTTGAATTTTGAGAATTCTTAATTTCTAATGATTATAAGTCTTTTGTAAGATATTTTATTTGCAGATATATTTTTCCCATTCTGTAACTTGTCTTGTCATTTTTCTGCTAGTTTCTTTGCAGAACAAAAATTGTTTAATTTGATGAAGTCCGATTTATCAAGTTCTTCCTCTTTTTTTTTTCTTTTACATCTCATGCTTTTGGTGTCATTTCTAAGAATTCTAATTATTTGCCTAACTCCAGGTCATGAATATTTTCTCCTAAAATTTTTATAGTTTTGCATTTTACACTTAAACATATGATCAATCTCAGTTAAATTTGTATGAGGTCTAAAGACTTATTTATTTTTGTCAGTGTCTGTCTAATTGTTCTAAAACCGTATTTTTGGAAAGGCAATCCTCTCTCCATTAATTTGCTTTCTTAAATATCAATAGACCATATTTGTGTAGGTCTATTTATAAAAGAAAAAAAATTTTTTTTCTTTTATTTATGGAATAAATTTTTTTTTTTTTTTTTTTTTTTATGGAAGGAAACTGGTGGCATAGTGGTTAAGTGCTACAGCTGCTAACCAAAATGTTGGCAGTTTGAACCCACCAGGTGCTCCTTGGAAAACCTAAGGGGTCAGTTCTACTCTGTCCTATAGGGTCACTATGAGTCGGGATCAACTCGATGGCAGATGGTTTGTTTGTTTTTTAATTTATGGAAACTCTACTCCCTTCCATTGACCTATGTGTTTATTCCTTCACCATTTCCACACTGCCTTGCTTTTTTGTAGATTTATAGTAAGTCTTAAAATTCAGCAGTGTGATTTCTCCAACTTTTTTCTTTTTCAAAACTGTTAGAAAATCAACTTGTCTATATCCACTAAATATTATGCTGGAATTTTGGTTGGTATTACATTAAATCTATGGATCAATTTGGGAATAATTAATATTTTTACTACATTAAATCTTCTAATCCATGCACATGGCCCAAGAACCAAAACCAAACCCACGGCCATCGAGTTGATTCTGACTCATAGTGACCCTATAGGACAGGGTAGAACTGCCCCGTAGAGTTTCCAAGGAGTGCCTGGTGGATTTGAATTGCCAACCTCTTGGTTAGCAGCCATGTCACTTAACCGCTACGCCACCAGGCTTTCCACGCACATGGCAGACATCTTAAATAATTTAGCTCTTCTTTATTTCATCAGCATTTTGTAGTTTTCAGAATACAGGTCCTATACTTGACTTTTTCAGAATTATAACATAGCATTCAATTTAGTTGGACCTATTTTAAATGGCTTTGTTCTTGTTTTAATCACTATTTTCTGTACACTGTTAGTATGTAGAAATACGAAGGATTTTTCTTTATTGACATATAATGTAATCTTGCTAAGCTCTTTTATTATTAATTCTAGACATTTTTTGCTCATTTTTGTTCTTGTTTTATATTCCTTTGGAATCTCTATGTAGACAATCACATCATCTGCGAATAAAGGCAGTTTTATTTCTTCACTTATAATCTATTTTTTCATATGCATGTAATTTCTGTTTCTTGCCTTACTGCAGTGGCTTAAACTTCCAGTACTATGTTGAATAGACAAGTGAGAACCCAATCCTTCTCTTGTTCTTAGGAAGGAAGCATTCATTTTTCCACCATTAAGTATGATATTAGCTTTTTGTTTTTAATATTTGATATTAGCTTTTCGTTTTTAATATTTTTTTTCTGGTAGGTGGCTTTTATCATATTGAGGCAGTTCCCTTCTATTCCTAATCTGCTGACAGTTTTTGTCATGAATGTGTATTGAATTACAGCATTTTTATCCAAATAATGCCAGCCTTCCTCATTTGTTTGCTGGCTGCACTCCCCCAGACCTCCCATGAGGTATTTCATAGGCACCCCATTTCAGTTTTTTTCACATGCTGCCGTGGAGAAAAATTAGGACAGTGCACTTACCAGGATGCCTCTCTGGAGGAGGGCACAAGTGGCAAGCAAACACAGAAGTTATCTGTTATTTGCATAAATATACGGTATGTCAAATATGATTGTTCTTCTTTAAACTCTGAATATGAATATGGTGGTCCACACTGACTGCTTTTCAAATATTGAACCAGCGTTGCACTCCTGGGATAAATCCCATTGGGTCGTAATGTATTATTATTATACCATATTGCTTCATGCAATTTGGTAATATTTCTTGAGGATTCTTAAGGTTTTTAATGAAGGATATTGGTGTGTAGTTTTCCCTTTTTCTATTGTCTTTATCTAATTTTGATATGAGCGACACTGACTTCAAAAAAATGATTTAGAAAATATTTCCTCCTCTTTTATTTTCTGAAAGGCATTTTGTATAATAGGCATTATTTCTTGAAATATTTGGTATAATTCACCTGTGAAGCCATCTGGGCCTGGCATTTCTTTTTCAGAAGATTTTTTTTAACTATAAATTACATTTCTTCAATATTTATGATTATTTACCTATTTCACCTTGAGTGGGTTTAGGCAGTTCATAGTTTTCGAGGAAGGAATTGCTCCATTTCAAGTGAGTTCTTGAACAGAGTGTATAAAGTTTTCCACAGTACTCACTGTTTTAACGTGTTTGGCACTTTAGTGAGAGTCCTTCCTTTATTTTTATTTTACAATTTGTGTATTCTCTCTTTTTTCTTTATCAGTCTTGATAGAAGTTTATCAATTTTCTTTATCTTATCAAAGAGCCAACTTTTGTTTTCATTGATTTTGTTTTTCAATTTTACTGAGCTTTGCTCTTGTATTTATTATTTCTTCTATTCTGTGTGCTTTGAGTTTATTTTCCCTTCTTTTTCTCAATTATATGACTGGAAGCACAGATTATTGATTTGAGGCTTTTCTTCTTTTCTAATATAAGCATTTATTGCAATGAATTTCACTCTAAGCACTACTTAAGATGCATCACACAAAATTTGCTATGTTTATATCTTAATTTTTTCAGTTCCAAGTTTGTTTGTTTTTTCTAATTTCCCTTGAACTTACTCCTTTTTTTTTTTAGGTGCAACAGAACTTTTTTTTTTTTAATGAAATTTAGATAAAGGTTTACAGAACAAACTAGTTTCTCATTAAACAGTGAGTGCACACATTTTTGTATGACATTGACTAACAACATGTCAATGCTCTCCCTTCTCAACCTTGGGTTCTCTATTTCCAGCTTTCCTGTTCCCTCCTAATTCCCAGTCACTGCTCCAGGGCTGGTACACCCCTTTAGTCTTGTTTTGTTCCATGGGCCCATTCAATCTTTGGCTGAAGGGTGAACTTCAGGAGTGACCTCATTACTGAGCTGAAAGGGTGTCCAGGGTCCACACTCTCAGAGTTTCTCCAGTCTCTGTCAGGCCAGGAACTCTGGTCTTTCTTTTCGAGTTAGAATTTTGTTCTACATTTTTCTCCAGCTCTGTCTGGGATCCTCTACTGTGATCCCTGTCAGAGCAGTCAGTGGTGGTAGCCGGGCACCATTTCATTGTACTGGACTCACTATGGTGGAGGCTGTGGTAGATGTGGTCCATTGGTCATTAGGGCTACTCTTTCCCATGTGTCTTTAGTTTTCTTCGTTATTCCTTGCTCCTGAAGGGGTGAGACCAGTGCAGTATCCTAGATGGCTGCTCATAGGCTTTTAAGACCCCAGATGCTGCTCATCAAAGTAGAATGTAGAACATTTTCTTTATAAACTATGTTACGCCATTTGAGCTAGATGTTCCCTGAGACCATGGTTCCCACAGCACTCAGCGCAACAATTCAGTCCCTCAGGGAGTTTGGATGTGTCTATCGAGCTATCATGGCCTCCCTTGTACAGGCTGTGCTGGCTTCCCCAGTACTGTCTTACCCTTCACCAAAGTCACTGCTTATCTATTGTCTGTTAAGTGTTTTTCCATCCCGACCTCTCCCCTCCCTTGTAACCATCAAAGATTGTTCCTTTTTGTATGTAAATCTTTTCATGAGTTTTTAGAGTAGTGGTCTCATACAATATTTGTCCTTTTGTGATTGACTTATTTCACGCAGCACGTCTTCCAGAGGCATCTATGTTATGTGATGCTTCACAGATTCAACATTGTTCTTTAGTGTTGCATAATACTCCATTGTGTGTAGGTACCACAGGTTGTTTACCATTCGTCTGTTGATGGGCATCTAGGTTGTTTCCATCTTTTTGCTATTGTGAACAATGCTGCAGTGAACATGGGTATAATATATACCTATTCGTGTGACGACTCTTATTTCTCTAGGATATATTCCTAGGACTGGAACTGCTGGATCATATGGTATTTCTATTTCTAGCTTTCTAAGCAAGCGCCATATCATTTCCTAAAATGGTTATATCGTTTTGCATTCCCACCAGCAGTGGATAAGAGTTCCGATCTCCCCGCAGCCTCTCCAACATTTGTTATTTTCTGTTTTTTTGATTCGTGCCAGTAATGCCGGGTTGAGATGGTATTTCATTGTGGTTTTGATTTTCATTTCTCTGATGGCTAGAGATCATGAGCATTTCCTCATGTGTCTGTTGGCCGCTTGAATGTATTCTTTGGTGAAGTGTCTGTTCATATCCTTGGCCCATTTTTTAATTGGATTATTTGTCTTTTTGTTGTAGAGGTGTTGGATTTTCTCATAGATTTTAGAGATGAGAACTTGGTCTGATTTGTAATAGCCCCAATTTTTTTCCCAATCTGTAGTTTCTCTTTTCACTCTTTTGGTGAAGTCTTTTGATGAGCCTGAGTTTAATTTTTAGAAGATCCCAGTATATAGCTTATCTTGTGGAGCTTGTGTGTTGTTGGTTGTGATTTCTATCCTGTTAATGCCGTGTATTAGAGCCTCTAGAGTTGATTTTATTTTTTCTTCTATGAACTTCATAGTTTTTGGCTTCATATTTAGGTCTTTGATCCATTTTGAGTTAGTTTTTGTATATGGTGTGAGGTATGGGGCCTGTTTCATTTTTTTGCTGATGGACATCCAGTTTTGCCAGCACCATTTGTTAAAAAGACTGTCTTTTCCCCATTTAATGGACTTTGGGCCCTTGCCGGAGATCAGGTGACCATAGGTGGATGGATTTACATCTGGGTTCTCAATTCCGTTCCGTTGGTCAATATATCTGTCATTGTACTAGTACCAGGCTGTTTTAATTACCTTAGCTGTATAGTAGGTTCTGAGGTCAGGTACCGCGAGTCCTCCTTCTTTATTCTTCTTCTTCAATGGTGCTTACTTATCCGGGGCCTCTTCCCTTTCCATATAAAGTTAATGATAAGTTTTTCCACCTCTTTAAAGAATGTTGTTGGTATTTGGATCAGTATTGCATTATATTTGTAAATCACTTTGGGTAGAATTGTCATTTTCACAATGTTGAGTCTCCCTATCCATGAGCATGGTATGTTTTTCCATTTATGTAGATCTCTTTTGGTTTCTTGCAGTAGTGCTTTGTAGTTTTTTTTGTATAGATTTACTCCCAAATATTTTATTTTTTTAGGGGCTATTATAAATGGTATCGTTCTCCTGATTTCCTTTTCATCATTCTCTTTATTGGTGTATAGGAATCCAAATGATATTTGTATGTTGATCTTGTATCCTGCTCCTCTGCTAAATCTTTCTATTAGTTCCAGTAGTTTTCTCATGGAGTGTTTTTGATTTTCTAAGTATAGGATCACATCATCTGCAAATAGGGAGAGTTTAACTTCTTCATTACAAATTTGGATGACGTTTATTTCTGTTTCTTGCCTTATTGCTCTAAGACTTCCAACACAATATTAAATAGGAGTGGTGATAAAGGGCATCCTTGTCTTGTTCCTGTTCTCCAGGGTGATGTTTTCAGCCTCTCTCCATTGGGAATGATGTTGGCTGTTGGTTTTGCATAAATGCCCTTTATTATGTTGAGAGATTTCTCTTCTATATCTATTTTACTGAGAGTTTTTATCGAGAATGGGTGTTGGACTTTGTCAAATGCCTTTTCTGCATTGATTGAGATGATCGTGTGATTTTTTCCTTTTTTTTTATTTATGTGGTGGATTACATTGACTGATTTTCTAATGTTGAACCATTCTTGCTTACCTGGTATGAATCCTACTTGGTCATGGTGTATATATATACATATTTTGATATGGTGCTGAATTCTATTGGCTAGAATTTTGTTGAGAATTTTTGCCTCTATATTCTTAAGAAATATTGGTCTGTAATTTTCTTTTTTTGTGGTGTCTTTGCCTGGTTTTGGTATCAGGGTTATGCTGGCTTAATAGGATGAATTTGGAAGTATCACTTCCTTTCCTATGTTCTGAAAAAGTTTGAGTAATACTGGAGTAAGCTTTTCTTTGAATATTTGGTAGAATTCTTCAGTGATGCCATCTGGGTCAGGGCTTTTTTTGGTTGGGAGTTTTTTTTTTATCTTTTCAATCTCTTCTCTTGTTATGGGTCTGTTCAGATTTTCAACATCATTTTGTGTTAGTTTGGGTAGGTAGTGTGTCTCTAGAAATTTTTCCATTTCCTCTAGGTTTTAAAATTTGTTGGAGTATAGTTTTTCTTAACACTCTGTTATGATACTTTTTGTTTCAGTTGAGTCTCTTGTAATGTCCCCCATTTCAATTCTTATTTGGGTTCTCTCCTGTTTTTATTTTGTCAATTTGGCCAGTGGTTTGTCAATTTTGTTGATTCTTTCCAAGAACAAGCTTTTGGTTTTGTTGATCTTTTCTGTTGTTTTTCTATTTGCTATTTCATTTATTTCTGCACTGATCTTTATTATTTCTTTTCTTCTGATGGCTGTGGGATTCTTTTGCTGTTCTCTTTCTATTGGTTCAATTTGTGTAACTAATGTTTTGATTTTGTCCGTTTCTTCTTTTTTGATATATGCATCTAGTGCTATAAATTGACCCCTGAGGACTGCCTTTGCTGTGTCCCAAAGGTTTTGGTATGATGTATTTTCATCCTCACTTGATTCTAGGAAATTTTTGATTCCATCTTTGATTTCTTCTATTACCCAGTGGTTTTTAAGCAGGGTGTTATTCAGTTTCCATGTAACTGCTTTTTTTTTCCTTACTCTTCCTGTAGTTAATTTCTACTTTCATGGCATTGTGGTCAGAGAAGATACTTTGTATTATCTCAATGTTTTGGATTTTGTTGAGGGCTGCTCTGTGGCCTAAGATGTGGTCTATTCTGGAGAATGTTCCATACACGTTGCAAAGAATGTGCACTTCGCAGCTGTTGGGTGGAGAGCTCTACATATATCTATGAGGTCAAGTTGGCTGATTGTGCTCTTTAGCTCTTCTGTATCTTTGAGTTCTTTCAAGATGTTCTGTCCTTTACTGAGAGTGGTGTGTTGAAGTCTCCTACTATTATTGTAGAACTGTCAATTTCTGTTTTCAGTGCTGTTAGAGTTTCTTTTATGTATTTTGGAGCCTCGTCGTTGGGTGCATAGATGTTTATTATGGTTAAATCTTCATGATGGATCATCCTTTTAAGCATTACATAGTGCCTTTGTGTTTTATGGTGCATTTTGTTTTAAAGTCTGTCTTATCTGAGATTAGTATTGCCACTCCTGCTCTTTTTTGGTAGTTATTTGCTTGATATATCTTTTTCCATCCTTTGATTTTTAGTAAATTTACTTCCTTGTTTCCAAGGTGTTTCTCGTAGACAGCATATTGACGGATCCTGTTTTTTTATCCACTTTGCCACTCTGCATCTCTTTATGGATGTATTTAGGCCATTTACATTCAGTGCAATTACTGACAGGTGTGAGTTTATTGCCATCATTTTGTGGTGTTTTTTGTGGTGCTAATATTTTCTTTCTTCCTCTTACTCTTCTGTGCTGAGTTCCTTTCGTTTGTGGATTTCATTTCTTTTGTTTTGTACTTTTTTTTTATTGAGACTTTATGTTTTTCTTCTTTATTTTGATGAGTAGGTTTGCTAACTTTCTTTGTAGTTATTGAAATTTACCTTTATCTTCCTAAGTTTGAACCAGTCTATTATTAGTTGGTATCTCCTTGCCTTCCTCCCCATTAGAAAGTTCTATACCTATGCTGTTTATTCCCTACTTTATTATTCTGATTTTGTCATTTACAGATTAACATCTCTGGTTCTCTTTTGCAATTCTTTTGGTTTTGGATAGTCCTTGAGAGTTCATTTCCTAGGTTGGTATCTGGCTGGTACAATCTTGCCAACTAGTTTCAGGCTGTGGTCTGATGTTGTTTGTTCTCAGACTGAATGACTCCCTTTAATAATCCTTCTAAGTTTAGTTTGATTTTTACATACTCTCTTAATTTCTGTTTATCAGAAAATGTCCTAATTTCACTGTCATACTTGAACAAAAGTTTCCAGGATATATTATTCTTGGTTGGCAATTATTTCTTTCGAGGTTTTATATATGTCATCCTATTGCCTATTGCCTGCATGGTGTCTGCCAAATAGATCTTAGTCTTATTGTTTCTCCTCTGTGTGACTTTTTTTTTTTTTCTCGAGCTGCTCACAGGATTTTTTCTCTGTCTTTGTTTTTAGTGAGTGTGATTATGATATGCTTTGGTGATTTTCTTCTGGGGTCTATCCTATATGGGGTTCATTGAGCTTCTTGTATGGTCAGCTTTTCATCATTCATGATATTAGGGAAGTTTCCTGACAGCTATTCCTCAATGATCTTCTCTGTGTTTTCCATTTTCTTTCACTGTTCTTGAATTCTAATCACTGGAAAATTTTCCTTTCAATTGTGTCCCACATAATTCTCAGGGTTTCTTCATTTTTCTTCGTTCTTTTTTTCTGATTTTTCCTCAAACATAGTTGTATCCAAATGCTCATCTTCAATTTCGCTGATTCTGTCTTCCATTGTTTCAAACCTGCTTATCATCCCTTCTATGACACTGTCCATTTCTGAAATCTTGTTGTTTATCTTTTGGATTTCTAATTGCTGTTTTGTATGATTTCTAGTTCTGAGTTTATTTCGGCATTTTGTCCCTGTATTACTTTCTTGAATTTTTCCACTTTTTGTCTGTATTTTCCATGAATTTGTCTGCCTTTTCCATAAATTTCTCTATTTTTCCCTCATTTTTGTCTGCTTTTTGCTTCAACTCTTGGATTGCTCTTAACATTAGATATTTGAATTCCCTGTCAGGTAGTTCTAGTGCCTATTCTTCTACTGGAAAGTCATCTGGTGATTTATTTTGGACACCTACTGGACCCATCCTGTCCTTTTGGGGGGGGCATTGAGTAGTTATTTTCTTCATTTCTTGATTGCAGATTTGTTTCATCCTGCTTTTTTGTTTTATTTGGTTCCGCCTGAGCAGGCAGGCTGTGCGTTCTTTGTTGTTTGCTCATGTGTAGTCACAATACTTTTCACCTCCTTGTACAAACAGCAGGGCCAGTCAATCAGCTATGGTGCAGCAGGGCAGGTCCAGCTGAAGGGGAGGGGCTGGGGTGGGTTGTTTTTGGCATCTACTAGGGCTGACAGGGCAGGCAAGGAATCAGTGCTGGGCAGGTTCCAGGAGTCTGTGCCTGTACTGCTTGGGGGTGTGATGTTTAGTGTATGGTGCATGTAGGCAGGAAGGTGGGCGGAGGTTGTGATGTGTGGAGCTAATAGGGGTATTGGAAAAAGGAAAGAGAGGAGAGAGAAACAGGAGCTAAAAACAAACAAGCAAAGAAAGAAAGAAAAAAAAGAGTGCTAAGGGAGCTCGCCATTGGAGTGGAGAGAAAACAAACCAAGAAATGGAGAAAAGCAAAAAGGAGAAAAAGGGAAAAAGAAAGAAAAAACTAGATAAAAATTTGGAAATGAAAAAAAAAGAAAAGCACCCAGGAGTCCTGGGGTCCCTCCGGCGGGCTGCTAGGACCAGGGACATGGCTCCCAGCCTGTGCAGTATAGCCTGGCTAGAGAAGAATAGATGTCACACAGCACCAGGTATTCAGGAGACAGGAAAAGAAGATACATGTAGAGAGGCAAGAACTGATAAATAAGGAAAGACAGACAGGGAAAAAGAGAGAGAAAATAGGAAGAAAGAAAGAAATGCCCCCAGAGATCCCACCTATGCAGCTGTACAGATTGGGGGAGTGGCTACTAAGCCATGCAGTGCAACCTAGCTAGAAGGTGCTCTTAATCTGCAAAAACTAACAAACAAAAGAGAACAAAGTGGAGTGGAGCCAAGATGGCAGAATAGACAGATGTTTCCGTTGGCCCTCTTACAACAAATGCCTGAAAAAATAAGTGAAATGAGCATATTTATGACAAACTATGAGCCCTGATCATCAAACGCAAAGTTAGAAAATGAACTGAGGAGCAGGGGTGGAAGAGACGGTTCAGAAGCAGAGAGGAGTTACTGGACCTGAATCGCGGGGAGCCCTCATGCACCATTCCCAGGAGTGGTGGTGGCAGGCTGGTACTACCATTCAGCCTCTGTTTCCTCAGGGAGTAGCAGCCATAGACACAGCCTACTCACACACCCGGAACCAGAGAAGAATGCCGCTCTTGGCAAAAGCTAAGTACTTGCATATGTTTTACTGTGCCCCTCCCCCACTTGCAAGCCGGCTTCAATGGCTGATTTCCCTGGGTCTGAGACAGGCCCTGCTGAGTGCCTAGAGCCATCCTCCCAGCCTTGAAGAAGGAATAATTTACAATTGGTGGAAAAGATAATTTGCCAGCTCCACTAACCAGGGGAGCTCCGGACAGAACCTGCTCCTGTCCAGGCATAATCGATGTGAACCTTGAGTACCTTTCCCCTCTGCATGGACCTGTGTGAGCCTATTTGAGGAGAATAGGCCCTTGTTGGCAGACTCCAACCATTTCAGGTGTGCAGTGGACAGGTGCGTGTTTGATGTTTGACATTGCTTTGCCTATTAAACAGGGTCCTCACCTACCCACATCAGAGACCTAAGGACTGGTGGCTCCACTGAAGTCACCCGGCCACCCACGACAGGAGTCTAAGGATAACTGGTACCTCCCAGTCCTTACAACCAAAAACTCTGGGTGCCTATGGTCCGTCTGGAGAACTCACCCACCTGTATGCTCTAGGGAACAGGTACACGTTTTCCTCAGAGACACATGGGGGATGATTCTCAGCCCCCTGCCTTGTTCAGACTGTGACCCCCCTGCTGCAACCAGATACCAGTACGTACACCATTCACCCTTGCCCTCTAAGACTGTAGTACAGAGTCTATACCACACACTTGATGATCAGCTACCTGGACACCTGAGCTGAAGTCATACAAAAAAAGTGAATGGACTCCTACACTGATATACCTGACAACAACTCTAGCTATCTGGGGACAGGACGTCAGAGCTCCAAAGGTGAAAATAATCAAGCTACCTCATACGATCAGCCCATTTGGGCATATCAAAACAAAACAAAGCAAGAAGCTATGACACAGTAAGCAAACATAAAACTAATACAATAACTTATAGATGGCTCAGAGATAACACTCGATATCAAGTCACATAAAGAAACAGACCACGATCGCCTCAACAAGCTCTCAAAACAAAGAATCAAGGGATCTTCTAGATGAAAGTACATTCCTGGAATTACCTGAGGCAGAATACGGAAGATTAATATACAGAACCCTTTAAGACATCAGGAAGGAAATGAGGCAATATGCAGAATAAGCCAAGGAACACAGACATAAAGCAATTGAAGAAATTAAAAAAATTATTCAGGAACATAATGAAAAATTTAATAAGCTGGAAAAATCCATAGACAGACAGCAATCAGAAATTCAGAAGATTAACAATAAAATTACAGAAGTAGACAACTCAATAGAAAGTCAGAGGAGCAGAATTGAGAAAGTAGAAGCTAGAATTTCTGAACTCGAAGATAAAGTGTTGGCACTAATATATTTGAAGAAAAATCAGATAAGAGAATTTTAGAAAATGTAGAAATTTTAAGAATCATGTGGGACTCTATCAAGAGAAATAACCCACGAGTGACTGGAGTACAAGAACAGGGAAGGATAACAGGAAATAGAGGAGAATTGTTGAAGATTTGTTGGCAGAAAACTTCCCTGATATCATGATAGATGAGAAGATATCTATCCAAGATGCTCACTGAACTCCACATAAGGAAATTTTAAAGTCACCAAGATATATTATAATTGAACTTGCCAACACCAAAGATAAGGAGAATTTTAAGAGCAGCTAGGGATAAACAAAAAGTTACCTACAAAGGAGAGCCAATAAGAATAAGCTTTTTTTTTTTTTTACTCAGCAGAAACCACACAGGCAAGAAGGCAATGGGATGGCACATATAAAAAATTAAAGGAAAAAAATTGCCAGCCAAGAATCTTATATTCAGCAAAACTGTCTCTCAAATATGAAGGTGAAATTACGACATTTCCAGATAAACAGAAGTTTAGGGAATTCGTAAAAACCAAACCAAAACTACAAGAAATACTAAAGGGAGTTCTTTGGTTAGAAAATCAATAATATCAGGTATTAACACAAGACTAGAACACTGGGCAGAGCAATCAGAAGTCAACCCAGACAGGGAAATCACAAAAATAAATCAAGATTAAAAAAAATGCTCAAAACAGGGAAACAGCGATGTTATTATATGAAAGAAGACAACATTAAAACAATAAAGAGGGACTAAGAAATGTAGATAGATCTTCTATTTGGAGAGAAAGACAAGGTGATACAAAGACATAAAAGGTTTAAATTTAGAAAAACAGTGGTAAATAATAAGGTAACCACAAAGGAGGCAAACTATTCTACACATCAAAATAATATACAAGAAAGAGAGACTCAGCAGAAACAAAATCAACAACGAATATGAGGAAAGGACAATATATAAAGACAGTCTACTCAGCACATAAAATTAAGTGGGAAAAAGAAACTGTCAACAACACACACACAAAAAAAGACATCAAAATGATAGCACTAAATTCATACCTACCCATAATTACGCTGAATGTAAATGGACTAAATGCACTAATAGAGAGACAGAGAGTGGCAGAATGGATTAAAAGACAAGATCTGTCTATATGCTGAATACAACAGACGCACCTTACACTTAGAGACACAAAAAAACTAAAACTCAAAGGATGGAAAAAAATACATCAAGCAAACAACATTCAAAAAAGAGCAGGAGTGGCAAAATTAATTTCTGACAAAATAGACTTTAAAGTTAAATCCATCACAAAGGATAAGGAAGGACACTATATAATGATTAAAGGGACAATATACCAAGAAGAGTCGTAGTGACCCAACAGGACAGGGTAGAGCTGCTCCCACAGAGTTTCCAAGGAGCACCTGTTGGATTCAAACTGCTGACTTTTTGGTTAGCAGCTGTAGTACTTTACCACTAAGCCACAAAGGTTGCTATGAGTCGGAATCGACTCAATGGCAATGGGTTTGGCTTGGTTTTTTTTTTTATACCAAGAAGATATAACCATACTAAATATTTATGCACTCAATGACAGGGCTGCAAGATACATAAAACAAACTCTAACAGCACTGAAAAGTGAGATAGACAGCTCCACAATAATAGTAGGAGACTTCAACACACCACTTTCAGTGACAGACAGGACGTCCAGCAGAAGCTCAATAAAAACACGGAAGATCTAAATGCCACAATAAACCAAGCTGACCTCATAGACATACACAGAACACTCCACCAACAGCAGCCAAGTATACTTTCTTTTCTAGTTCACATGGAACATTCTTTAGAATAGACCACATATTAGGGCATAAAGCAAGCATTAGCAGAATCCAAAACATCAAAATATTACAAAGCATCTTCTCTGACCATAGGCCATAAAAGTGGAAATCAATAACAGAAAAAGCAGGGAAAAGAAATCGAACACTTGGAAACTGAACAATACCCTGCTCAAAAAAGACTGGATTATAGAAGACATTAAGAATGGAATAAAGAAATTCAGAGAAGCCAATGAGAATGTAAACACTTCCTAACAGAACCTTTGGGACACAGCGAAAGCAGTGCTCAGTGGTCAATTTATATCAATAAATGCACACATACAAAAAGAAGAAAGGGCCAAAATCAAAGAATTATCCCTACAACTTGAACAAATAGAAAGAGAGCAACAAAAGAAACCCTCAGGCACCAGAAGAAAACAAATAATAAAAATTAGAGCAGAGCTAAATGAAACAGAAAACAGAAAAGCAATTGAAAGAATTAGCAAGACCAAAAGCTGGTTCTTTGAAAAAAATCAACAAAATTGATAAACCATTAGCCAAACTAACAAAAGAAAAAAGGAGAGGAAGCAAATAACCCAAATAAGAAGTGAGATGGGTGATATTACAACAGACTCAACTGAAATTAAAAGAATCTTATCAGATTACTATGGAAAATTACACTCTAACAAATTTGAAAATCTAGACAAAATGGATGAATTCCTAGAAACACACTACCTACCTAAAACTAACACAAACAGAGATAGAACATTCAGGTAGCTAACAGATACGTGAGGACATGGTCAAGACCATTAGCCACTAGAGAAATGCAAATCAAAACTACAATGAGATACTATCTCACCCCAACAAGGCTAGCACTAATCCAAAAAAACACAAAATTGTAAGTGCTGGAGAGGTTGTGGAGAGACTGCTGGTGGGAATGTAAAATGGTATAACCACTTTGGAAATTGATTTGGCGCTTCCTTAAAAAGCTAGAAATACAACTACCATATGATCCAGCAATCCCACTTCTTGGAATATATCCTAGAGAAATAAGACCCTTTACACGAACAGGTATATGCACACCCATGTTCATTACAGCACTGTTTACAATAGCAAAAAGATGGAAGCAACCAAGGTACCCATCAATGGATGAATGGATAAATAAATTATGGTAAATTCACACAATAGAATACTACACATCTATAATAAAGAACAGTGATGAATCCGTGAAATATTTCATAGCATGGAGGAACCTGGAAGGCATTATGCTGAGTGAAAACAGTCAGTTGCACAAGGACAAATATTGTATAAGACCACTATTATAAGAACTCGAGAAATAGTTTAAACAGAGAAGAAAATATTCTTTATGGTTATGAGAGGGGGGAGGGAGGGAGGGTGGCAAAGGGGTATTCACTAATTAGATAAAAAAATAGTAGATAAGAACTACCTTAGGTGAAGGCAAAGACAACACACAATACAGGAGAGGTCAGCACAACTGGATTAAACCAAAACCAAAGAAGTTTCCTGAATAAACTGAATGCTTTTAAGTCCAGCTTAGCAGGGGCAGAGGTTTGGGGACCATGATTTCAGGGGACATCAAAGTCAATCGGCATAATAAAATCTATTAAGAAAACATTCTGCATCCCACTTTTGGAGAGTGGCATCTGGCGTCTTAAATGCTAGCAAGTGGCTATCTAAGATGCATCAATTGGTCTCAACCAACCTGGACCAAAGGAGAATGAAGAACACCAATGACACGGCGTAATTATGAGCCCAAGAGACAAAAAGGCCACATAAACCAGAGACTCCATCAGCCTGAGACCAGAAGAACTAGATGGTGCCCAGCTACAACCGATGACTGCCCTGACAGGGAACACAACAGAGAACCTCTGAGGGAGCAAGAGAGCAGTGGGATGCAGACCCCAAATTCTCGTAAAAAGACCAGACTTAATGGTCTGACTGAGACTAGAGACCCCAGTGGTCATGGTCCCCAGACCTTCTGTTGGCCCAGGACAGGAACCACTCCCAAAGCCAACTCTTCAGACAGGGATTGGACTGGACAGTGGGGTGGAAAGCGATGCTGGTGAGGAGTTAGCTTCTTGGATCTGGTGGACCCTTGAAACTATGTTGGCATCTCCTGTCTGGAGGAGAGATGAGAGGGTAGAGAAGGTTAGAAGCTGGCGAAACGGACATGAAAAGAGAGAACGGAGGCTGTCTCATTAGGAGGGGGAGAGCAACTGGGAGTATGTAGCAAGGTGTATATAAGTTCTTGTGTAAGAGACTGACTTGATCTGTAAACTTTCACTTAAAGCACAATAAAAATTAAAAAAAAAAAAAAGAGCAAAGCAAAACAAGGCAAAAAAAAGCCGCAGCGATCTCACCAGCGTGGTGTTGTGGGCCAGGGACGTGGTTCCCCAGTGGAGCGTGGCTTCACAGCCTTTCAAGAAGAAGGAAAGATGGCATGCTGATCCAGATGTTCCGGAGAAAGGAGGGGGAGGTGGTAGGAGGCACAAAATAAACAAAAAGAGACAGAAAGAACCAATACCAGCTCAGGAGCCCCGCAAGTGTGGGCAGAGAGAATTCAAGAGGCCTGAGGACAAAGGAGTTGCCTCCCAACCAAGAAACTGCAGCTGGCAGGAAGCAAAGGAGGACGAAGGGGGAAGGGAGAAGGGGGGGTTTAGGTAAGCGTATATTGAACATTACCGGGTACTCTGTCTCCTGCTGGAAACTTTGTGAAGCTGATTTCCCATACTCCCTGTCTGCCGATCTCCGACCTGGGTGGGATGAATCCAAGTAGCCCGCATGCTGCACTCTCTGGCCAGCTGACCCACCGCAGCCAGCAAGGAAGCTCGACGATAGAGCAGTGGAGACAGAATGGGGGGTGGGAACCGGTGTACTGCTGGTTACCTGGTGCTCTGTCTCCCGCTGGGAGTGCCGAGAAGCTGCTTTCCGTGCTTCCTGTCTGTAGGTCCCCGACAGGAGTCCAAGATGGCAGATCCACGCAACATTAGCGATGGGGCCCTCAGCACATCTCTCTCCTGGCTCTCTGTCCTCTGTCAGTTCCTTATTCCATTCAGTGCTTGGCTGAGCTCTTTCTCTTCATTTGATACTTCAGGTTCCAGGAATAACATTTGTCTCTGTTTTACTTTGTTTTTCAGGTCTTTGCTGTAGAGGGCCATGGTGCTTCTGTCTTTGGTGCCATGTTGGCCGGAAGTGAACTTACTCTTTCATCCATGGATTATCTGGAAGTTTTATGTTGCTTAACTGGAGCTGTTTGGAGTTATCTTTCTGCTACTGTTTTTCAGTTAAATTCTATTAAGGCGAATTCTATTCTATTTTATAGAATTTTAATTATTTTGATTTTGTTACAGTTTGTTATATTACCCAGAATGTGATCTTGCTCTGCAAATGTTTCATGGTGGACTTGAAAAAATGTGTATTCTGCAGTTGTTGGGTGGAGTGTTTTAATTAGGTCTAGCTGGTCGATGGTTTTGTTCAATTTTGTAATATCCCTGCTAATAACCTGTCTACTAGCTCTTTTACTGTCTTATTTTTCTAGTGCTGCCGTAACAGGAATAACACAAGTGCGTGGCTGTAAAGAAGAAATATATATTTTTTCTCAGTTCAGGAGGCTAGAAATATGCATATTCAGGGCACCAGATGTAGGGGAAGGCTGTCTTGCTGTGGTCTCTAGGGGAAGATCCTTGTCCCTTACAGTTTCTGTAGCTCCAGCATTCCTCGGCTCCTTGGCGATGTTCACGCGCGATCTGTCTTCCTCCGTTTGTGCTGCTGTTCCTTATAACTCAGAAGTGCACTTAGGACACATCCTACACTGATGTGGCCTCTTTAATATAACAAAGATAACCCTATTCACAAAAGGATTGCATCCAGATATAGGGGTTAGGATTCCAACACATATTTTGGGGGACACAATTCAATCCGTAACACTGAGGAAGGTGTGTTGAAGTCTTCACATGTAATCGTGAATGTTTCTATTACTCTTTTAATTTGTCAGTTTTTGCATATTGAAACTCTACTGCTAAGTACAGGTGCATTTAGGATTTTTTTTTACTTCTTTTTGATGAATTGAGACCTTGACCAGTATGCAAAAAAAAAAAATTTTTAAAGGACCCTCTTAATCACTGGTAATTTTCTCTGCTCTGAAATCTTTTTTGTCTGGTATTAATAGAGCCTTTTCAGCTTTGTTTAGATTAAGTTTGCATTGTAGATCATTTTCTATCCTTTTACTTTTATTTTACCTATTTCATTACTTTGAAAGTGAGTTTCTCATAGACAGCATAAGGTTGAATCATTGCTTTATTTCATAATTCATACTAATAATGTCTCCCTTTTAATAGCTATTTTAGAACATTTGCATTTAATGTAATTCTTGATATGCTTGGATTTAAGACTACAATTTTATTACCTTTTTATTGTTTCCTCTCTTTCCTCTTTCTTGCCTTCTTTGAGAACACTATGGTTTTTTTATTCCATTATAATACAGCCATTGTAATCTTGACTTTATTTCTTTGTATATATTTTTAGTGGCTGCTCTAGTGGTTACAGTGTGTGCACTTTATTTTTTATAATCTCCTAAGAATCAGAGCCCTGGTGGCACAGTTGTTAAGAGCTCATCTTACTGCTAACCAAAAGGTTGGCAGTTTGAATAGACCAGCTGCTGTTTGGACACCCTATAGGGCGGTTATGCTCTGTCCTATATGGGTATACTTTTTGGATTTTTAAAAACTGATATTTTACCATATCAAGTGAAATTTAGATAACTCTCTACCATATAAGTTGTTTTACCCTTTTTCTTTTGTTATAGCTGTCTTATAGCTTATAACAACTTACATTAAAACCTCATCAAACAATGATATAATTTTGTGTCCAACCAATGAATCTATTTTAAAAATCTTGAGAGAAGGAGAAGAGTCTATTATATTTACGGAGATATTTTACCATTTGTTGCTGTTCCTTTATTCTTGATGTTCCAAGTTGGTATCTGGTTCCTTTCTGTCTGAAGAACTTCCATTATAATTTTTATGAGTAAATTTGCTAGCAACAAATTGTCTTAATTTTTCTTCATCTGAGAATGTCTTTATTCTACTTTAATCCTAGAGGATATTGTCACTGTATGCAAAAATCTTGGTTGATAGTTCTTTTGGCACTTTAAAAATATTGTGCCACTTCTTTATGATTTTTGATGAAAAACCTTCAATAATCCAAAAGCATTGTTTCTTTATAGATAATATTCTTTTTTTATTTGAATGTTTTTATAATTTTTCTGTCTTCAGTTTTCAGCAGTTTATTTTACCAAGAATTCACCAGTTCACCAGGAGTCTCTGAGTGGAGCAAATGGTTAAGTGCTGGGCTACTAACTGAAATTTGGCAGCTCAAATCCACTTAGGAGCACCTTAGGCCAGGTGATCTACTTCTGAAAGATCACAGCCATTGAAAACCCTACGACACACATATCTACCCTGAAACACATGGGGTCGTCATGAGTCGTAATCGACTCAATGGCACCTGGTATGTTGGTATTGACCATGAATTTTTTTTTGGTTTATCCTGTTTAGGTTCCACTGACCTTAAATATAAAAGATTATATCTTTCACCAAATACGGAAAGTTTTCAGCCATTGCTAGTTCAAATATTTTTCAACACCACTCTCTTTCTCCTTTAAATCTAGAATTCCAGTAACATGAATGTTAAACGTTTTATTGTCACACATGTCTCTGAGGAACTAAGTTTTGTTTTTTTTTCCCCCAACCATTTTTTCTCTCTGTTGTTCAGATCAGATAATTTCTATTGACCATACTTCACTGATTCTTTGTTCCATCCTCTTTTACTGCTATTGAGCCTATTAAGGAAATTTTTAATTTTGGGTATTGTATTTTTCAGTTCTAAAATTTCTGTTTGCTTCTTTGTATTTTCTATTCCCCTGCTAACTTTCTAATTTTCCATTTTTTTCCAGAGTATTTGTAACTGCTTTCTGAAACATTTGTAAAATAGCTGCTTGACTCCTTTATCAGAGGATTCCAAAATCTGCATCGTCTTAGCATTTGTGTCTGTCAATTTCTTTTCCCATGCAAGTTGAGATTTTCGTGGTTTACTGTATACTAAGTATTTTGGATTATTTACTTGACATTTTGATTATTGTGTTATATACTTTGGATCATGTTCAAATCCCATGAAAAATATTTTTTTTTCAACAGTAAATTGACAAGATGTCACGAGGTCCATTACATTAATGTTCAGATCACAAATTTCAGTCTCCCTTTTGTGGGCTGTGGCTTCAATCTCAGCTCAGTTTTCCATGTCTTTGCAGTATTCTTCTGATTTGTTCCACATGTGTGCTACCTGGTGGTCAGTCCGGGACCCAGACAGTGAAATGTTTGTTAGTTCAGTTCTCAAAATCTTTGACATGCTGGATAGAATTAGATCCATGTATGTGTTTTATGTGTAGTTTGAAGGTGAGTCTTGGCATTCATAAACAGTTTTATGTGGGTGTTTTCTTGATTCCCAACCTCTTCCCAGTCTCCCAGATATAGCCTATTCATCAGTTTTTAACAGAATCCAACAGGCTCTATGGCATTCCCCTTTTTTATTCTCTAGGTTAAGTATTGTGACTATATTTACCCTGTTCCTACTGTGTACTTCCACAGCTGTCTCCACATCTGGGGTCAAGTAGAAGGAAGACAGAGGAAGAAAAAAAGCAATGGTGTATTGCTCCCCAACTTCTCAGATCACAACACAACTGACTAGAGAGGAAGGTCCCCATCCCTTAGAGTTGTGACTAGTGTAGGTTCCTGTTGGGGCCTCTGCCCCCACTCCACATTATTGCTTATGGGCTGGACATGAGAGGTCAGAGAAAAGGAAAAAATAAAACAAAAAAAGAACCCTCTACTCCTATCTGAAGAGATTACTTCTATCTTTGTCTGCTAGGCTGCCCTCCCCAGTAAAACCATGACCCCTCCCACCCCTCTCTGATGAGATTAACCCAGCTGTTTCTGAAGAAACTTTGCCTGAGTCATTGCCTGGAGCATTACCAGAGGCAGATGCCTTACAAGATGTTGCTGAATGTTCTCAGAACATACCGTTGTGACCCATTTTTCTTCTAGACCTCTAACTAGACTTAAGTCCCAGCAAGCCCCAAAGGGTGAAGCACATATCTGACCAGGAGGAGGTACACTACACTCCAAAAGAACAGTTTAGCTTTTCAAATATGTGCTAGCAGAAACCCAGGGAATATGTGTGGGAATGGCTGTTAAGGGTGTGGGATAATGGTGTGAGGAACATAAAGTTGGATCAGTCTGAATTTACTGATGTGAACACACGAAGCACGGATTCATCCTTCAAGGTTTCAGCTTGAGAAGTTAGGAAAAAAATCTAATAGTTTATTTGGTAGTTCATTGAAGCATGGGTTACACGGTGGCCTACACTAATTCAAGTTGAAGTGCTAGACCTGCCTTGGTACAGGATAGAAAAAGGTATCCAATGCCTTAAGGAAATTGGCGTGTTAGACTGGATTTATCAGGTTAGACCCATAGACCCACACGTGGAGTGCCCAGAGGACACATCTTTTACAACAATGATGAGGAACAAATTTGTGAAAGGAGCCCCAGCATCCTTGAAGGCTGCAGTGATTGCTATTCTATGTAAGTCAGATTTGACAGTGGGCACTGTCCTAACTGAATTAAGACACTTAACTACAATGGAGTTGATTTGATCCTGTGGTGGTAGGGGCCAAGTGATGGCATTCAATCGACAAAGACAAGGTAGTCATTGTTACCATAATGGACAGTGGAGTCAGAGCAGTAATCAGAATAGTTTGACTCATATGGACTTATGCCATTGGCTACTTAGTCATGCTGTCACAAAGAGTGAAATAGGTGAGAAATCTACTAAATATTTACTTGACGTGTACAAGCAGAAGAACTCTAGGTCAAGTGAATGGAGGTCTAATTTGAATCATTAGCATAGTCATGGCCCCCAATTCCCAGAATTGAGCCAATTTACAGACCACAAACTTCGAATGAAAGGGAGGCTGTGTTCCCTTGAGAAAGGACCCCGCTAACTACATTGCCAAAAATTTATACTGTTAATCTTTCTCCCATTCTTTCCCAAAGGGACCTATGGCCTCAAATGAGGGTGACTGTTCATTGGTGAAAAGAAAATAATCAGATTTGTGGATACTGGATACTGGCTCTGAACTGATACTAATTCCAGGAGACCCAAAACATCACTGTGACCCAACAGTCAGAGTGGGGTCATATGTAGGTCAGGTTGTTAACGGAGTCTAGCTCAGGCTCATCTCATAGTGGGTCTGGTGGGTCCCCAAACCTATCGTGTAGTGATTTCCCCAGTTCCAGAATGTATAATGAGAATAGATATACTCAGCAACTGTCAAAATCCCCACACTGGATTTCTGACAAGTGCAGTAAGGGCTATCATAGTAGAAAAAGCCAAGTGGAAGCCATTAGAACTGGCCCTAGCTAGGAAAATAGTAAACCAAAGACAATACTGCATTCCTGGAGGGCTTGCAGAGATTACTGCCATCTTCAAAGATTTGAAGGATGCAGGGGTGGTGATTCACACCACATCCCCTTTCAACGTACCTATTTGGCCTGTGCAAAAAAACATAAATCTTAGAGAGTGACAGTGGATTATCAAAAACTTAACCAGGTGGTGACTCCAACTGCAGTTGTTATTCCAGATGTGATTTCATTCCTAGAGTCAATTAATATATCTCCTGGTACCTGGTATGTAGCTACTGATCTGACCAATGACTTTTTCCTGATTCCAATTTCAAAGGAACACCGGAAGCAGTTTGCCTTCAGCTGGCAAGGCCAGAAATACACCTTCACTGTCCTACCTCAGAGATACATCAACTCTCAAGCCCTCTAATTTAGACAACGAGGACCTTAATCACCTTTCCTTTCCTCAAGATGTCACAGGGTCCATTACACTGATGACATTATGCAGATTAGCCCTAGTAAGGAAGAAGTGTAAATGACTCTGCAATTATTGGTAAAACATTTACATACTAGAGGATGGGAAATTAATCTGACAAAAATTCAGGCAACTCCCACCTTAGTGAAATTTTTAAGGGTTCAGCAGTGTGGAGCATATCAAGATATTACTTTTAAAGTGAAGGAAAATTTATTACACCTGGCCTCTCTCACAACTAAAAAAACTTTAGATTTTGAAGGCAATGTATCCCTTATTTGGGTGTGCTACTGGGGCCTATTTATGAAGCAATCTGAACAGCTGTTAGTTTTGAGTGGGACACAGAATAAGTCCCCAACAGGTCCAGACTGCCATACATGCTGTTCTGCCACTTGGGCCATATGACCTTGCTGATTCAATTGTTCTTGAAGTGTCAGTGGCTGATAGAAATGCTGTTTGGAGTCTTTGGCAGACTCCTATTGGTGAATCAAGCCCAGAACCTCAGTATTTTGGATCAAAGCCCAGCCATCCTCTGCAGATAACTACTCTTCTTTTGAGAAACAGCTTTTGGCTTGTTACTGGGCCTTAGTAGAGACTGAATGCTTGACCAAGGGCCACCAAGTCACCAGGCAGCCTGATCTGCCCATCATGAACTGGGTGTTCTCTGACTCACATAGCCATAAACTTCTGACATGAACAGCAGCACTCCATCGTTAAATGGGAGTGCTATATATGAGATCAGGCCTGAGAAGGACTTGAAGGCACAAGTTGCATGAAGAAGCAGCCAAAGTGCCCATGTTCACCACTCCTGTCATATTACCTGCCCTCTCCTAGTCTGCACCTATGGCTTCATGGGGAGTTCCTTAGGATAAGTTGACTGAGGAAGAGAAAAGTTATGCCTGCTTTACAGATGATTCTGTGTGATATGCATGCATCACTTGAAAGTGGACAGTGGCAGCACTACAGCCCCTTTCTGGGACCTCCCTGAAGGACAGTGATGAAGGGAAATCCTCCCATTGGGCATAATTTTGAGCAGTACACCTGACTGTTCACTTTGCTTGGGAGAAGAAATGACCAGAAGTATGATTGTGTCCTGATTCATGGACTGTGACCAATGGTTTGGCTGGATAGTCAGGGAGTTAGAAGGAACATAATTGGAAAATTGGAAACAAGGGGGTGTGGGCAAGAGATATGTGGATGGACATCTCTGAATGAGCAAAAGAAGTGAAAATATTTGTGTCTAATGTGAATGCCCACCAAAGGATGATTTGGCAGAGGAGGATTTTTAACAATCAAGTGGATAAGGTGGCATGTTCTTTGGAAACCAGCCATCCTCTTTCCCTAGACACCAACATCACTGCTCATGAACAAAGTTGCCATGGTAGCAGGGAAGCAGGTTATGCATGAGCTCAGCAACATGACTTCTGCTTACCAAGGCCAACTTGGCTACAGCCACTTCTGAGTGCCAATCTGCAGACAGTAGAGACCAACACTGAGTTCCCAGAATGGCACCATTCTTTGAGGTGGTCAGGCAGCAACCTGGTGGTAGGTTGACTACATTGGACCGCTTCCTTCATTGAAAGGGCATGGTTTTGTTGTAACTGATATAGACACTTACTCTGGATTTGGATTTGCCTTCTCTGTACACAATTGCTTATGTCAAAACTACCATCTGTGTACTTATAGAATCCCTTATACTCCATCTTGGTATCCCATACAGTATCACTTCAGATCAAGAGACTCTTTCACAGCAAATGTGGTGCAACAATGGGCCCATGCTGATGGAATTTACTGTCTTTACCATGTTCCCTATCCTGAAGCAGCTGGTTTGATTGAACGAAGGAATGCCTTCTAAAGACACAGTTATGGTGCCTGCTAGGTGACAATGCCTTGCAAGGTTGGGGCAGTGTTCCCCAGGAGGCTGTATATGCTCTAAATCAGTGACCAATATATGGTGCCATGTCTCCCATAGTCAGGTTCCATAAGTCCAGGAATCAAGGGGTGGAAATGGCAGTGGCATTGAAATGAAGCTAAGAATGCCACACAACCACTTTGTGCTCCTCATGCCTCTAGATCTACAGGCAAAGAAGGAAGTTACTATATTGGCTGGTGTGATTGATCCTGATTATCATGGAGGAATTGGATTGATATTACATAATGGAGGTAAAGAAGAGCATGTCTGGAATACATGAGATCCCTTATAACATCTCATTATTACCATATCCTGTGATTAAGTCAATGGAAAACTACAGCAACACAATTCCAATAGGAGTATTAATGCCCAGACCCATTAGGAATGAAAATCTGAGTCACTCCATCAGGCAAGGGACTACAACCAGCTGTGGTGCTTGCTGAGGGCAAAGAGATTACAGAATGGACAGTGGAAGAAGGCAGTTCTAAATACCAGTTATGAGCATGTGACCAGTTGCAGAAATGAGGACTGTGATTGTTATGAGTATTCCCTTTATGTGTGCATCAAATATTTCTGTTTCTTCAATATAGAATATAAGATGTAAGAGGGGTAGTGCATTTTTGGTTTTGTATATTTGTCATATCATGTTAGGAGCAAGTATGACTATGTAATTGTCTTTATTTAGAGATTGTGTATGGTTTAAGAAGTGTACAGATGCCAAGGTGACCATGTGTGGACTGTAGTGGTTAAAATTGTGTGTCAATTTGGGGGAGGTGGGGCCAAGATGGTGGAGTAGTCAGTTGCTTCTGATGGTCCTTCTTACAACAAAGACCCAAAAACATAAGTGAAAAAATTATATATGACAAGCTAGGAGCCCTTAATATCAAAGGCAAAGTTAGGAAATTGGACTGAGTGGCAGAGGGAGGGAGAGATGGTTCAGAAGTGATGAGGAGCTGCCAGACCTGACTCAGCAGAAACCAGTGCCCCTCAGGCATGATCCTCTGGAATACCACTGCAGGGCTGGTGGTATCATTCAGGATGCAGTTTGCTCAGGGAGAGACAGCAAACCACGCAATCTACTCACACCTCTGGAACCAGAGAAGAACAGCACTCTTGGCAAAGGCTAAATACTTGCATTTATTTTATTGTGCCCCAGGCCCCAAGCTGGCTTCAGTGGCTGTTGATTTCCCTTGGCCTGAGATAGGCCCAGCTGCACACTCTGAACCATTCTCCTGGCCTTGGAGAAGGAATAAATTAACAATTGGGGGAAAAGATAATCTGCCAACTCCACTAAGCTGGGGAGCTCAGAACAGAAGTGGCTCCTGTCCAGGCACAAATTGGTCCATAGACTTTGAATACGTTTCACCCCTGTATGGACCGGTGTGGGCCCATTTCAGGAGATTGGGCCCTTGTTGGCAGACTGCAAAGGTGTACATGCTTGAGCTCTGACTTCAATTGTTTCAGCTTTGTGGTGGAGAGGTGGGTTTTTGATGTTCAATTCTAGTTTACTTATTAAACAGGGTCCTCATCTACACATATCAGGAGCCTAAGGACTGGTGGCTTCATCCATGTCACCTAGCCACCCACGATAGGGGTCCAAGGAAAAGTGGTGTATCCCAGTCCTTACAAACAAGAGCATTGGGTACCCATGATTTGGCTGCAGAACCCACTGATCTGTGTGTTCTAGGAACAGGAATGCACTTCCCTCACAGACACATGGGGGAAGGTTGTCTGCCCCCTGTCTTGTTCAGAGCATGACCCCCTGCTGAAACCAGGTACCTGGGCCTACACCAATCACCCCTGCCCTTTTAAAACTGTAGGATGGAGCCTGTACGACACACTTGATGACCAACTACCTGGACACCTGAGCTGAATCCATACAAAAAAAATGAATGTATTCCTCATATACCTGGTAACAGCTCTAGCCATCTGGTGACAGGACATTCGAGCTTCAAAGATGCAAATAATCAAGCTAGTTCACTCAAACAGCCTATTTGGTCATATAAAAACAAAAACAAAACAAAGTAAAAAGCCAGCACACAGTAAGCAAACTAAATAAGTTAATACAATAACTTATAGATGGCTTGGAGAAAACAGTCAATATAAAATCACATAAAGAAGCAGGCCACGATCACTTCAACAAGCTCTCAAAAAAACAAAACAAAACAAAACGGATCAAAGTATCTTCTGGATGAAGATGTATTCCTGGAATTACGAGATGTAGAATACAAAAGATTAATATACAGAACTCTTCAAGACATCAGGAAGGCAGTAATGCAAAATGCAAACAAGCCAAGGAAGACACAGATAAAGCAGGTGAAGAAATTAAAAAGGTTATTCAAGAACATAATGAAAAATTTAATATATTGCAAGAATACAGAGAGAGACAGCAATCAGAAATTCAGAAGATTAACAATAAATTACAGAATTAGAAAACTCAATAAAAAGTCAGAGGAGTAGAATGGAGGAAATGGAAGGCAGAATTAGTGAGACTGAAGATAAAACACTTGGCACCAATATATTTGAAGAGAAATCAGATAAAAGAATTTAAAAAAATGTAGAAACCCTAAGAATCATGTGGGACCCTATCAAGAGAAATAACATATGAGTGATTGGAGTACCAGAACAGGGAGTGATAACAGAAAATACCGAGAGAATTGTTGAAGATTTGTTGACAGAAAACTTCCCTGATAACGTGAAAGATATCAATCCAAGATGTGCAACGAATGCCGCATAAGATATATCTCAAAAGAAAGTCACTGAGACATATTATAATCAAACTTGCAAAACCAAAGTTAGAGAATTTTATGAGCAGCTAGGGATAAACAAAAAGTCACCTACAAAGGAAAGTCAATAAGAATAAGCTCGAACTACTCGGCAGAAACCATGCAGGCAAGAAGGCAATGAGTTGAATTACATAAAGCATTGAAGGAAAAAATTGCCAGCCAAGAATCACAGATCCCGCAAAATTGTCTCTCAAATTGAAGCAAAATTAGGACATTTCCAGATAAACAGAAGTTTAGGGAATTTGTAAAAACAAAACCAATGCTACAAAAAATACTAAAGAGAGTTTTCTGGTTAGAAAATCAATAATATCAGATAGCAACCCAAGACTAGAACACAGGACTGAGCAATCAGATATCAACCCAGATAGGGAAATCACAAAAATAAATGAAGATTAAAAAAAACCTCAAAACAGGGAAACAGAGATATCATTAAGTAAAAGATGACAACATTAAAACAATGAGGAGGAACTAAAAAATGTAGTTGTAGATCATTCATATACAGTGGAAGCCAAGACGATACAAACAAATTAAAAGTTGGTTTAAACTTAGAAAAATAGGGATAAATATAAAGTTAAAGACCAAGGAGACTAACAATCCTACACATCAAAATAGAACACAAGAAAAACATTAGGACTCAGCAAAAAGAAAATCAACAACAATGAATAAGAGGAAAAAAATATATATAAATATAAACTACTCAGCACAAAAAATTAAGTGGGAAAAAGAAACTCTCAACAACACACAAAAAAAGACATCAAAATGACAGCACTAAACTCATACCTATTCGTAATTACGCTGAATGTAAGTGAACTAAATGCACCAATAAAGACACAGAGAGTGGCAGAACGGATAAAAACAAGATCCATCTATATGCTGCCTACAAGAGACACACCTTAGACTTAAAGACACTAAGTAAAACTCAAAGGATGGAAAAAATACATCAAGCAAATAGCAATCAAAAAAGAGCAGCAGTGGCAACATTAATGTCTTACAAAATAGACTTTAAAGTTAAATCCACCACAAAGGATAAGGAAAGAACTATATAATGATTAAAGGGACAATATACAAGGAGGATATAACCACGTTAAATATTTATGTACCCAATGACAGGGCTTCAAGATATATAAAACAAACTCTAACAGCATTGAAAAGTGAGGTAGACAGCTCCACAATAATGGTAGGAGACTTCAACACACCACTTTTGTGTCAGTAAAGACACAGAAGATCTAAATGCCACAATCAACCAACCTGACCTCAGAGATATATACAGAACATTCCACCCAACAGAAGCCAAGTATACTTTCTTTTCCAATGCACATGGAACATTCTCTAGAATAGACCACATATTAGGTCATAAAGCAAGCCTTAACAGAATCCAAAACATCAAAATATTATAAAGCATCTTCTCTGATCATAAAGACATAAAAGTAGAACTCAATAACAGAAAAAGCAGGGAAAAGAAATCAAACACTTGGAAACTGAACAACAGCCTGCTCATAAATGACTGGGTTACAGAAGAAATTAAGGATGGAATAAAGAAATTCATAGAATCCAATGAGAATGAAAACACTTCTTATCAGAACCTTCAGGACACAGCTAAAGCAGTGCTCAGAGGTCAATTTATGGCAATAAATGCACACATCCAAAAAGAAAAAAGTGACAAAATCAAAGAACTATCCCTACAACTTGAACAAATAGAAAGAGAGCAACAAAAGAAACCCTCAGGCACCAGAAGAAAGCAAACAAAAATTAGAGCAGAATTAAATGAAATTGCGAACAGAAAAACAATTACGTTAACAAGACCAAAAACTGGTTCTTTGAAAAAATTAACAAAATTGATAAACCACTGGTCAAATTTACAAACGAAAAACAGGAGAGGAAGTAAATAACCCAAACAAGAAATGAGATGGGTGATATCACAACAAACCAAACTGAAATTAAAAGAATCATATCAGATTACTATGAAAAATTATATTCTAACAAATTTGAAAACCTAGGAGAAATGGATAAATTTCTAGAAACACACTAGGTACCTAAACTAACACAAACAGAGATAGAACTACTAAAGAAACTTATAACAAAAGAGATAGAAAAAGTAACGAAAAAAATCCCAACAACAACAACAAAAAAAAAGCCCTGGCCCTGATGGCTTCACTGAATAGTTCTACCAAACTTTCAGAGAATAGTTAACACCATTACTAATAAAGGGATTTCAGAGCATAGATATGGATGGAATATTCCCAAACTCATTCTATGAAGCCAGCGTAATCCTGATACCAAAATCAGCTAAAGACACCACAAAAAAAGAAAATTACAGACTTATATCCCTCATGAACTTACACACAAAAATCCTCAACAAAATTCAGACCAGTAGAATTCAATAACTTCAAAAAAAACAATTCGCTATGACCAAGTGGGATTCATACCAGGTATGCAGGGATGGTTCAACATTAGAAAAACAATAAATATAACTCATCATGTAAATAAAACAAAAGACAAGAACCACATCAATTGATGCAGAAAAGGCATTTGACGAAGCTTAACAACGATTCATAATATAAACTCTTGGCAAAATAGAAATACAAGGAAAATTCTTCAACGTAATAAACAGCTTTTATACAAAGTCAACAGCTAACATCGTCCTAAATGGAGAGAGTCTGAAAGCAGAACCCTTGGGACCAGGAACCAGACAAGGATGCCCTTTATCACCACTCTTATTCAACATTGTGCTGGAGGTCCTAGCCAGAGGAATTAGGCTAGATAAAGAAATAAAAGGCGTCTGGATTGGTAAGGAAGAAGTAAAAGTATCTTTTTCCGGATGACATGATCTTATACCCAGAAAACCCTAAGGAATCTTCAATAAAACGTCTGAAACTAAAAGAAGAGTTCAGCAGAGCATCAGGATACATGATAAACATATAAAAATCCATTGGGTTCCTCTACACCAACAAAGAGAACATTGAAGAGGAAATCACCAAATCAATACCATTGACAGTAGCACCCAAGAAGATAAAATGCTTAAGTGATAAATCTAGCCAGAGATGTAAAAAACCTATACAAAGAAAACTACAAGGCACTACTGCAAGAAACCAAAAGAGACCTACATAAGTGGAAAAACATGCCTTGCTCATGGATAGGAAGTCTCAACATTGTAAAAATGTCTATTCTACCAAAAGTGATCTATAGATACGATGCAATTCCGATCCAAATTCCAACTACATTTTTTATTGAGTTGGAGAAACAAATCACCAACTTCATATGGAAAGGAAAGAGTCCCTGGATAAGTAAAGCATTACTGAAAAAAAAGAACAAAGTGGGAGGTCTCTCACTACATGATTTTAGAATCTATTATACCTCCACAGTAGTCAAAACAGCCTGGTACTGATACAACAACAGATACATGGACCAAAGGAACAGAATTGAGAATCCAGACATAAATCCATCCACATGTGAGTAGCTATTTGACCAAGGCCAAATGCAGCTAAATGGGAGAATAGACAGACTCTTTAACAAATGGTGCTGGCATAACTGGATAAAAAAAAAAAAAAAATAGCCTTCTGCAAAAAAAAAAGAAAGAAAGAAACAAGACCCATACCTCACACCATGCACAGAAATGAACTCAAAATGGATCAAAGGCCTAAATACAAAATCTAAAATGATTTATCTTTAGATCATGGAAGAAAAGATAGGGACAACACTAGGAGCCTTAATACATGGCATAAACAGTACACAAAACATTACTAACAATGCAGAAGAAAAACTAGATAACTGGGAGCTCCTAAAAATCAAATACCTATGCTCATCCAAAGACTTCACCAAAAGAGTAAAAAGATTACCTACAGATTGGGAAAAAGTTTTTAGCTATGATATTTCCAATCAGCATCTGATCTCTAAAATCTCCATGATATTGCAAAAACTCAACTATAAAAAGACAAATAACCCAATTAAAAAATGGGCAAAGGATATGAACAGGCACTTCATCAAAGACGACATCAGGCAGCTAACAGATACATGACAATATGCTCACAATCATTAGCCATTAGAGAAATGCAAATCAAAATTGCAATGAGATGCCATTTCATTCCAACAAGGCTAGCATTAATCCAAAAAACACAAAATAATAAATGTTAGAAAGGTTGTGGAGAGACTGGAACACTTACACACTGCTGGTGGGAATGTAAAATGGTACAACCACTTCGGAAATCAATTTGGCACTTCCTTAAAAATTTTTTTTTTTTTTTTTTAAAAAGCTAGAAATAGAACTACCATATGATCCAGCAATCCCACTCCTTGGAATATATCTTAGAGAAATAAGAGCCTTTACACGAACAGGGGATATTTGCACACCCATGTTCATTGCAGCACTGTTTTCAATAGCAAAAAGATGGAAGCAACCAAGGTGCCCACCAACGGATGAATGGATAAATTATGGTATATTCACAAGATGGAATACTATGCATCAATAAAGAACAGTGATGAATCTGCGGAACCCAACATTTCACAGCATGGAGGAATCTGGAAGGCATTGTGCTGAGTGAAATTAGTTGCAAAAGGACAAATATTATATGAGACCACATTATAAGAACTCAAGAAATAGTTTTAACAGAGAAGAAAATATTCTTTGAGGGTTACGAGTGTGGAGAGGGAGGGAGGGAGAGGATATTCACTAATTAGATAGTAGACAAGGTTGAAGGGAAAGACAACACAGGGCAGGAGAGGTCAGCACAGCTGCACTAAACCAAAAGCAAAAAAGTTTCCTGAATAAAATGAGTGCTTTGAAGGCTGGAGTAGCAGGGGTGGGGTATGGGAACCATGGTTTCAGCGGACATCTAGGTCAATTGGCATAATAAAATCTATTAAGAAAACATTCTTTATCCCACATTGGTGAGGGGCATTTGGGGTCTTAAAGGCTAGCAAGCAGCCATCTGAGATGCATCAGTTGACCTCAAACCACCTGGAGCAAAGGAGAGTGAAGAACACAAAAGACACAAGGTAATTATGAGCCCAAGAGACAAAAAGGGCCACATAAATCAGAGACTACATCAGTCTGAGACCAGAAGAACTAAGTGGTGTCCGGCTACAACCTACAACTGTCCTGACAGGGAACACAGCAAAGAATCCCTGACGGAACAGGAGAGCAGTAGGATGCAGACCTCAAATTCTCATAAAGAGACCAGACTTAATAGTCTGACCGAGACTAGAAGGACCCCGGAGGTCATGGTCCCCAGGCCTTCTGTTAGCCCAAGACTGGAACCATTCCCAAAGCCAACACTTCAGACAGGGATTGGACTGGAGTATAAAACAGAAAATGATATTGGTGAGGAGTTTCGTGGCTCAAGTAGACAAGTGAGACTATGTGGGTAGCTCCTGACTGGAGGGGGGATGAAAAGGCAGAGAGGGACAGAAGATGGCTGAATGGACACAGGAATACAAAGTGGAGAGGAGTGTGCTGTCTCATTAGCAAGGTGCATATAAATTTTTGTATGACAGACTGACTTGATTTGTAGACTTTCACTTAAAACACAGTAAAAAAAAATGTGTCAATTTGGCTGGGACATGATTCTCAGTGGTTTGGCAGTTATGTTATGATGTAGTTTGTCAGTTATGCAATGAGGTAATTTGGCAGTTATATAATGATGTAGGCATCCTCTTGATATGATCTGATGTGATCTGTCAATCAGTTGTAATGTGAGTTTCCTCAGGGGTGTGGCCTGCATCTAATATATATGGACATTTTGAAAAAGTTCACTGGCTTTTGCTTGCTCTGGATTCTGCATTCCGATCGTCATCATTTGACCTCTGGATCTTGGGACTCTAGCCAGTGGCCTGTCATACTGCCTTCCAGTCTTGGGATACATCAGCCTCCACAGCCTGTAAGCCATCAGCCTGCCATGTTATCTTCTGATCTTGCATTCATCAGCCCCCACAGGCCGTGTGCCTGTGGTCTGCTGTCTAGCCTGCCTATCTTGGGTTCATCAGCCCCTCCAGCTAAGTAAGTCAGAAGAAGTCTCTAGGCTGATGCCTGACCCATAGACTTGGGACTTGCTAGCCCCCACAATCATGTAAGTCATTTCCTTGAGATAAATCTCTCTTTATATATATATAATACATATATATATACACACATATATATATATAGTCAAAGAAAAAAAAGGCTTCAGGTCTTTATACTACATGTAGTTGTTATTAGTTGCCGTTGAATCGATTTCGACTCATAGCAACCCCACTGGACAGAGTAGAATTGCCCGATAAGACTTTCTAGGCTGTAATCTTTATGGGAGCAGATCACCAGGTACTTCTACTGTGGAGACACTGGATGGGTTTGAACTGCCAACCTTTCAGTTAGCAATCAAGCATTTAAATGTTGTATTACAAGGGTTCCTTTGATACTACATAGGTACAAATAAACACCTCATCCAATTTGTTTTCTTGATTCAAGGGCTTGGTGTCATGGTTTCATGGACATGTCCAATTAATTAGCCTAATATTGTTTCTGGAAACCCTGGTGGTGTAGTGGTTAAGTGCTACGGCTGCTAACCAAGAGGTTGGCAGTTCGAATCCACCAGGCGCTCCTTGGAAACTCTATCGGGCAGTTATGCTCTGTCCCATAGGGTCGCTATGAGTCGGAATCGACTCGCTGGCAGTGGTGAATATTGTTTTTAGGGTTTCTGCTCTACCTTCTAGTTCATTGCACAGTGCCTGGGGTCTTGGAAGCAGCCACTCAAGATACAACAATTAGTCTCTGTCCAGATGGAGCAGCAGAGGAATAAGGAGAACCAAGAATCAGAGAAGGAAAAGGACTGCAAATCTAATTGCCTACCCGGACTGCTGCCTCTTTTGCCATGAGACCAGAGTATGAGCTCAGCTACCATTACAAAATGTTTTTTTCAGAGACCCAATAGATAGATCTTCATCAAAAGAAAGAAAAATGTGGAAAGAATTTCACATTTCTTTTTAGAAACCAGACTTACTGGGTACATTGAGACTGGAGGAACCCCTTAATCTATTGTCTGGAAACAACTTTTGAGCCTTGAACGAAAACTACCCCACAAAGTCATCTTTAAACTAAGCAAAAATTTACCTCATTTAATAAAGAATATTTGCCTTGAACATTGTACTCTTTTGAAGAATTATCTATGGGATCAAATGAACAACTTAAAACTTGTTGCTGTTAATTCTGACTCATACAGACCCTATAGGACAGAGTATAACTGCCCCTTAGGGTTTCCAAGGAGTGGCTGGTGGATTTGACCTGCCGACCTTTTGGTTAGCAGCAGAGCTCTTAACCGCTGTGCCGCCAGGGCTCCTAAATGAGCAATAGTAACTCTAAAACACGGACGAGAACTTTAAGGGGCAGAGAGTCTTGAGTTAACAGCACAGAAACAATATGGACAGAGATAGGGGAATAGTGTCACAATGTGAAGTAAATATCCATTGCCAGTAGAGTGTGCATGTGGAAATTGTTGAATGGTTCTATGCTTTATTATGTATATTTTGACCAAAAGTTAAAAAAATAATAAGAAGAAAAGAATACAGAGGGTTTCTATGTACCTTTCACTCAGCTTTCCCCAATGATAACACCTTACATAACCATAGCACTTTTTCAAAACCAGAAAATTGACAGTGACACCATACTATTAATCTACAGACATTATTTCATTTTCATCCATTTTTTTGTTGGTGGTGTACAGTACTATGAAATTACACCACATGTATAAATTTGCATTAACACCACCGTAATCATGGTATAGAACTCTTCCATCACCACAAAGAAAATCCCTCATGCTACCTCTTTATAGTTAGTTATACCCTTCCTCCAACCTTAACGTTGGCAGCCACTTATCTAGCCTCCATCACTATAATTTTGTCATTTCAAGGCTATTGTAAAAATGGGATCATACATTATATCCATCAGTTTTATCAAATCCAATCTTTGGCACCATCTGTTTTGTTGTTACTAGGCATTGAGATATCCAGCAATATGTATTTGCTGGGACAAAAAACTAAAATAATTCCCTCCCACAAGTCCCTCTATCAAGAAGTAGCAGAGCTTCAAAGGAAGGAATTGCAGCCTGAGATGTACAGATATAGATATGTTATTGTTCTTAGCTACATGGGAGCTGCATGCACAATGCAAGGAAATGCAGCCTAGCCCTGTGCCATCTCCATGATTCGTCGTTGATCTGACTGTTGTGACCCTCAGCACTTTCATTGCATGATTTTTGGAACTAGATCACCGGGCATTTCCTCCTAGTCCTTCTTAGTCTGGAAGCTCCGCTAAAACTTGTTCTGCATCACAGCAACAGGCAAGCCTCCATGACAGATGGGTGGTGGCTGTACGTGAGGTACAGTGGCTTGGAATCAAACCCAAATCTCCAGCATGGAAGGCACAAATTCTACCACTGAATTACCAATGACTCAGATAGAGATATAGGTATATATGGATGTCAAAAGGGACTCTGAAACTTGCTCTTGAACATAGACTAGCTAAAGTGAAAAGAAGAAAAGAAGAAGTAAAAGAACTGAACAGAAGATTTCAAAGAGTGGTTCGAGAAGGCAAAGTAAATTATAATAAAATGTGCAAAGACCTGGAGTTAGAAAACCAAAAGGGAAAAACACGCTTGGCATTTCTCAAGTTGAAAGAACTGAAGAAAAAATTCAAGCCTTGTGTTGCAATATTGAAGGATTTTATGGGGAAAGATATTGAATGAAGCAGGAAGCATCAAAAGAAGATGGAAGGAATGTGGAGAGCATTCACCCATTTCAGGAGGTAGCATATGACCAAGAGCTGATGTCACTGAAGGAAGAAGTCCAAGCTGCACTGAAGGCATTGGTGAAAAACAAGCCTCCAGGAACTGATGGAATACCAACTGAGATGTTTCAACAAACAGATACAGCACTGGAAGTGCTCACTCATCAATGCCAAGAAATTTGGAAGACAGCTACCTGGCCAACCCCCAAGGGAGCAGCAGTCAAGAAATCAAAGAACATATTGCATTAGGCAAATCTACTACAAAAGACCTCTTTAAAGTGTTCAAAGGTGAAGATATCACTTTGAGGACTAAGGCGCCTGACTCAAGCCATGGGTATTTTCAATCCCCTCATATGCGTGCAAAAGCTGGACAATGAATATGGAGCACTGAAGAAGAACTGATGCATTTGAATTATGGTGTTGATGAAGAATATTGAATACCATGGACGGCCAGAAGAAGGAACAAATCTGTCTTGGAAAAGTACAGCCAGAATGCTTCATAGAAGCAAGGATGGCGAGACTTTGTTTCACTTACTTTGGACATGTTGTCCGGAGGCGCCAGGGAGAAGGACATCATACTTGGTAAAGCAGAGAGTCAGCAAAAAAGACGAGGACCCTCAGTAAGATGAACTGACACAGTGGCCGCAACAACAGGCTCACGCATGGCGAAGACTGTGAGGGTGGCATGTGGTTGGGCTGCGTTTTGTTCTGTTGTACACAGGGTTGCTAGGAGTTGGAACCAACTCATCAGACCTAACAACAGTACATATTGAGTAAGGATTCCTCGTGGCACTCAGTCGCTAACTGAAAGCTTGGTGATTCCCATGTGCCTAGAATCTCCACAGGAGAAAGACCCGGTGATCTGCTTGCATAAGGATTACAGCTAAGAAAACCCTATAAAGCAATTCTACTCCGTCACATGGAGTTACTATGAGTCAGAATTGACTGGGCGGAACCCCAAAACCACAATAGGGTCTCTTTAAGGAACACACACATTATCGTCCATTTCTGCGTGTCTAATTGCTAGTCTGCAAGAGTCAGAATTAAACCAGCTTCAGTGGACATGCTACGGCTGAGCCACCCCTGCAGGTTACAATCTCCCTATGCCCACTCTGGCCCCTCTACATACTTATGGCTGTGAATGAAGGCTGGAAAAAGGCGTGCCAGTGTGGCTCTGGGAAGCCGTGCAGAAAAGGGCAAATTTAAACATACCTACAATCCTCCTCCTGGCTCTGTCAACAAAATATTTCAATCCGTGATGAATCCTTCTGTGTTCCTAGATTTATATTTAGGTTCATCACAACACATTGTTTCTTTGTTTGCCTTTCTCTTTGCTCATGGTTATTACTTTCTCCTGAATGGTTCATTATAGCAGCAGTCGTATAGTAATCATTTGGCAGTATAGTATCACTTATTATGTATCAAGTGCTGTAAAGGCTCATAAAGCTTACCAGGTGCCTGTAACAATACCAGTCGCTGGCTGCAGAGCTCACAGCCGCTCCTGGCCACTTGCCGTGGAGCTGGAGCTGGACATCCAAGGACGAGATGGATACAGAGCTTGGGAAGTTGCATGCAGGGAGGACATGGAGGAGAAAGTGGACAGAGCACTCAATTGGTAAGGGTTGGACAATAGAAGGCATTCTGCTTATAATAAAATGGGGTGGCTTGCCTCCTTCCATTATGAAAACACAACTCTGACTCTCCTATCTTCTGAAATAAGACTTTATAGTTGAACAAGAGGATGAGAAATGAGGAGAGGGAAGAGGGAGCTCACATTTGTTAATTAACTGTAGGCATTGAGGTAGAAAGCACTAGAACTGACAGTCTGTTATGGAAAAGGGACCACAAGTAGGTGAATACATAGATGTATAATGTAATACCTAAGAAGGAGAGTAAAGTGGGGTAAGGAGATCAAGCATGAAGGGACTGTTATTTCAGACAGGTTGGTTGGGGAAGACATTTCTGAAGATGTTGAACAGAGACGTTGATGGTGTGAGGGAGATCTATGAGAGCACATCATGCGCACATCTGGGGAAGATCACTGAATAAGAGGGAACAGCATGTGCAAAGACCCTGAGTGGGGCACGCTTGGCAAGTTGGAGGTACAGCAGTTGGGTAAGTGGGAGTGGAGCCCACTAGGTCAAGGGTAACGTGGTAAAGATGAGGTTGGAACAACAGCCATGGGCAGACCATGCAGACTGTAGGAAGGTCTATGGATTTGATCCCAGGGTGGTGATGAGCCATTGTAAGGTTGAGTGGGGGATCCACAGTCCTTATTAGGATTTAAAAAGTTCACGTTGATGAGAAGCTAGTTCGTTCTGTAAACTTTCACCTAAAGTAAAATAAAAATAGAAAGTTCACATTGGGTGCTGTGCTGATGTATGGAGAATAAAGTAGATGGACCAGGATAAAAATGAGTGTGTGTGTGTGTGTATGTGAAGCACTTGCTAGGCTAACACACCCATAACATTTCATTCCTACCCCAAAGCAGGAAATAGGTAATAAATCTCCACACGAGAGAAAAAGACTCTATAACTCAAATAAGTTGAACAGCCTGATCCAGATTATTCATAAATAGTAGAGCTTGAATGTGAACCCAGAGCAGATCTGTCTCATTCCAGATATTTCCTTTCATCAGTGTTTACTTGGTTGTGGATTCTTTGCTTTAGAGAATCTGGAAGGGAATTGTCCCTGCATTCTCCATCTCTGTCTTTGAGTAATGAAAACAAGATGAGTTTGTCTCCTCCTGGTGGTTAAAACTTTGGGCTGCATTGTGCCTCCACACCTAGATTCTCCAGTGCATCCGGGGACAGTGAGCTGTGCTAGTCTAGTGAGGGTGGCCCTCTGTGAACGCTCTTCCCACCTCCTGGTATTGCTACTTGTGGTGGAAAACAACAGCCACAAGCCCGTGTTTCTTCCACTTCTGATCTTCCTGTGCTATCTTCCAAAGACATGTGACGCCCTAGGTTTGCTCAGCCCTAGTGCCAGAATCGTGCCCCTACCCAGCATTGTCTTTCAATGCAGTAGTAGCTGGCATGGCTCTGTTGGAGAGTTATAATGATCTCTGACCTAACTCTTCCAGTCCACACAAAATGGAAAAGGAGAGCATCTGTGACCAAACAACAAAACAAAATTTGCAGCCTGAGTGTGGAGGGAGTCATGACCTTGGGCAATCCCATCAAAGCTGTATTACCCCTTCCATTCTTCTCTTTGTTTGGAGAGGTCGCACTAGGGCCAACTTTTTGCAAAGGCTTTCTGTTTACCATAGCAGTGCCTGGCATTTTTCCTGAAAGGGGCAATAATACAGTGTAGTCACTAGGATTTGGCCTTTGGGATCTTTCTCCTTTAGAATCGCAGCTCTGCAACTCACTATGTACTACTGGGCATGGTTGTGTGTGTGTGTGTGTGTGTGTGTGCGCGCACATATCTCGGTTTTTCATCTGTAAAGTAGGATAATACTAGTACCAACACATCACGGATCAGAACTGGCTCTACGCCAGCTTACCAGTATGTACCAGGTAAGTAAGAGCTCCTTTTGCTGGTGTTTTGGTTCCTTCTATCAGGAACGTAGGCTAGGCTGGCTACACTGGCATCTTTCTCCAAGATGCAATTTGCTCACGAGCTTGGGAGCACACAGCGCAGCTGTTTTCAAATACTGCCTGCCTCGTGTCCAGAAACGGGGCATCGGTGCTTCAGTGGTAGAATTGTCACCTTCCATGCAGGAGATCAGGGTTCGATTCCTGGTCAACCCAGCTCATACACAGCTACCATCCGTCAGTCAGTGGAGGCTTGTGTGTTGCTGTGATGCTGAATGGGTTTCAATGGAGCTTCTAGACTAAGACACAAGGAAGAAAGGCCTGGTGATCTACTTTTGAAAATCAATCAGTGAAAACTCTGTGGATCACAAAAGTTCAGTCTACAACCCATCTTGGGGATGGTGTGGGACTGGTCAGCCTTTTGTTCTTTGTGCACAGGGTGTGATGGGTCAGGCCGCCTATGGAGACTAGTTCGGCCTCCCAGCTTAGCCCCGTCTCTCCCTAAGAGTGAGGAGTGGAGTTCCATTAGGGTGTTCTCATCTCCTTGGTGGGGACACATTCTAGCCTCAGGAGGGCAGTGTGCTCCCTTTGGGGCAGGAATCTCTTACTGCTTCCTGCCTGTGCTGACTCAGGACAATATTTCACAACCATTTCCCCAAAGGGGTCTTTTCATGTGACATCTGCAAATCCCAATCAGCCAGGCAGATTTTTGTCAAATTCACTTTCTGAAGTTTGTTTATGAACTTGCACTCTTTTTGATTATGCTTTATTAGCCTGCATGGTGTCCCTCTGGAAATTCAGGCACGCCTCTTTATTTTTCCCTGGATGAAAATAAAGCATAATTTAGAAATCCCTCAAGTTTATTTTTCACTTTTGGTTGCAACCCAGGCCTGATGAAAATGTTCCCTACTTTTATTATCTATCAATCCTTCTAATGGAATTAATGGGGAGAGAGGCAGATTCCCGTGCCCAAATCATTACTTACCCAAAGTCGTATGCAATACCAAATTTTGTTACATATTTTAAATGATACGTAACTCACATTCCCCTAGACGAACCTGCTTAATAGCTATAAGTTAAATCCTCCTACTTAATTGTAGAAGCCCTGGTGGCACAGTGGTTAAGAGCTTGGCTGCTAACCAAAAGGTTGGCAGTTTGAATCTGCCACCTGCTCCTTGGAAACCCTATGGGGATGTCCTGCTCTGTCCTATAGGGTCGCTTTGAGTTGGAATTGACTTGAAGGCAATGGGCTTGTTATTTTATTATTATTACTAGGTATTTGATTTCATCTATCTTCCCAGGCAGGCTCAGGTCTACTCCGGAGTTTCCAGGAGGCAGTAGAGTACTTCCTATGTATCAGAGGGCAGTGCCCTACTTTAACCAACACCCTGACCAAACCATGGGCCTGCCACGTGATCTCCAACACTGGCCTTGGGTCCTGCCCTGGTAGCCAACACCATCCATCTGGCCCCAACTTTGCTTCTTGAGCCAGGATCATCTGCTCCTGTGTGGCCACTCACTTCTCAGTCCTGGAATGTAAGTTCTGGGAGAAAGGACCTGGCAAGTCCTGTTCACTGCTGTATCTCCCATAGCCACATCAGGGTTTGGCACATGGTTGTTATTGTTGTTGCTAGCTGCTGTCAAGTCGGTCCCGGACTCATGGCCATCCCATGCACAATGGAATGAAATGCTGTCCAGTCCTGTGCTATGCTCCGTATCAGTTGCAGATTGGACCATTACGCATCATGGGATTTTCATCAGCTGCTTTTTAGAAGTAGATCACCAAGCCTTTCTTCTCTGCCACGTGGTAAGTACTCAGAATTTCCTGAAGAATGAATCGGAGCTTATGTGCTACACACTTTTCATCCTGTTTTATGATGGTTTTGTCTGTCCAGAGCGCTTGGCATGTTTCAGTAAATTATTTCAGTATTATATACAGCTAAACCTATGAAAGCCAGAACCTGTGTAAGCAGAAACATGTCAGAGGAGAAAAACTCAAATATCTTCCACTAAAATGAGCAATAGAAAAGTGGTAAGACTACACCTTGTCAGATGTGGAAAACTTGCAAGACCTGGAAAAACAAGGCAGTTCTGTCCAGTTCTGGCTATCATAGGCTTCGCTGTATTTAAAAAGAAATAAATACGCAAATAATTAAGATAAGTTTAGAAATCAATACCTGAAGAATTTTTTTTGTAATTAAGATGTCTCTTAGCTATCAGTTTTCTCAATAATTTTTCCTCGAGTCCTGGTTTTATTAATGTAAAGTCAATAGACAAGTGTCAACCCCCTGCTCCATGTATATGACACTGTCAGGCAGCATATATATAGCCCAGGACATCACTAAATCATGAGGTTCAAGTGAAGTTATCTTTTCCAACCCAAGGAATCTTTGAGTTTGTGCCTATTACACCTTAGTGTTGGAGACTTCAGAACCAAAGTTCAGCTCAACCTCAGGAGCTCCTATTTTTCACTGATGTTAACTCAAGAAAATTGTTGAGAAAATTCTATTTGATTTCTCACCTGCCACTGGTACTCTGCACAGTTTTATTCCATTTCCCAGTCTTTCCAGCTAGAAATGCAAGATATTCTTCTCAAGAACACCCAAGGAAGACAAGAGAAAAGGAAACAGTAGGAAACCATCTTTCTGCAAGATGTGTCTGTGGCAGACTGAATTTCTAGGAATGGCTCCCAAGATTCCACACCCTAACGCTGATCACCTGTGAAGATGAAGTGGTATCACTCACATGATAATGTTGTATATATAGCACCAAAAAAAAAAAAGCCACCAAACTTATTGCCTTTGAGTTGATTCCGACTCCTGACAAACCCATGTGTGCCGAGTAGAACTCTTGTTCCATAGTGTTTTCGAAGCTGTGACCTTACAGAAGCAGATCGCCAGGGCTTCCTCTGAGGCACCACTTGGTCAGTTCGAACCATTAACATTTTGGTTAGTAGTTGAACACCTAACTGTTTGCACCACTCAGTGATTCCTGTATATGGCACCAAATCCATTCTGTTGAGTCGATGCCAACTCATCGCAACCCCATATTTTACAGAGTGGAACTGCCCCATAGGGTTTTCTGGGCTGTAATCTTCCTTGGAGTTGCTGGGTAGGCTCAAACCACCAACCTTTGGGTTGGAAGTTGATCACAAACCTCTTGCACCATCCAGGGACAGTTGACCTGAAAAAGGTGAGATTATTTGGGTGGACCTAATCTAATCACCGGAGCCCTGGTGGCACAATGGTTAAGAACTATGGCTGCTAACTAGAAGGTCGGAAGTTCGAATCCACCAGCCACTCCTTGGAAACCCTCTGTGATAGTTCTACTCTGTCCTATAGGGTTCCTATGAGTCGGAATGGACTCCATGGCAATGGGTCAATCTAATCACATAAGCCTTAAAAGCACAGAATGTTTTCAGCCTGCGGGCAGGAGAGGAAGTAGAAAAAGTCAAAGAGACGTGAAGTCTCAGATGACTTGATGGATCTTTGCTGGTGTGAAGGAGGAGAGGGCCAGTGAGGAGAAATGCAGGCAGCCTCTAGGAGCAGAGGGCAGCCCCAGAAGAAGATGCAGGGGAATCTCAATCCTATAACCCCAAGGAACTGAATTCCGCAAATAGTCTGAGTGAACCTGAAAGTGTATTCTTCCCCAGAGTGTCCAAAATGGCCTCAGCCCAACCACAACTTGATTTTGGCCTTGTGAGACCCTGAATATAGGACTTAGCTGAGCCCTCCCAGACTTACGACACACAGAACTGGAAGCTAATAAAAAAAAATTTGTTTTATGTTGCTAAATCTGTGGCAATTTATTACAGCAGCAATGAAAATCTAATACATACCCATTCATGTGTAATTAAGCTCTAAACAGAGCAGGTGAATGGAAGCCCTGAATACCTTACTTACAAAAACTAAATTAGAGGGTGAACTCATTTGCACGATAAGAGGATTCTTTACATCACAATAGGATGAAAAGATCCCTTTAAGTAGCACTTATTCAAGTGTTTGTTTACAGATCATTACTTGCTTAACAGAGGAAGAAACTAAAACCTGAAGTGTTCTGAGCTGTATCTGATTAAATAGCAAGCAGAAATGAAGATAAAGTATGAGATTATAACAATAACAAATGGACATTTATACACTCATTTCAAATATTTTCATTTTTACATAACTGAAAGCTACAGTTCCAGAGTATCTAGTTCCTTCCATCTAGGGCTCCAGCCATCCTTATTCTAGAAGCATCCAGTGCAGGCAAGAAGCTGTGTGGCTCAGGAGCCCTTAGACGTACAAAGAGGAGACAAGCAACTCTTGCCTTGAGTTTTTTTGCTTCCAGTTGTTTTGTCCCTTAATTCTTTCTAACTCTGAACTTTTGTCCATCTATAAGCTAAAGCTCAAAGAAGCTGAGGAGTTGAACAGAAAAGTAGCAGAAATTCCAAGAATATCACAAGAGGAGGCGAAGAATTGCAAGATTGGAGATTTCCACTCCAGGGAAAGAAAAGGGGGTGTCTTCGTTAGGCCCACACTCCCAGGGGATGGGCCAGGCCCATGTGACTTATATGACCTCATCCCTCCCTGTACAGTTTTGCCCTGTTTCAGGTAAATAAATGAAGGTTCCAAGAGGAAAACCAGTTTGCTCAAGTTTACAAAGCATTTAAATAAAGGGCAGATTCAGTTTGGTTCCTAAGCCCATGACATTTCTGTCGTAACAAGCCGTCTCTCCAGACATTTGCAGAGGTGGGTGGTGGACAAAAAGGGGTAACAAAACCACTAGAGCCACGGCAGTTCTACTTTTGTAAAAGTGACCTTAGGGCCCAGGACAGCTGGCAACAAATTTGAGATTTTGACTAAAAGACTCCCTACAGGGCTTTGACTCTTCATCCTCCTGCGTACATCAACAAATGTGCGACTAGACTTAAACATTTGTCCTCCCAATTATCCTTCAGGATTACACTCAGGGTTCAGTTGAAGCAGAGAGACATCAGGTGCAACTGGCCAGTTGTCAAACAAATACCCTAAAGTGGAATTTAAGGAACTTTCATTGCTAGGATTTCCTACTGTCCTGAACACAAATCTTACCCTCAGGATACTACAATTTAAAAAAAAAAAAAATTCAAACAAAGTAAACGTTCCTTTCCTTTCAAAGTAATTACAGCGTGATGAATAATGAGGTTGTTTATCACAAGCACTCAGTCTTATATGCATTGCCTGGCATAAACTAAGCATCTCATAAGCATTTCTTGAATTAATAGTATTGGGTCCTGTTAGGAATAATCAAATCTCAAAGAGATTGAAACATAAGTTTTATTCCAAGCAGTTATTCTATATGCATATAGGAAGGCCATTCTGATTCCTCCACCAAAAAAGGAAACGGCTTGAGGTAGGCTAGTTACAATGAAGCTTATAAAGAGAAGTAGAGGGAGAAGAATAAAAGGTGAACCATTGGCTAATCTTAAAGTGATTGATTGAATCCTACCCTTCCTCTCACAATGAGATCCAAGGATATCAGGTTACTAGGAGACTCCTGGCCTTGCAGCTAAAAATTTGGCCCTCCATCCACCTGCAGCTATGAGACTTTTTGAGATTTAAATTGGAAGAGCCTGGAGCCTTTCTCATTAAATCGGGAGGTAATGGCCCCCTTGTGACTATTCCTTTTCTAGCAGGAAAAGACAAATCTATGTTGCTGTAGAGCAGCTTCTGGCAGAAACAAAATCAATGTTTTTACAGTTTGGGTCAGGCTTTTTAGGTTAATATTTGGTTTTATGATAAGAAAAACCTTAAAGCAAAGTAAGATGTCTATTACTAATTTTTCTCTTCAGCAGTTAACCATGGCCTTAGAAATCCATGTATTCCACACCCACTCTGTGACTCATTAAATAATTAAAACCCTTATGATTATACATGCTGAATTTATGTTCATCCCCCTCCATTCTTGTGTGTGTTTTCAAAGCCCAAATAAGGGTTCAGCATTTATTGAATGATTTCTATGTGAAAAGTAAATATCCATTAAGAATTTATCAATTTTGATACCAGTCTTATGCAGAATATTATATTTGGCAGCATAGGGTTCTGAAAAAAACTCTGCAGACCTTTAATCATTCATTCATTCATACATTCATTCATTCATGCATACAGTCAACAAATATTTACTTAGTGCCAGCTGTTTGTCTTACAATATGAATGCAAATACAGATGTGATGGACAAGTTTTCTGTCCTTTACAGAGCTTCCGATGCATGAAGGTGTCTTAGTTATCTAGTGCTGCCATAACAAAATATATCACTAGTGGGTGGCTTTAAAGGACAGAAATTTATTTTCTCACCATTCAGGAGGCCAGAAGTCTGAATTTAGGATGTGGCTCTAGGGGGAGTTTCTTCTTTGTCTGTTTCAGTTTCCAGTAGTGACAGCAATTCTTGGCATTCCTGGGCTTGTAAATCTATCTGCCATGTGTATTTGTCTTCATTTGACATCCCCTCTGTGTGTGTATCTTTGTGTCTATCCTTTTCTTTTTATAACTCAGAAGGGATTAGGTTTAGAACCCACCCTACTCTGGTAGGACCTTATTAACATACTAAAAGAAAACCCCCATTTCCAAACAGGGTCGTATTTAGAGGTACAGGGGTTAGGATTTCAACACATATTTTGAGGGGGACGCAATTCAATCCATAATAGAAAAAGAATCTTGCAAGAAGAATGGTAAGTATTGCTATATTGGCAAGATT